>NC_054838.1:3800998-4165998 GCF_018345385.1 Vulpes lagopus | reverse complement strand
GCCTAACCTATAGAGAGTGATTCTTATATGTGAGGTATTGTTTTAATTACTCATTTAATCCTCAAAACTCTGTGAAGTAGACACCATTATTCTCATCTTACAGATGAAGCAACTGAGGTAAAGAGAGGAAGGTGAGTAATTTACTCAAGGTTGTAAAGCTAACACCTTTCACAGCCAGGTTTCATAGTAGTTGACATCAGATTGTGAGATTTTTAACCCCAATTTGCTATTTAAGATTATTTTATAGTTTAAAGTGTTTATGTACTGGTAGGTTACACAGGTGCTTAGTCAAGGTTGCCTTTTAAAAGTTTGGAGAAAAGGTGAAGAATTCTGTTCCCTGACTTTAAAAAAAGGCAGCACCTTGGTTTTATTTGCCTTCATTAGGCGTTTTGACTGAGAAGTCACTTTGTGCTTCTTTCCCCCAGGTAAATAACAGTGAGATAATGTATTTTGTGGCTGTGGCATCTTTCACCTAAGAATCTTAAAGGGCTCTACAAATGTTATCTCATTAACAATCTCATCTCTTTATCATACAGTTTCTCTGGAGTAGGTAGCAAATAATTGGAGCTCAAAAGTATTACATGACTTATTCAAGGTCACAGACTCAAACCTTTATAATCAACAAAGAAAAAAAAATGTGTGGGTTCCTTTTTTTCAAAGATTTTATTTATTTATTCATGAGAGACACACAGAGAGAGAGAGAGAGGCAGAGACACAGACAGAGGGAGAAGCAGGCTCCATGCAGGGAGCCCAACGTGGGACTCAATCCCGGGTCTCCAGGATCGCGCCCTGGGCCAAAGGCAGGTGCTAAACCCCTAAGCCACCCAGAGATCTCTTGCCACATTATTGTATACCAGCCCAAATCCTTCTTCAGTCATAGTCTTGAAGGAGAATCTCACCCTTATTTTGGTTGATCCTCTGATAAAAGGTTAGATCCTAGGTTGGCAAATCTTGCTGTTTGGTACAGTAGTAATAGGAAAAGTGCTTTATGTTTGTATGGTACTTAATAACATTTTAGTCACTTATTGCCTCATTTAACCTCCCAGATGTCCTGGGAGGAATAGAGAGTAAGTATAATTATCTTCACCCTGTGAATGAAAGCACTGAGACAGGGCAGCCTGGGTGGCTTAGTGATTTAGTGCCACCTTCGGCCTAGGGCATGATCCTGGGATCCTGGGATCCTGGAATCGAGTCCCACGTCGGGCTCCCTGCATGGAGCCTGCTTCTCCCTCTGCCTGTGTCTCTGCCTCTCTCTCTCTCTCTCTCTCTCTCTCTGTGTCTCTTTCATGAATAAACAAATAAAATCTTTTTAAAAAATAAAAATAAATAAAGACTTAGTATAATGACTGCAAGCTTTATTATTCACTGTATGCAGAATATTTTATAAGTTGCATCTCTTTCAATTAAAAAAACTTCATGTGTTAGGCACAGAAAATGTAGGATTCTACAGATGAAGAAACTAGAAACTGGGACTCAAATAAATTAAATAGTTTCTTGCTATTGCAACAGGCTGTATTTTTCAATGCTGCTTCTGTAACTCCTATGCTGCAGGACCCGAGGTCCCAGTAGTCCTCAGAGGACATGTTGGGGGTAGAGACCATCACCACATCACACACACCCTTCACTGTTGTCGCCCATTTCAGTCTCTTAGATTTGGATTCCTAGACACAGATGAGACAAAGTATTGCAGGCAGGTTTATTGAGAAGAACTCTCAGGAGGTAAGCCTGAAAGGAAGTAAAAAGGCAGGTCGGACAAGAGAAGAATGTGGCCTGCAGTGAAGCCTCAACATATCCTCTCTGAGGAGCTTTGTTCTTGAAAGATGGCCCCTCCGAGTTTTCCCAAATTGAGCAAGGGAGTGGAGCCTTTGTATCCACAGGCAAACCTGTCATTAGCCGAAACCCAACACATAGACTCTAAGGCAACTTTGCACAAGGTGGTTGGGAGCCATCTGCAACAGACGTTTCCAGCAAAGAGGGTAGATCTCTAGGCCTTGGAGTGTGGTGAGCAAAGCACCATAGTGTCCACTACCGTCAGTAATACTCATTACGCAGGTACCTATTTGGGTGCTGGTACTAAGATCTTTTTTTTTTTCCTAAAGATTTTTAAAATTTATTTATTTGAGAGAGAGAGAGAGAGCACAAGCAGGGGGAGGAGCAGAGGAAGAAGCAGACTCCCCACTGAGCGGGGAGCCCCACGTGGGAATTGATCTCAAAACCCTGAGATCATGACCTGAGCCAAAGGCAGATTCTTAACTGTCTGAGCCCAACACTAAGATCTTTACATACGTGATCTCATTCCATCATTACGACTTTAAGAGATTAATACTATTCTCGTTTTACACTTAAGAACATGTGCCCAATACTCCATGAGTGCTACCTTTCACACTTGACCACTTCTATGAACCATCGCCCTATATTCAAATGCCTATTGCCAAGATGAGTGAAGATTTATGAGTGTCTTAATTTTGCTGAAATTTCAGGGGTGTATCCTCATTTCAAATTTGCCTGTGGGGCAGATTAAATGAAATTAAGTAAAACGATAAGTATAGAAGTGCTTCAGCTCTTAACCCCACACATTTTTTTCTGTTACTGGTCCATGGAATGAATTCAACAAATGGTAGTTCATTGTCATCCCCATCTATCTCAGAGAGATTGGTTTTAATCGTGCCTTCTAAGGGAACTTTCCCCCTCAGAATAATGAAATGATGATCTTCCATCAATTTAAATAAAACAAAAGCAATTATATTTTACCATATGAGTGACTTAGTCTGTACTGCTTGTTGCTTGAAAGTACCAGATGACCTCTCATCCCCTCCTGTAGCCTCCCTGGACATTATAGCCCTGAAGT
This sequence comes from Vulpes lagopus, assembly GCF_018345385.1. Taxonomy (NCBI): domain Eukaryota; kingdom Metazoa; phylum Chordata; class Mammalia; order Carnivora; family Canidae; genus Vulpes; species Vulpes lagopus. The sequence continues at coordinate 4,163,150 of NC_054838.1, read as the reverse complement.
TGTCTGTGCAATAAGCCTTATCTTGACTCTTCAATCTCTCCCATTCTGCATTAAGAGCTTTCACTGTCGCCTTGAGAAAAGACATTTCTATGTCATGATTAGAAGATTCTGAAAGCCATGGCTAAAAGGGATGTAACGTTTCCGAAATAGGAGTAGATTAATTAGGGAAGTTTATTTTTAAGTGTTTATATTGTCTTTGGTCTACATAAAATTAGGAAAAGAAGAGAGACAAAAAATTTTAAGTTCCATCTCAGATGTGAGATGTCATATTCCTCATGGTACCTAACAAAATTCCTGGCATAGCTGGTACTCAGTTAAAAATGATTGTAGAGTAATAATGATAATTAGGAGAGTAAAGGGATATCCTTTGTTTTTTAACAAAATCCCAAATGCCTTATTGGCATCCAAGGTCACCTTAGATATCACTCCCTTCCTTGTGCTTTATTTTTCTATCCACTACAATAGTACTACTTTTTTATTTCCTACGCACTTTGAAAATTCCAGAGTGCTGTGGAGACCAGGTTTTATTATCCAATTACATTTTTATGCAATTGTAACCGAAAACTTGTGCAATCAGTTTCTTTCAAGCAGGTACATTTTCTATTTGAATCTGATTGATTTTGCAGTGAATGGCTCAGGTCTCAGCATAAATCCATGTAGTTGTAGGGCAGCCTGATTTCTATAGGCACCATGAAGATGGAATGCAGTGAATGTAAACTTAAGATAAATTTTCAAATGAAAGAGTCTTGAACTAAACACAGACTTAAATATCACATGGATTTACAGTCACTTTCGCATTCAGATGCCGAAGTGCTAAAACACAAGGAAGGGAAATGTGCCAAGATAATTCCCGTGAAGCAATGCATGAAAATAATAGAAATCTCAATATTGCTATCCACAAAAACAAAAAACAAGAAAACATTACTAGCAGTTCAAGGGATAGTATGGACAAAAATAAATTTGGGAAGCTGTTTAAAATAGATGGAACATCTACCATAAAAGAGGTATCACCACAAATTGCTGACAGTGGAGGGAAAACAAAATGGAATTGTCAGTAGTTGGGCACCTGGGTGGCTCAGCAGTTGGGCGTCTGCCTTCAGCCCAGGGCGTGATCCCGGGGTCCCAGGATCGAGTCCCATGTCGGGCTCCCTGCAGGGAGCCTGCTTCTCCCTCTGCCTGTGTCTCTGCCCCCGCCCCCCTCTCTCTCTGTGTGTCTCTCATGAATAAATAAATAAAATCTTAAAAAAAAAAAAAAGGAATTGTCAGTAGACATTGCTTTTGAATATCACAGGAACCACAAGAATCAAATAAAATGGAAGTTCAAATCTGGGTTTGCAAGGCTTAACAAATTGATATGATGTTTGAGGTAGCTTGATAGGTTGTAGATTTAAGACGTGGTTGCTCCAGGGGCGCCTGGGTGGCTCAGTCAGTTAAGTGTCCAACTCTTGGTTTTGACTCAGGTCATCATCTCTGAGTCTTGAGATCCAGCCCCACATCTGGGCTCTGCGCTCAGTGGGGAGTCTGCTTCCCCTCTTCCTCTGCTCTTCCCTGTTCCTCGTATACACTCTTTCTCTTTGAAATAAATAAATCAGAAAACAAAAAAAAAGATGTCCTTGCTCTATATTCACCATAGCCCGTCCTTAAGCCAGTATTGTGACTAGAGTATAGGATGTGCTGATTAGCCAGGCCTGAGCTGCTCACCTGCCTCTAGAACCAGGACATTGTGTCGGCCTCATTCAAATCACAACTGAGGGAAGACAGAGGTATTTTGTCAGAGGAAAATCAATATTCATCATTCACAGAATCAGGATAATGAAGGCAGAGCAAGTAAGCAAAACAGTGAATGTCCACTAAGACATCATACAAGCTTTACACGTGAACTTATGTGTTTTTAAGATATGAATTATATAAGTACACAGACATACACACTACATACATATACATGAACGTGAGCATGGCCACTATGTAAATTATATGTATAATAAAATATATACTTGCTTATGTATATGTAAATTATGTGTATAGCATAAATATAATATACTTACCTATTTCTACTCATAAAAAGTAGTGGAACACAAAATATTTAGTGATCCTGATTTTTCTACAAGGTCCTTTTCAGTCGGGTTTTATAACATTTTCGGCTTTGATTTCAGCACACAGGCGTACCTGAGATCTGATTAGATGAGACGCAAAACTTTGCCAAGGTGATTGGGAATGATTATGTTTCCTGGTGTGGCTCTTTGGAATAAAGGCCATCGACACAAAACGTATGCTTCCGTTTTGGGGTTTTGTGGAAAAAAGGAAATATTAAAGCAAGTGTATAATTCTTTCTAGCATTGGGAAAATAACATGTATCAGTAGTTTCTACGTAACTATTTAATTACTATGTTTTTCCTCTAAAGAGGAAAATTTATTTCCTTAAATAAAACGAAAGGAGTGCATTGTAATAAATAAGCAATTTTAACTACAGGGGAGATAGGGAAAAATTACTGTATGAACGTCTTTCACCGCAAAAATTTAAATGTGGAAGATCTTAAGTCAGTTAGAGAACTTGCATATGGGTTGTATATAACAGGTATTTCAGCTTTATTTGGCACTTAATGTGTTTGGATATCATTAAGAAGAGTCAAAGAATGCATGCAGATCTCATAATGTTTACTAGGCTTGCATGATGCTGTATTTATAATCAAATGTGCAGAGGTAGTAAAAGAAAATAATTTGCTTTAGGAGGGATAATGGTGTAGAGGAAAAAATTATTTTTAAATTAAAAAAACAAATGAAGAACCAGATTGGAATGAGACAACCCGTGCTCACACCCACCCATCACGGCCATCAGTGAACTATCCTGACTTTGGACTAGTTACAAGGGCTCAGTGTTCCTATTCGTAAAATAGATGAGTTCAATTCCAGTTCCTGATTCATAGTCCATAATGTTGACCGTATGATTGTGGACAAGTTAGGAACTTCTCGAGCTCAGCTTTTATATCTATACACTAGAGATAAGAATTTCGACTCCACAGAATTAATTAGAGTGAGGATTAAATTCCTAGTCTTAAAAAGCACTGTGGAAATACTAAAACATTATGTGGAAGTTAGTATTCCTTGCTAAAGAATATAATGTGTCCCTGGAAACAAAAAATTAACAAATGAAACTTCAAAGTGTTATGCGGTTTTAAGAAGCCAAAAATTTCGGAGGATTTAGCAAGTAACAAAAAATTATTACCAGAGTAATAATACAACATTTTTCAACATTCGTCTGGTCATATTACAGAGTGAGATTATCTAATGAATAATCTTTTGGAGCATAAGAAATTACTGTGAAGCATAGCAGAGTAAAGAAACCTTTATTATCTGATTTTATGTTTCTGTTGTAAGGAATGTAAGAGCAGCTTACTGAATAGTTCTGGAATTTGCCTTTTGGAAATGTTGTAAATTATTAATTAAATTTCTTGGTAGGACTATGCACATTCTCTAAGTATTCAGTGATTTTTTGGTAAGATATTTTTTCATAAAGGTGTCCATTTTTTCCAAGTTGTCAAATATGTCAGAGTAATTTATCTCATCCTCCATTTAATATCTGTAATACCTGTTATAATGGCCCTGTTTATCTTTATTCACGATGTTGATAGTATGAATTGTTATTTTCTGTACCATAGTTTTCTGCTCTTATTATTTCTTTCTGTGCAATTACTTTGAGTTTAATTTGCTCTTCTTTTTCCAGTTTCTTATGGTGAACATTAGATCACTCTTTAAAAATATTTCATCTTTCTAATATAAGCATTTATCTTTTATACACTGCTTTAGTTATATCAGTATTGACATGTTGTATTTTCATTTTCAGCTAATTCAAAATCTTTTTCAATTTTTCTATGATTTCTTCTTTGATTTATTAGTTACTTAAAATATCTGAAAACTTTGGCATTGCATTTTTAATTATCTTTCATCAGAGTATATATTTTGGAACATATTGCATCCAGAGTATTGTTTTGGAACATTTTTTTTAAATGCATAGAGAATTATATTATGGCCTGCCCTATTGTCTGACACAGTTAATGTTCCACGTACAGTTAGAGAAATGTGTTTTCTGCATTTTGGATGAAGTGTTCTATGAATGTTAATTAGGTAAGGCTGGTAAATCATATTCTTCAAATATTTTATATCTTACTTGATATTTTGTATAGTTATTTATTTTATTTTATTTTTTTAAGATTTTATTTATTTATTCATGAGAGACACACAGAGAGAGAGGCAGACACAGGCAGAGGGAAAAGCAGGCTCTATGCAGGGAGCCCGATGCAGGACTCGATCCCAGGACGCTGGGACCATGACCAGAGCCAAAGACAGATGCTCAACTACTGAGCCACCCAGGTGCCCCAATATTTTGTATATAGTTGTTCATCAGTTATGAGAATGGTGTGTTGAAATCTCCATCTATAACTATATTTGTTTCACTCTTGAGTCTCTTAAGATTTTAAGTACATACATTAACTTTGTTGCATATGACTTGATTTTTTTATTATGAAATATACCTCTTTGTCTCTAGTAATATTCTATATCATCAGATCATTTTTCTGTAATATAACTACTCAAGTTTTCTTATGTGAACTGAGGGTTTTTTTTTTTTTTGTCTTTATATTTAAAATACATTTCAGGGTATTTTAGGAGTTCAGTCAGTTAAGCGACTGACTCTCGATCTCAGCTCAGGTATTGATCTTAGGGTCCTGAGTTCAAGCCCATGCCCAGTGTGGAGCCTACAAAAAAAAGAAAGAAAGAAAAGAAAGAAAGAAAGAAAGAAAGAAAGAAAGAAAGAAAGAAAGAAAGAGAAAGGAAAGAGAGAAAGGGAGAAAGAGAGAAAGGGAGAAAGGGAGAGAGAGAGGAAAAGAGAAGAGAAGAGAGAAGAGAAGAGAAGAGAAGAGAAGAGAAGAGAAGAGAAGAGAAGAGAAGAGAAGAGAAGAGAAGAGAAGAGAAGAGAAGAGAAGAGAAGAGAAGAGAAGAGAGAGAAGAGAAGAGAAGAGAAGAGAAGAGAAGAGAAGAGAAGAGAAGAGAAGAGAAGAGAAGAGAAGAGAAGAGAAGAGAAGAGAAGAGAAGAGAAGAGAGAGAAGAGAAGAGAAGAGAAGAGAAGAGAAGAGAAGAGAAGAGAAGAGAAGAGAAGAGAAGAGAAGAGAAGAGAAAGAAGAGAAGAGAGAAAAGAACTCCCCTGTTCAAAACAGGTGCTCTTCTAGACTCTCTTAGTTGCATATTTACATAATTGAACAATCTCTTATTTTTAACTAATACTCTGTTTATATTCATTTAATCTAATCACGATATGGTTTGCTTCATGTCTCGTATTTCACTATTTGCTCTCTATTTCTACCATTTGAGCTGTTGTTCCTCTGTCCATTCATTCTTGCCCATTTTTTGGCGCCATTGTTGTTTTTCATCATTTTTCCCCCTCTACTTTGGAATATCTGCTGTATATATTTGAACTTGTTCTGTGTTACTCCAGTGACTATATTATCCACTCAAACTTTCCATATTGTACTTATAATTAGTGTGTACAACTTCATATAACAGAACAAAAGACCTTTTCGATAGTATCATTCATTTACCATGGCTATCCTTTGTGCTTCTGTTTCATATATTATTTTTACATATTCAAGTCCTGGAATGTAATGCAACAATTTTTTTTATCTTTAAAAAATAAGGAAAAAAGAGATAGCATTTTACATATATCTAAATATATGTTATTTCTGGACTTCCTCATTCTTACCTATAAATTTGCATTTTCATATTATTTCATTTCACTTTAGCATGAACAATCTATTTTCTCATGTGTGCTAGAACAGATCTCTGTTCAGGATTCTTTCAGGTTTTATTTATTTGAAAATATATTTATTAAAAAGGAGTGGGAGGCAAACCATAGTGACTCTTAACTATAGAGAACAAACTGAGGGTTGCTGGAGGGGAGATGGGTAGGGGGGTGGGCTAAATGAGTGATGGGCATTAAAGAGGACAGTTGTGATGAGCACTGGGTGTTACATGTAAGTGATGAATCCCTGAGCTCTACTCCTGAAACCAATATTACACTATATATTAACTAACTAGAATTTAAATATGAATTTATCTTTATTTTGCCCTTTTTGTGAAGGACATATTGGTAAATAACAAAACTCTGGATTGACAGTTTTATATTTTAGAGATATCGTTCCATTGTCTCTACTCTATTTTTGTTGAGAATCTGTCACTATTGAGATTTCTTTGTGTATGATGTTCCTACTTAAGATTTGCTTTTCTTTCAGCAGTTTGACTAGGATATGTCTAAATGTGGTTATTTTTGTATTTATCCTGCTTAAATTTGGTGGAGTTTCTAAAAAATGAGAATTTGTTTTTTAAACATATTTGCATTTTGCCATTGCTTTTTTTTTAGATTTAATTTTTGTCCTAATCTTTTTCTCTTATTCCTTTGGGACTCTAAATATGTTTGTTAGACAATTTGCTATGATACCATAGTTGCTAAATCCTTGTTAATATATTTCTTCAATAATTTTCTTTCCCTCAAGGATTATTTCTATTTATGTGTTCTCAATTTTACTACACATTCACTCTTTAGTAATCAAAATTGTGTATTTTTATTTCATATTGTAAGTTCTAGAATTTGTATTATTTCTGTTTTTGTAGTTTAAACTTCTCTGTGGTTATTATTATACTAATCTCAAAATCTGTGTTGCTTTGAATTCTGCTTCCACTGATTGCTTTTGTTTTTGATTATGGGTGTGTTTCCATGCTTCTTTATGTTTCTAATAATTATTTGCTTGATGTTGTGCTGGATACACTGTAAAGATTCTAAACTGTGTCTTCTTCCTTTAATGCGTGCTGAATTTTCCTCTGTAGATAGTTAAGTTACTGGTGGTTCTTTTCAGTGTTATCAGGCCCTATTGATTGATTGATTGTGAATCTGGGTCAGTCTGGGTCAGTTTTGTTCATAGTTCTAAGATACATCTCTTATCATAAGGCATGGTTGTTACTCAAAACCCTGACTTTTGTGAGTCTCAACTAAATACTTGAGGTGTTTGTAAAGTGCTGTTGGGGCTTCTCTATTCGGGTCAGATGAGAATTCTGATATCTGATAGTAGTTCAGTAGTTCAGTGTCTCTATTCCAGACTCACCTCAACTGCAAGTTAGTAGGACTAGGCCTTTCAGAGTCTGATCTGCATTTATGCAGCCCAGCCCTTGGCCAAGGACCCATGGCAAATCCCCTTGCAGTATTTTTGGGTGTTTCCTTTTCTTTTTTTGCAAAGCATATCCTCCTCCAGTACTATTTTCTACAAATCCTAGGAACTTAGAAAATCAAAACTCTGATTTCTACCTCCTCTGCTCAGTAGGACTATTGTTTTCCTAGTACTGTATCTCATTGTACCATGGTAGTTAAGATGCTCCCCTTGAGAAAGCTAGTGTGAGTATAGGCTTGCCTTCTGGGACCCCGCTCTTCCTATTTATCAATGCTTAAAAAGAGTCCTCTTATTTTTTTCCCCAAATTTCATATTTGCTTACAGTAGAAGGACAAGTCTCATACCAATCATTCCTTCATGCCTAGAAGCAAGATTCTCATGATTAATTATATTGAGTTAAATATAATGTTGGATGAGAAGATGTCTTTGAAAACCATATGTCTAATGTTACATACATACAGTGAGCAAGGAGAAGCTATGCCTTAGAAATCTTCGTTTAGCAATAGTTCTATAATGAGAGATAGTCATAAAAGAGGGACTAAATCGGGCCTTAAGTGCATCTGAATAAATTCACAGAGAAAACTATGTGTGGTAAAAAGAAACACATACTTAATCCCCTAGAAAATAAGAAATGCCGTTGATTTAAAAAGTTAGATGGAATTTAACTGAGTGGATTGGTTGGCCAGAGCAGATTCCTTCGTTAATATACAGCCAAATATGAAAATACTTTTAAAAAGACTTAAAATTTACACATTAAAGAATTGCATTGCTCATTATGAAAGACTTCTTCACTTTACAAGAGGATTAACTGAGGTCTCAGTACCCTGATGAAGTCCCAGTATAACTGCTTGCCAAAAGCAGATTTAAAACATATCTCCTGCATTTGGGTAAAGGGGAGCAGGACAACCATTCTGTTACTGCTTTTTCTATTTTTTTTTTTTTAATTTCATGTAAGTAGACCTAGTCCCAGGACAACTCACACAAACAGTGATGCTAGCAAAGAGGGAAATATAGCATTATTTCTAGGACAATCAGTATAGGATAGAAGAGGTCTCTGGGTCCTTTCTTCTTCTCCTTCTTAACGTTCAATTCCAGAGATCTTGCACTGCCTTCTCACCATTCCTGTGAACCAGAAGGATGACTTATCAAGAAAGTGGGGAATTCTGTAGGTCAAAGTCATTTAATACATATGACTCAGCTTAGAAGTACTGGAGAGTCTAGGATTTGTTTGTTTGCTTTTTTCTTGTTTGTTTGGTTGGTTGGTTTGGTATGGGGCACAGACACTTGTACTCTTATATCCCTCTTCTCTTTCTTAGGGTGTATTTGGAAAAAAAAATAAATAGCCTTAGTAGAGGAAGTTTCTTTGCAGAGAGGTTTCATTAGTAACACAACAAAAAATGAGTATGAAAATAGGAAATGCATTTGTGATGAACAACGCAAAACACCTTGTTTTGTTTTTAGTCTTTAACCCTCAGGCCTAGAGATGTCTGAAAAAAATAGTGATTGACTTAGAATATATATACGTAAAAATACAATATTTGGAGTATCTTCCACTTTCCTTAGTACTGAGTAAAGTAAGAAACGTCCCTCTGATTCTTCATGTATTTGTAGAGTTAGTGAGGAAGAGCAACATACAATGACAAAATAATATTGTGTCATATCGAGGCAATCCAGCACTTGTCCTAGACTCATAAAAGGGGACCACACTAAGTTTGTGGCAACTGATGGGCAGGGGAAAGTAGTTTAGAACGAAGTGATGGCCTCGATGGGTCTTAATAAAGTCCGGCACAGGTGAGTGAGTGAGAACACTTCAGATAAAGGGAGTAACAGGGAACATTATAAAGTCATATCAAGGAAAACCCCTGATTCTCTGTTTGGAGTACAATATGGAAGGTAAGGTACAGAGGAAGACTGTATTGAAAATATTACTGAGCATAGTTTCCTAGGAGTTTTGAGGCACTATACAAATTTGCAGCCAAGGAAGGTCATATTGGGAGAATGTATTGGAGGAAAATACACCTGAGAGCAAGGAATATACTTTGGAATCAAGATAATAAACCCTAAATAGAGCTCTGGTGCCTCTGTGTAATTTAGGTCCAATATCGGGATAGGGGAAGTAGTATAAAGAAATATATAGGAAGTGACATCTGTAGGATTTGGGGACTGACTCTTTTGGGGAGAAAAGAGAATCAAAAGTAACTGATGACTCCCAGGGTTGTAACTTTGGTGACTGAGTTGACGGAGGTAGGAGGAAATATACAGAAGGCTGGTCAGAGAGGAGGAACAGAAGTTTTGTGTGATTGACTTTGAAGTCCCCAAAGGAAACTGAGATGAGGACTCAGTGAAGAAGTCTATGCTGGAGATTTATATATATATATATATATATATATATATATATATATGACTCATAACCATATTAGATATGGTAAAAGTCATAAAAATGCTAAGTTTACCTTGGGAAGAAAAATACAGAATTTGAAAAGAGGAGGATCAAGGGACTCTAGACTCAAGAGACTAGGATCAAGAGACTCTAGAGGATATCACCATTTAGTATATAAGAGTGCAAAAGGAAATGCAGAAACAATGAAAACATAGCATTTTGAAGGAAAATAAATGGCAGGATAACCACAAAGGAGAAACTGAGTGGACTCCATGAAAACTAAAAACTTTTTGCTTGCAAATGGCACCATTAAGAAAGTGAAAAGATAACCCATGGATTGGGATAAAACATTTGTAAATCAGATATCTAACAAAAGAATCGCACCCATAATGTATAAAGAACACTTACAATCCAGATATCACAAATAACTCAAGTAAGATGGGAAAATAATTTGAATATACAAATCTCCAGAAATTGTACATGAATGCCCAACAGGCACATGAAAATGTGCTCAGTATGACTAATCAGCAGATAAATACAAACCAAAGCCACAATGAGATATCACTTTGCATCCCAAACAAAGGCTGTAATAATAAACTGAAAACACCAAGTGTTGGCAAAGCCATACAGAGATCAGCGTGTTCGTGTTGCCGGTAGGAATGAGCAATGGTGTGCGACAGTTTCTCAAAAACATTAATGGGTGTTATCCTATAATCCAGCAATTCCTCTCCTCGGTATATGCCCAAGGGGACTGGAAGCCGGGATTCATGTGGGAACTTTCATGTGAACGTGCAGAGCAGCATTAACGCAAATAGGAGAAACACGGAAACAATTCGAATAATGAACGGATAAGCACAATGTGGCACGTTCCTACGATGGAACATTACTCAGCAGTTAAAAGGATCGAAGTACTGATACATCCTGCGACATGGCTAAACCTTGAAACGGGAAAGAAACCAGTCACATAAGCCCACGCAGAGTAGGATTCAATTTATGTGAAGTGTCAGGAATTAGGCACATCTGTAGGGTCAGTAATTAGACTGTCAAGGGTTGGGAGAAAAGGCAAAAGCAGGGGAATAATGAGTGACTAGTGGGTATGGAGTTTCTCTTGGAGACATGAAAATGCTCTGGAGTTAGTGATTTTTTTTTTTTTTTTTAAAAATATCTGAGAGAGGGTATGAGCTGGGGGGATGGGGAAGCTCAGGGGAAGAAGAAGAAGCAGGCTCCCCACCTAGCAGGGAGCCCAACTCCAGCCCTATCCCAGGACTCTGTCCCAGGACTCAGGGACCAAGACCCCACCTGCAAACCCAAGACAGACAGTTGCTTAACCAACTTAGCCCCCTGGGCGTCCTGATAATGGTGATTTCATACCCTTGCTGAGTATATGAAAAAAACACTGACTTCCAACACTTTAAAATAGTGATGTCTTTGGTATCTCAGTGCTGTTTTTGTTTTTGGTTTTTTTTTTTTTTAAATAGCTCCTCCATCTCTCAATCTCAGCGTTTGACAGTAACTAGACTGTCGCTGTAACTGCACTGACTGTTGTGATTTTTTTTTTTTAATCCAGACTTGGGTATAGTTATTGCAAACAATGCTTGCTGAGCTGTGTTGGGACTCCAGACAAGTGGTTTCAGCTAAGTGAAACTGCTGTCTGTGCTGCTGCATGTTTAAAATTCATACACCGATTCTCTGAAGCCATAAAATCAATTCTGGATTTGAGTTTTCCCGTGACAGTGTGGACAGAGTGTCATGGGTGATGGAGGAGACTCACGCTCTTGTAATTCCCTAGGAAGAAAAGACTTCTGCTGAGCAGCAGATCTGTACTTGAATTCAGAATATAATACCTCAGTCCTCTAAACCTGCAGGAGTTTCCAAAATCTCACTTGGGCTCACCTTCCACATGTGCTTCCCTGATGCTTGCGTGTCCTCCTAGGGTCTGATGTGTGTGTGTGTGTGTTTTCCTGCTTGCAGAAAATGCACAAAGGCCAACAGTCCTTGTGGCTCTTTATTGGTAACCAGTAGAGGCACAGCGTAACTGCGAGACAGTCTAAACAAGCTTCATACGTACACTCCCTTTCTTGGTTGACAATCCACAGTTGTCTACTGTTTTATGTTGTACGACTATTAAGAAGTACATTCTAGGTTGGAGACTGTCTCTTTTCACATAGGTGTGTCAAATTTTTTTTTTCCCTGAAAAGAAATACTGTGAAGTGATACAGGCTGAATTTGGATGTTACCCACTACATAAGTGATGGAGGGACCTTGAGCGACGTGCCTGACTACTCTGACTCTGTCACTTCAAGTGCAAAAGAGAATAGAAATCATGACTTCATTCGGTTCCTATAATTAAGACCACAGGATAATGAACACACACCTAAACAAATGTGTGTTACAAATGTGTTATTCCTAGTGTATGTGTGGTTTTTTTTTTTTTTTTATTACCAAGTAGTCATGGTTTTTTGTGGAGTATGTAACTCAAATGATCACCTTCCAAACTGCTCAGGAAATCTGTTGTTAAATAATCTTGGCAGGAACAAGCTGAAATACATATTTTCCTTTGGAGTCAGGGTTCTGTTTTAGCAGATCATAGTGCAATTTTTCTTTGTAAATGGCATATAATTCACATGCGAGTTCACTTTTATATATGCCTGGTTATACCCGTTGTGGGTTCTATTGTCGAAGAGGCTGGTATCCGGTTTGCAAAAGTTATTACTCCTCTATTTCAGTAGCCTCGGGTCTTTTTTTTTTTTAATTAATTTTTTTTTAATTAATAGTAGCCTCGGGTCTTTTTTTTTTTTTTTTTTAATTTTTATTTATTTATGATAGTCACAGAGAGAGAGAGAGAGGCAGAGACATAGGCAGAGGGAGAAGCAGGCTCCATGCACCGGGAGCCCAACGTGGGATTCGATCCCGAGTCTCCAGGATCGCGCCCTGGGCCAAAGGCAAGCGCCAAACCACTGCGCCACCCAGGGATCCCTAGCCTCGGGTCTTAAGGCAATATCTGTTCTGTGTAAATGTCGTAAACTGTGGTTCCATTAAAAGCAGAAACAATCGGTGAAATTAGATGGTTAATTCTTTAAACTTGTATCCTCTTTAAGATAAAGCTTTATAACAGACATTTCCCCTACAGATCATGTTTCAAAAGTTAAAGGAGAGGGTCTCATCTCAATCTTGCTGTGTCTTGCCCCAGAAAAGATGGACTGTGAGCCGACCCCTCTAGCTAGGAGTTCCTGAGGCCTGCTTGACCTTTGCCCCAGGGCATCTTTGGCTCCTGCGGCCTTTATTAGCATCAGCTGGTGGTTGTCCCTGGACGACTTGAACTGGGTGCCCTGTTCCAGGCCACAGTAGGGTCTGCTTAGGATTTAAAAGAATCAAGTTCTTTGTTAAAAAAAAAAAAAAAAAAAAAAAAAAATCCAGCATGGGTTTCACGTTACCTGGTTTCTGTAATAGGGACGATATTAGTGGGTATCTCTTAGGATAGATCCGGTGAGGATCAAGGGTAACAATGTATGAAGAGGCTTATGGACATTTAAGCCACACGCACTTGTGGAGGATGAGCAGCGAGTCCCCTGGGGGCCTGGACTTGAACCTCGGTGGGTGAGCTGGCTGCTCTCCAGCACGGCTGTCACGACAACATATCACTTTGTATGAGTTTTTATTTCCCTAGTTTTTCAAGATGGAGCTTAAACGTCCGATGTCGACTGCGGGACACCCGGAAAATAGAGAACAACGAAATGACGGTGCCTGCCGCCCCGGGACCGCGCCTCCGCGCTGAGGACCGCGTCCTGCCGGCTGCACCCCGGGGGCCTCGCACCGGGAGCACCGGGAGAGCCGGGCCAGGCGGGCGCACCGCTGGGGGGGGGGGCTCCAGCCCCGCTGCCCGCCCGCCCCGCTGCCCGCCCGCCCCGCTGCCCGCCCGCCCCGCTGCCCGCCCGCCCCGCTGCCCGCCCGCCCCACTGCGCCCCCGGTCCCCGCCCCGCCTCCTCCGCCCCGCCCCGCCCCGCCTCTCCTCGCCCCTGGCCCCCGCCTCCTCCGTCCCGCGCCGCGACCAGGGCGCGCAGTGCAGCCGCCGCCCGCGTCCCGCCAGTCCTGATGCGCCTCCAAGCAGCCCCCCGTCCCGGACCCCCCCGTCCTGGAGCCCTCCCCCCCCGTCCCGGAGCCCCCCCGTCCCGGAGCGCCCCCTGTCCCGGAGACCCCCGTGTCCTGGAGCGCCCCCCCCCCGTGTCCCGGAGCCCCCCCTGTCCTGGAGCGCCCCCCCCCCGTCCCGGAGCCCCCCCCGTCCCGGAGCGCCACCCCCGTCCCGGAGCCCCCCCGTGTCCCGGAGCCCCCCCGTCCCGGACCCCCCCGTCCTGGAGCGCCCCCGTGTCCCGGAGCCCCCCAGTCCTGGAGCCCCCCCCCGTCCCGGAGACCCCCCCGTCCCGGAGCCCCCCCTGTCCTGGAGCGCCCCCCCCCGTGTCCCGGAGCCCCCCAGTCCTGGAGCCCTCCCCCCCCCGTGTCCCGGAGCCCCCCCGTCCCGGAGCCCTCCCCCCCGTGTCCCGGAGCCCCCCAGTCCTGGAGCCCCCCCCGTCCCGGAGCGCCCCCGTGTCCCGGAGCCCCCCAGTCCTGGAGCCCTCCCCCCTCCGTGTCCCGGAGCCCCCCCAGTCCTGGAGCCCCCCCCCCGTCCCGGAGCCCCCCCCCCGTCCCGGAGCGCCCCCTGTCCCGGACCGCGCTCCCGGGGCACCTGCCCGCCCTGCGCGGGGACCCGCCTCGCATCCCGCCCGCGCGCAGATCCCTGCGGGGAGGTCCGACTCCGTGGGGCGCCCCCACTCGTGTCCGTGGGCTCCTTCCCCCGTGTCTGTGGGCTCTCCCCACACCCGTGTCCGCGGGTCGCCCCGCCCGTGTCCGTGGTCCCCTCCCCTCCCTCCTCCCTCCTCGCCCCTCCCCTCTCCCCCCTCCCCTCCGCTCCCTCCTCCCCCCTCCCCTCCCCTCCCTCCTCCCCGCGGGGGGGGCAGCCGGGGGCGGGGGTGCGGGGTGCGGGGTGCGGGGTGCGGGGTGCGGGGGTGCCGGGGGCCGGGTGCGGGGTGCGGGGGTGCCGGGGGCCGGGAGCCGGGGCCGGGGCCGGGGCCGGGGCCGTGGGGCGGCGGCGGCCTGCGCAGCGGCGGGCGTCCCGGGCGGGCCCCGGGTGCGGTGACATCACCGCCCGCCTCCCCGCCCGGTGCTGCCTCCGCGAGGCGCGTCGGTTGGGCCGTTTGCCCGCGTCCGCCGCCGCCAGGGCTGGTCCGGCCGGGCTCGGAGCCGGCAGCGCGGAGCGACGGGACCCGGAGGAGGAGCGAGGCGCGGGCGGGCGGCGCGGGCGGGAGCCCCCGGCGGCGGCATGAGGCTCAGCCCCGCGCACTACCTGCTGCCGCTGCTGCCGGCGCTGGTGCTCGGCGCCAGGTGAGTCCCGAGCGGGGCCCGGCCCGGCCCGGCCCGACCCGCCCCGGCCCGGCCGCCTGCCGCCCCCCGCCCCGCCGACGGCTGCCCGGACGGTCCCCGCGGGGCCCCGAGCGCGCAGGGGAGGGCAGGAGGGGCAGGAGGGGCAGGAGGGGCAGGAGGGGCAGGAGGGGCACCTGCCGCCGGGCGCGGTCCGTACGGGGAGGGGGCGCCCGACCGCGGGGAGGATGACCCGGCAGGACGCGGAGCCTGGCGCAAAACTTCGGGACTTGGGCGACGGCCTGCGGGGGGCTGGGCCGGCTTCCAGGAGGCGGCGTCCGCGGCGCGGGGCCCCGGGGCGGAGGGAAGTTGGAAGCGGACCTTGCGGGAGTGGCGGGGTGGCCCGGCCGGGACCGGCTGCGGACCCTGGGGACCCCGGAGACCCCGGCTGCAGACCCCCAGCTGCAGACCCCCAGCTGCAGAGCCCCAGCTGCAGACCCTGCAGACCCCCAGCTGCAGACCCCGGGGACCCCCAGCTGCAGACCCTGCAGAGCCCCAGCTGCAGACCCCGGGGACCCCGGGGAGGGACGCCGCGGGGCCGACAGGAGTCGGGTGCGTCTCCGCAGTTGGTCCGGCCCAGGGTGGGCGACGGCCCCGCCTCGTCCCCCCGCAGAGCCGCACAGAGCAGGTCTGTGTCCGGCCCGAGCCCGCGCCCCGGGCGCCCGGGCATCCTCTTGGCAGCCACCCCCTTGCCTCGGCCGCCCTCGAACAAAACAGCCCTGGCAGCGGGAGGCTCAGTGAATGGAAACATTATCTGCCCGGGGGCGGGGGCGTCGGACGGGAAGGAGGAGGGGAAGCAGAAGCAGGGTCGGCCCCACTCTGAGACCGTCGGCGGGGACGGAGCTGCCAGGTTCCCGCTGCCCAGCCCGGTCCGCGCGCGCATCCTCCCTCCCGCTCTTCCAACCAGACTTTCCCTTTCCCAGCGGGGACCCTGTGATTGAGCCCTAATCGGTCGGTGAACTTAGCCTTTCCTTGCAGACAAAGCCCGGGTGACTTTCCCAGACTGAAGTGGAGTATGAGGGTCTGTTTGTTTATTTATTTATTTATTTATTCATTTATTTATTTATCAATTTATCTGTTTGCTGATGCTGAGGGTTTCTTGTCACTTCGGTTCACAAAACGCAGGTGGTTGCACGATCACTCCACTTCCCGGTGCTGGAGCGACTACAGACCCCGCTGCAATATCCCTGGTTGACTCTAGATGACTCCATGCAAATTGTGCATCAGTCCTTGAAGGGTCTTGCCGCTCGCCCTGAGCTCTCCTGTGTTGTAGTTTGGTGCTCGTAATTTCTTGAGAAAGGAGATTCTCGACGTTTGCACACTTAAGTGGGTGCTTGTCATCCTCTGCACAAAGGAATACATTTTTAAGCGATAGGAACCCAGCCCACAATGATTTTTTTTTTTTAAAAGACAGTGAAAATCTCTAGTGTTCCAAAAGTGCATTTGCTTTATAAGGATGCCATGCGTATACTTTAAGCGACTCAGGAAGCTGTACAGGCTCTAGCTTCTAAAAGTTTTAGTGTTGGTTACATAATACAGAGAGCCATCATCTTTCCTTTTATGGTACTGTCAGGTTTTTTTTTTTTGTTTGTTTTTTGGTAGTGTCAATTTTTATTAGGATGACATTTTAAAATAGTCAACGCGTTTGTTACGACAACAATTAGAAGTAGTCATTCCTAGTTTCCTTTAGACGTGAAACTTCTGCAGTTTTTACGGAGGTAAAAACTTAGGTCGAGTCTTTTCCATTTTCCTTCTGGCACAAGAAGCCCGACCACAAGAGCATGTTGGGCTTAAAAAAGTGAGACTTTCCGTCATCAGTGGCCTGTCTCGTTGTGATTCCTCTGTGGCAATGTATTTTACTGGATATCCAGATTACCTTGTGACAGCGGATGTAACAATGAATATGGTGCTGCCAAATATATCATTTTGCAAGATTCTGTTTTACTGGTTTCTAACAGAAGGCCATTGTCTTGGTGATATTTAGGATTTCTTAGAGGCATATGGTTCATGTGCAAGCTAGAACCTAAAGAGGTTTGTAAGAACAGTTGCATTAGTAGAGCTGAGCTTCTTGTCCTGCTGAGAAAAAAGAAAAAAAAAAAAAAAAAAAACTGTGGCACAGCCCTGAGCACCTGTGACAGTGGGTTTTCTGGCCAAAGACTTTTTGTCAGTGTCTTAGTCAGGGGGTCTTGTGTGTGTGGAGCAAATGGCATCTCACATGCTCGGATCATGCTGAAAGCATTAGCAGAGGGTGGCAGTTACTAGATATTCTTGGAGCCTTTGGATGTTGTCATTTTTATTGTCAAGCTGTTTTCAAAGTGTGATCAATGTGGATCTGAGGCTCTTAATGCAAATATATATATATTTGAACATCACTTACTCTGGGCATAGCTCTTTAATGCCACACTGCTCTCGCTCCAAAGTTCAGTTTTGTTCTATAGCAAAAGGATGTGTTCACTAAAACACATGCTGCAATTAGAGAAAGACAGTTATTATATAATAGTTGTCTATCCACAGGGATGAAAACCCTAAAGCAATTTTGCCTTTGAAATATGAATTTTTGGATAGCTTTCTGATTTTGCTTGCTCTTCGCCTTCATATTTTCATGACAACTCTGGATGTGGAAGCCCCCAAATTCCACGATTTTCACCATAGTGAACAGCATCGATGCCCCTTCAATCAGAGTTACTTTGTCTGGAAAAAAAAAAAAAAAAAACCTTGAGTATTCACCATCAACAATAACCAATAGTTGTTTTACTGGTAAATGCCATAGAGTCAAAAAGAGCTATTTAATTTTCTGTATATGGCCCCTCCTGTTTAGAAAGTGCATACAAATTCAAAACATCAGGTTAATGTTATGAATAATGAAGCTGATGCCTAAACCCATTTAACCTGTGCACAAATAAATGTGATCAAAGAAAGCAAACATATGTTGCTTTAATGGCTTTGGAGGAGAATGACTGTACTTTTTAAAGAGCTTTCTTCTGTAGAAGTATTAAATTGCCATTCCAAGGCAGCCAGCAATTCACTTCAGAAAGGAGTAGTATAGGTATTGAAAGGAATAGTAGGGTGAAAAAATCTTTAGAAGTTCTTGGTGAAAAGGGACTCATGGAGTGCTGGAGAAGGCTTGTGCTTTAGTCTGCTGAACCTCTGTTCCTTTATGCTGTGATTCTGCTCTTGATGCCTTTGGTTTATTGAGTTTTAAATGACTTAATGGGGAGAGAAACATGGCAGGGGAGGAGTGAAGGTCTACTGACTTCTGGTGGTTCTCCATCAAGCAAGAGCTTTAAGCAGATGGGGGCTTCTGGTCCTCTCAATAGGAGTCACCTTCGAGGTCTCTCCTGGGCCCTCTGATCAGCAGTCATACCACATGTTTACTTTGGAATCTAATTTTAGGTGACACTATATATTGAAGATGCTCTGGGCTCTTCTTTGCTCTGAGCCTTCATCTAAACCTCAGAATTTGGTTGATGCGTAGGATCAAGTAAAGACTAGAATCACAATAGAAGCACAATAAGCATCTTTTTGAAAAAAAAATTAAGCAAATGAATTTTATGTAGGGAGTGATCTTCCTTAAGTATCTCTCCAAACTGTGATGAGGGAATTGTGGGTTTGTTTTCCCAAGCCCAGCACAGAGTGAGTCTTGCTACACACGCTTTTGTATCGCCTTACGTACAGTACATTCCTTTGGGATAAGGATTGCACTCTGCTGTGTCCTCAGGCTAGAGATAGGTCTTTTCTAGGCTAAGACGATAATAACAGACACATTTTTGACTTTTCACATTTCCAGATCCGGACCTCAGCTGCCTATTTCCAGTAGCAATTTTTAAAATGACTTGTTTGGGGATTATCTTTGTGGATTAAGTTCCCCTCATGACTGATGAGAGACCCCTCAAACATTTATGGTTTGGTCAGAGTGGTCCCAGACCAAACTGCACGTAAGTGGAAGGAGAACGTGACCTACCCACCGGGAAGCAAACATTACTGGAACCGCTGAGGGGTACGTGGTTGTAACTATGCCGTGTTTTCTCAAGAGTGTCTTGACAGCACTTGTGCGTGGCATATGTGCTTGAGAGCCTGTTTTTGACTGATCTCTAAAGGAAATCCCTTTAATAAATAGGGCCAAATCATTTAACCTGATTAAACAGTTATTTAATACTTTGTTCTCCGGAAAAGAAAAAAAAATCTCCATTGAAACCTCATAACCTTTGGAAGTTGTCTTCGGTGTTTTCATTATCACACTTCTAGAAGGGAGCCTGAAATGTGTCAGGCGTCAGGACGGTAAGATATTAGCTACAGACGTATGTCCTCATAATCTGGTCCTGTTTGGAAATACGGTTAGGACAAAATTGGATAAATACCAACAAAATTTTAAAGTTCTAGATATGAATGGAAAAAAGAGTGAGTGATGCCAGGGCAGGGGTATTAGAAGAAACGTCCACTTTCAAGGACAATGAGAGAAGTAATATTTTGTAATAAACTTTCACATCCTCCAGCACTCGCTAACTGTGTGATGTTAGGTAAATTGCTTTTCTGTTTTTCTCATGTAGGAAGTAGGACCACTTGTAGAAACTACCTGGAAGGCAAGGACTGAATGAGTTTATTTAGGAAAAGAGTTTGCATGTTTCTTGGAACAGAGCAAGTGATGAGGGGGGCTTAGCCTGTGCAGTTATTTTGGTTATGTTCACAAAATTTAGGTATCTGTGATTGATCGGGACATAGCAAAATAAAGGAAACTTGGATACAAGTCAAACGAGTGACAGAAAATTAACAAGAATTACAGTTTTCATCCGAAAGAAAGAAAAATACTGGCAAAGAAAAGAGGAAGCATCGGAAGCAATGGGGGTTACCTCGTAACTAAGCCTGGTTGTTTCAAGAGTGTTTTGGTGGCAAAGTGCCTGCGTGGTGCTGTGCACTTGGCAAAAACCATGAGGAATTGTGGTATTTAATCATTTAGAATATGATTTTGCAGAAAAGTACATATTTAGCTACCTGTATATCTCTTTAAAATTTCATGGTGTATATAGCACATACATAATATGAAATCACAGCCGCGAGCACAGGTGCCAGTAAAAGGGTGCTTTGAACCTGCGTAAGCACGGCTGCTGTAAAGCCTCCTACGACTTTATTTTCTATTTGCCAATTGATTTCATAACCTGCTAACAAGCTATGAAATACTTTTAAGTTTTCTAAATATTTAACACGGATTTTTTTTTTTTTCTACCGCTGAGAATAATTTGAAAACCAGTGCTATAGAAGAAACTCAACTCTGTCTGGTTAATCATCACACGAAGGGGTTATCCCTACCCTAGTTTGGAAAATGACTTGAGAGATCATCTAGTTTTAACTAGTTTGCACATATTTTATCATAAACTTTTCATAGTTTTGCCAAGAAATTCTGAATATCAAATGAGGATTTTTTTTTTTTGCCATAGATTATTGTGTGTGTGTACGTGTGTGTGTGTTTGAACGTGCATTGAAGTCTGTTAATCTCATGAATCATAGAAAAGGGTATGATTTGCCGCTATTGGGAGATATAAGGCAGAGATCACGTTCAGTCTGCATCAAATAAAGGACGTGTTTGCTGGGACAGCTAAGAACTTTGCTCCATAATTGTAGGAGGCAAAAAAAAGTATCAAAATAAAGCATCACATTCAGATACAAGCTGAAGGTCACCCAAGCAGGCAGTGCGCCCGCCCTGAGAGTGCCTTCATAGCCTGACACTAGGAGACTTCATTGTACCAAGGTAGTGGTTGCACTGCAGTGATGTCTGACTTGTTTGGTGTTGCTTTTCAAGTCTTCTAATCTCCTCTGTACTTTAAAGAGTTTGTTATTGGGAAACACGCTGTGAATATAAGGTTGCGTTCTAGTTTAAAGGCCTTCGTCTTA
This sequence comes from Vulpes lagopus, assembly GCF_018345385.1. Lineage (NCBI taxonomy): Eukaryota > Metazoa > Chordata > Mammalia > Carnivora > Canidae > Vulpes > Vulpes lagopus. The sequence continues at coordinate 4,142,222 of NC_054838.1, read as the reverse complement.
GATTTTTCTTGATTAATTAATTAATCAATTTTTACTTATTTATTCATGAGAGACACAGGGGCAGAGACGCAGGCAGAGGGAGACAGAGGGACACAGGCTCCCCCGCAGGGAGATCCCAGGACCCTGGAATCATGACCTGAGCCAAAGGTCAACCACTGGATCATGCCCCACCGCTGAGCCACCCAGGGACCCCTACAGCCTTTCATTGTAGAGATGACATAAGTGAGGCCCAAAGGGACAGACTCATCTAAGGCCACAGGGGGAAAGCAGGACAAGGACTTTGAATTTTCCCCAATATTCTTTATCCTGTGACTGCTTCCCATGACACAGCTCTGCTGTAATCAGGCCATATTTGTACAGTTGGCCCTTACAATATATCCAGAATTATTCCAGTTCCTGCGGGGCGGGAAGTAGTGCTATAACATTCTCCAAGCACGCGTACTCACGGTAGAACAGCAGGCTACAGTCCAAGGAAATTACAACAATGTGGAGTGAAACACCAGGTATTTGCCTATATTCAGTTTTTTTTTTTTTTTTTTTTTTTTTGAAGACTGAGCTGGCTGAAAAAGAGATTACAGGTCATTTTCAAAACCCAAAGCAGTCATTAATGAGTTCTCACCTTTGCACACCATTTACCTCTCAAGCAATACACCTCTAATGGTGCCTGTTGATTTTCCAGTTCTGCTGGGAGGTGTTATTGTTGGTGTCTTTGGCATCTTTTCATTGAAACTATTTCCTATGAACGTAGTTCCTAGCTAGGCATTTGCCTCCGTATTCCTCTCCTATTACGTTTATGCTGTAATTCCGTGGTGCTGTTCAGTGGGAAACATACTTGACAATCTTACAAAGATCAGTCCCTAAATATATTCACATTGCACTTTGAGGGTGAGCACACATTTCATTTCGTTTAGGTCGTCTCTACATTTTCGTCATAGCCAATGAACAACTTATAGGGCACTTTAGGGTCAGGTGGTCATAGATTGTATCCGACATGGACACGTCCATCATTTAGGGTTATTAGGATTAAAAGAAATGTACTGAAGTGCTATCTCAGTGCACAAAGCTGGACTTTCAAGTCTTTAAGAGATCCTAAGACATGATAGCTAGTACTCTAGGTGGAGACTACAGTTTAGTGTGTTGTTGATTTTATTTATTTATTTATTTATTTATTTATTTATTTATTTATTTATTGTGTGTGTTGATTTTATATTGGGTACCTCAAGCAATCGACATTCAATGGTTTTATTAAAAGTCAAAATAAATTCCTTAAATGAACTGATTGGTATCGCTGAAATAATAGTAACATTTATTTTCTGAAAAGATTTTGTGGGGTGGGAGGGTGGGTAGGCGGGGGGAGGGTATTAAGCCCAGTGACTGATCCTTGGGGGAAGAAAGGGAACTAAAACATGCAATGAATGACTTGCTGTCTTCCAAAATAGTCCTGGCTGCTGAGCTCGGGTATCGGTAGGAGCTATTGCAGATTCCGGACCAGCCTTCCTCTCACATCCTTATAGAAGATGTGACTTCCTCCTGCCTAGCCTCCAGAGGATTATTAGGGTTTCTAATTTCCTGTCCTTCAAACTAATATTCAGAACACTCTGAGCAGAAGCACTTGGTGAGCAGGGTTTACAGGAAGTATTTGCCCTGTCGGATGGGTTAACCCAAAGAACACGAACTCAGACTTTGGATTAGCCTCACCAGCTACGTGACTTAATGTCAGTTAACAACTCTTAGCCCCATTTTCCTCATCAATAGAAAAGGAAGAGACCAAAGTAAAAGCCAATTCTGGGCCAACCTAACCAGCCCCAGTTAGCAACACTGATTTGAACACCTGGAACGTCCCCAAGAAGACGTCCCCAGGATGGCCTCACCTAGTTTCTATTTTGGGTCTGAAAGCTCCAAATCATGTTGCTCATAAGTTATACTTTAAATTATGTACTAAAATTATATTACCATAATATGTTAATGCCTTTACAGGAAGTTCATTTTTCAATTTACCTGAAGATGACAGAACCAAAGAGGTCTGTCTTCGATTAGAACAGTGTAATGACCACAATCCGTTTTGACAAGTTGAGTGTTCTGGGCTCTAATAATTCAATGTTCTTTTTTTTTTAAGATTTTATTTATTTACTCAGGAGAGACACACAGACACAGGCAAAGGGAGAAGCAGGCTCCCTGAGGGGGGCCCAGTGTGGGACTTAATCCCAGGACCCCGGGGTCACGACCTGAGCCAAAGACAGATGCTCAACCACAGCCACCCAGGCATCCCGATAATTCAGTGTTCTCACATGGGGAAAGGTTGGTCATGACTTCCCCAGAATGATGGAGAAGCGGGGTGGGATGGCAAAGGGAAACAGAAAAGCCTAACCCACTAGGACCCTTGGGGATCCCTGGGTGGCTCAGCGGTTTGGTGCCTGCCTGCAGCCTGGGGTGTGATCCTGGAGACCCGGGATGGAGTCCCACGTCGGGCTCCCTGCGTGGAGCCTGCTTCTCCCTCTGCCTGGGTCTCTGCCTCTCTCTCTCTCTCTCTCTCTCTCTCTCTGTGTCTCCCACAAATAAATGAATAAAATCTTTAAAAAAATAAAGGACTCTGAATGGTGTGTGTGTGTGGACACAGAGGGTGACAGTGCAGAGGAAAGTCCCCGGTTACTAGCCTTCCTGTTTTCAGCATTGTTTTTTTTTCTGTTCTTGTTATTTTGTCTTTAAAATTCTCTAATGCTTCAGTCACTCATTGGTTTCTTTGCAGTGAACTAAGGGGTTAACATCGGGCAGGAAAGAGGGGGAAAGTCTGAATCCTAAAGGAAACAAGACAATGTGTGAAAAATCAAAGTGACATGTTGGCAAGAGGCAGATATGGCTGAAGAAGCTTTATATTGTTGAGACCATGTGGCTTTTTCCTTCAGATGCTACAAAGTGAAATGTGGGCTCATCCTACAGATAAGTTCATGTGAAAATGGGGCAAACTTTTCTTTTTCTGACACTACAATTTGGAAAAACATTGAAAGGTCCCAAATCCCTTTTGTGTGTCCTATATATCTCTCTTTCAGTCGATCCATTTATACAACCTGTAAGGTACAGACCCAGCCAGTATTCTTGAGGACTAATTAATTAACGGTTAACCCTTCCTTGCAGCCCGTTTTACTTGTACGCTCTCATCATGAGGGAGACGGAGTGTAGGACTCCTTAAATGATTAGCCTACATCCTCCCCGCTAGGAAGCCGTTAGAGCCGAACTCCTTTATTCTGAGAATTGCTTTATGAACGAATCTGCAGCACTGGCCGCAGGATTTAATTTCTATATAAATACACGATGAAGAAAAATAACGTATGCTACAAATAAGAATGCCCAAACTAAACCATGTTGGCAAGTAACTGTTCTCATGAGATATGGGGTAGGACACATTAAAAATATTCTTGGGGCACCTGGGTGGCTCAGCCGGTTAGACATCTGCCTTCGGCCCAGGCCCTGATCCCCGGGCCCTGGGATGGAGCCCCGCATCCAGCCATCCGGGCTCTGCGCTCATCGGGGAGTCTGCTTCTCCCTCTCCCTCTGTCCCTCCCTGGCCTGTGCTCTCTCTCTCTCTCTCTCTCTCAAGTAAATAAAAAAATCTTTAAAAAAAATATTCTTAAAATTACACCTGAAAGGAGTTTGTCATGTATCAAATATACCTCAATTAGAAAATAGTAAAATCAAAAAAAAAAAAAAAAGAAAAAATCAAAAGATAAAAATCATCTATTAAAAATAACTTCTTAAATCGGCCCAAGAAATTCATGAGCTTGAAGACCAGCCAAATTGGGGCCTTTATAACAAATAACAACAGTTTGCCAGTTAATAATCGTATTCCTCTGTGGAAAGCATGTCTTTAGATCAGTGTTTCTCAAAGTATACTCCTTAGTGTACCTAAATTAGAATGCCCTGGGATGTTGTAAAAAGGCAACGTCCTGCTCCCTGCCGTAGATATGCTAGATTCGATTCCCTGAGGAAGTGGCCAAGGAATCAGGGGCTTCCCGTGCACAGGAAAGCTTGGAAACCACTGGTCCAGTATTTGAGAACAATAGAGTCTAGAACACTTTGAAATCGTCATCATTTATTCAGCAGGAACATCTACTTAAGTCGGGAAGATGGAAATATGGTTTGGCAACAACAACAACAACAAAACCTACTATTTTTACACACACACATATATATATAATATTTTATTTATTTGAGAGAGAGAGCTTGAGCCTGGGCCAGGGGAAGGGGAGGGCAGGGCAGGGCGAGGGAGAAGCAGATCCCGCTGAGCAGCGAGCCCAAAGCAGGGCTCCATCCCAGGAGCTGGGATCATGACCCGAGCGGAAGGCGGACACCCCACCTACTGAGCCACTCAGGCTCCCCGACATGTATATAGATTTAATTTAACTAAGTATCTTGTCATATATCAAGCTGCATTTATCCATCAAGTTATATGAGAATAATCTGCTTCATTAAAAAAAAAAATTGCAGAGGGCTGCAAACGCTGGGGAGAGCGGTCGAGCTAAGTGACCCAACACTGTGTTACGTGCATCTATCAGGGACCATACCCTAGGAAGCCCTAAAGAGTGAAGTGAAGTCTTAGAAACTCTGAAAAGAGTGAAAACTTAACTCCACATCCTGCCCCACGTTTATGGCTTCAAGTTGCCTGACAGAGATGTGACGATAAACCAAGACCTACTACATATGAGGCTCTACAAATGCTTCTTGTTTTCTGCGTGGGGCCGAAAATCAGAATTTTCAGATGAAGTAGAAGTATTATTTATCCTAGCAAAAAAAGTCTTTTTTTTTTGTTTTGCAAAAAAGGTTTTAATTTACCCCCCTGCCCCCCGCCTCCACCGCTCCCATCACACACACCCCCACCCCCCACCACCTGCCTTAGCAGCACTTGGTTTTACCTGATGCAGGAAAAACAATTTTGTGGTTTGGCTTTCTGGATTAAGCAGAATGTGCAGCCGTGCCAGCCGTATTGTCTCTGTTCTTTTCCCCTCTGCGCTTTCGGTTCTCCTGCAAGAACAAAGGAACCAAAAGATGATGTGATGGTAGGTAGCAGCTAAGCATTACGGGTACCGTAACCCAGGCCCCGCCACAGACTCGTGATGTGATGCCGCCTTGGGTTCACAGGTGTGGATGCTTAGGCATGCAGGGGTGAGGTCAGCGGGCCGGGGCTGTAACCTGCCAAGTGGACTCTAGGTTCCCAGGAGCCCTTAGCTGCGGGCAGCAGCGCCTCCTAGCACGTGGTATGAAGCACCGGCCACCTGCAGCCTGCGTCCCTCTCCTCGTGGGTCCTGGTTTGCAGACGGAGAGCAAGAAGCCTGTCCCAGGGCTCGCCTCTACGCTTCCAACCCAAATCGTGTGTATTTTGTTTTATTCTCATTGTGAAAGAAAATAACCCCAGCTGTGTACTGACTGCCTCATCTGTGGCTGTCCTTTTCCAGAGTCCGTACCAGGGACCTACAGTGTCGTGCCTCCTGGCTCCAGGGGCATCCGCCTGTCGACTCTGGGGCCTAGGGACACGTGGTGGGAACCGGACTGACCTCACTGCGGCTCGGCACCTCTACCCCTGTGATTCCTAAGTGGCGCTCTCCACTGCTCAAACTCATACTTTAATTTTTAGAATTTATAACAATGGTTAAAAGGGTGTGCGTGTTGTAATGTTTAAGGGCTGTGCCACATAGTTCTCCAGAGGAACCTTATAGCCTCTATCTAATGCTCTTTCATACCTCGGGAAGGTATTTTGTGGGTTAGAACATTCAGGATTAGAGCAGTTTAAGACCTCTAAGGTCACGGAATTACTAAAAGGCAGGGGCGAAATTTGAATCCGTGACTTACTAGGCATAGGCCTTAAGGTCAGGCCTCTGAGGCAAGAGGAGGTGTCAACGTGGCAATTCCTGGTGTTGGAAGTAGCTCAGAAGCGGAGAGGCGAGAACCTAATGCAGACTTCGCACACACGCAGGGGTGCCTGGGCCCGGGGCCCCACGTGCGGTAGGTCAGGCCGCGCCTTGAGCAAGCCCTGTCAACCTCCCCGTGTCGCAAGGAGCGTCGCCTTTGGTTCCAGAGATGTGAAAAGCCACGGACTCAGCGTTCGAACTCAGTCGGCCTCCAAGACTGACCTGCCAGTAAGTCCGCTTTTCCTTGGGCGTGAGGCTGATGTTTTACTGGAACTACACTTCCACCGGCGGTCAGGAGATGGCACTGGGAAGTACCAAGTGCAGCACAGTCCTGTCCCTGCTCTGCACTTAACCCCTTTGCACACTGACGCAGCTCAGGATTGCTGTCTTAGAGAAAATGGCTTGATTTCACATCAAAACCATTAGGGTAGGGGGTATAGCTCAGGGGGAGAGCATTGGACTGCAAAATCATTAAGGTGTATGCACGTATGTGCAAGTGTGGGTAGGTAGGGACCCGTATTGATGCATGTGTGTGACGGGCTTTATAGTATATCTCGCACGCACGGTAACATATGTAATGTTGTTCATGTAAAACACAGAGATTTTAAAGTTCTCTGCAAATGCCTTTTTAAAAATAGCCATTATTGGGTACCATGCTGCTGTTAGTGCAGTCCCGGCCATCGCCGTAGTGATTCCTAGATGTCCACTTCCCTCCTTAAGGAGAATTAGACCTGGATGTTGAAAACTGTACCCATTTCCCCTACATACTCTTTTATTCAACTGACCTTTAAAAGAATTCCCAAGGACAGACTTAGAGGGGAAGTAGGCATCATGTGAGGAAGACCTATGTGACATGTTTATGATTTTCTTTTATTTTTTTTGAAAAAGACTTTTGAAATTCATTTGCCAGCGCAAAGGGGGAGGTACAGAGGGAGAGGGGGAAGCAGACTCCTGGCTGAGCAGGGGGCCCGCTCGGGGTTCAGTCCCAGGGCCCTGCGATCGGGACCTGAGCCACAGGCAGGCGCTTGACCGACTGAGCCACCCCGGCGCCCGTTTTTATACTATATTTACATTCTAATTTTCACGCATGCTTATACATTTTCACATGACCTGTGCAGCAGTTAGCAGCAGCCCTTTTTATAAAGATGGGGAGACCATCACTAATGACGGGGGGGCCCAGACCCGTGGCTTTGAGCTCCACTTTTACACACCAGACCCCGTGTGGGGGGAGAGCCCGCTTCCCGGTCACAGGGGTGGCGTCCCTGGGATGGGCAGCTGGGAGACAGACGGGCCACCTCTTCTTGTGTCTCCTTAGGAGGGCGCTGAGCTCAGCATGGGGGCTCCACCTTCATAACCTAATCACCTCCAAAGGCTCCACCTCCTGTTCCATCGGGGGGGGGGGTGGCGGGGGGGGGCACAGACACCCAGTCTGTAGCACGCCTCTTGGCTAGTCGTAGGCCTTAACGGGAAGGACGGAGTCTGCTTGGTAAGAGCAGCCTGGCTTTGGATTGTGCCACTCAGTGTCTTTATTTTTGGAAGCTGAAGCAAATGGGAGGCGCCCTTAATCCCCATCACCTCTTGGCCCGCCGCCCTTCCTCCCTCCCTCCCTCCCTCCCTCCCTCTTGTAACCATCAATTCTCCATAGTGAAGGGTCTGTTTCTTCGTTTATCTTCCTTTTTCCTTCGCTCATTTGTTTTTTCTTAAGTTCTACACATGAGTGAAATCATACAGTATTTGTCTTTCTCCGACTCACTTATTTTGCTTAGCATGATACTCTCTAGCTCCATTCATGTCATTGCAAAAGGCAAGACGTCTCTCTCTCTCTCTCTCTCTCTCTCTTTCTCTCTCTCTCTCTCTCTCTTATGGCCGAGTGGTATCCGCATTGTGTGTGCATATATATCACTTCTTTATTCCTTCACTTACCAATGGACACTTGGGCTCCTTCCAGAATTAGGCTATTGTAAATAATGCTCCTACAAACCAAAGGGTGCACAGATGATCCTTTCGAATTAGTGTTTCTGTATCCTTTGGGTGAAAAGCCACTCGTGTGATTACTGGATCATAGTGTAGTTCTTTTTTTTTTTTTTTTTTTGACTCTTTGGGGAGCCTCCACACTGTTTTCCACAGTGGCTGCAGGAGTTTAGATTCCCACCAACAGTGCCTGAGGCTCCACATCCGCATCAACACATGTTGTTTCTTGAGCTTTTGATTTAGCCATTCTGACCGGTGTGAGGGGATATCTCAATTGGGGTTTTGGTCTGCGTTTCCCTGACAAAGAGTGATGTTGAGCATCTTTTCATGTGTCTGTTGGCCATCTGGATGTCGTTGGAGCAATATCTGTTGGGGTCTTCTCATTTTTGATCAGATTCCTTGGGGTTTTTTTGGTGCTGAGTTCTATAAGTTCTTTATATATTTTGGATACTAACCCATTTTTCAGATCCGTTCATTACAACTATCTTCTCCCATTACGTAGGTCATCATCTTTTAGTGTTATTGATCGTTTCCTTTGCTACGCAGAAGCTTTTTATTTCAGCGTAGTCCCAGTAGATTATTTTTTGCTTTTATTCCCCTTGTCTCAGGAGGCTTATCTAGAGAAATGTTGTTACAGCCAATGTCAGAGAAATTACTGCCTCTACTCCCTTCTAGGATTTTTTAAAGTTTCAGGTCTCACATTTAGGCTTTTAATCTATTTGGAGTTTATTTTTGTGCATGGTGTAAGAAAGTGGTCCCGTTTCATTCTTTTGCACGTAGCTGCCCATTTTAGATTTTTATTTTAAAATGTTTGTGGGTCCCTAAAAGTGTGATGGATCCTAAGCACTGAGCCCCCTGTGCCTAATGGACTAGTTGATCCTGTCAGCAGAGAGAGACCCAGGCTCCTTCCAGCTCTCTGCTCTGCTGAAGCCCTTGCCATCATTGTCCTGGAGAACTTAATAGAATAGCTGTGCTTAGCTACAGGGGAAGCTGGGACTGCAGTCTTTTTTACCTGGGCTGTGTGTTCAGGTAAAAATCAGAGTTTTGTTACTAAGTGATAAGGGGAGAATAGATATTGGAAGCTCTGTTGTATTAGCTTCACCTTTCCTTTGAACTGCTTTTCCAATTCTCCGCTAGGTAAATGGTTCACGTTGCCCCCAAAGCTTTCCTCTTTTCAGTACAGTGAAGTCGAAGCTGGGTGTCTCCCACTAGAAATTATTTTAAAAAGGGTAAATTTTCTGAATCAGAGTCATTATTTTAGTTTATAGGTAAGAGAAAAGCTTCTATCAGTTGAGTGTGAGCTAAGATCATGGAAACCAAGCTAGGAAATAGTCTGCACTTAAAGAGAGGTATTGATAAATTATTTTATGGGACTCCTAGATATTTACCAACAATAAAATAGAATTAGTAAATGGTTGAAACTTGTACTTAGTGCATGTTTTCTGAAGATGACCATGTTGAAGGCAAGGTTCACATGCATTTTTAAGGCCTTATGCTGTGACTTACACATAACAAGTATTTAAATATGCATTTAAATGCTCTAATGTAACTAATTAAAATCAGATTCTTTGCTTCATTGTTTTCCAGTGCACTTTTTTTTTTTTTTTTTTTTTGCATGTGTGTTAAGTAAATGATGCTATTTTTTGGGCAGAATTATGTTTGGATTTTGTATTACCAGGACCTGCTACTTTCTTAAATTTGCACCCTTGCAAGGAAAGGAATATTCCCTCAGGAGGAAAAAAATAATAATAATTTCTCTGGAATACAGATGCTATGATTATTATGACACAGTGACTGAAATAATGGATGTTGGATGCTAGGTTGGCTCCAGAGAGAAGTGAAGCCAAGATGGTGCTGGAAGCAAAGGCAGAGATCAAGGGGCGGGATGTCTCCACTCAGTGAAGCACATGGTGGTCACAGGCTGAGAAGCAGACGGGGTGGCGGTCGCATATTGGGAGTAAAACCTTAAGAACTTTCTTAGACTCACAGTATTTCAGATCTCAGTGGGTCTTTCTACCCAGCCCTTCATTTTACAAATATATAAATTTAAGCTCCTAGATGTCAAATAATTTACCAGATCAGGTGCCCCTACACTCACAACAACGGGAGAAAAAAAAAAAAAAGGACTTTGCATGTTTTTATTGGCAATCCAGCATTAGTTTTTCATAAAAATTGAGAACTTCATCATGACCTTGAGCTCACCTCACCATTATAAAACATTCTGAAAAAAATATATAAATTAGTAATGACGGTGGTTTTTGTTTCACATGTTTAAAATTTTCCTTAACACCAGTGTAAATGATTTATTTATTTATTTTTAAAGATTTTATTCATTTATTTGAGAGAGAGTGCATGAGTGGTGGGAGAGACAGAGGGAGGGGAAGGAGAAGCGGAGCGGGGAGCCCGATGTGGGGCTCCATCCCCAGGACCCTGAGATCATGACCTGAGCCCAAGGCAGATGCTTAACCCACTGAGCTACCCTGGTGTCCTGCAAGTGTTAATGATTTTTTAAAAAGAAAAACGAACAAACACCTCAGTGTTTGCCACTAAGTTCAGCAGTAGTTTATATATAATAAATATAGCTTGGCTTGTTACAATGGGTCTTTTACTTTCTGGTGCTAGTGTTTTCTCCTATCCAGCGTAGTAGTTTTACTGTCTCTGTTTTTCTCCATGATCTTAACAAAAATAGATGATGATTTACATGGTTTTCTTTCAATCGCTAGAGACAAGCTAACATCACAGACTTCTTTTAAAAGGATGAAAATTGTATTGGCTGACAACCAAATGACCAAAAATACAAAATAACTGGAAATGGAGCCATGTTTGCCTGCTTTAGAATTCATAAAAGATTTTAGTTTGAGCTAAAAAGAAAGTTACTTGAAAGAAAATCTATAGTTATAAGGTAGTCCTAATCCTGTAGTAATCATTAATAAAGTTTTATTTTTATAATCCGTGCAGTAAGCAAGAAAAAAAAATGGACGGGGTGGGACTTGTTTTAAGCCAACAACTTGTCTGAAAGTATTTTCAGATATTAAGAAAATATAAATTTATCAGTTGCCACTTTTAGATCCTGTTTCTTCGAGACTGACTCTTTAAAGAATTAAAAGTGTACAGATTATTATTATTTTTAAAAAAATATGCTCAGGACCTATCTAATACAAGACCCATAGGATTTTGTCTTTGGCTCCCTTCTATTCATCATCCCTTGCGGTGACATCAAGTTGCAGGGCCAGGATCTGGACCCTTGACTCTGGTCCCAAAGCCTAGGTTGCACCATGGAAGATCAGTGGGTGAATCTCAGGAGTACGGAGCCAAGGCTAAATTCTGGCAGAAATGTGCAAATTGCTCTTTCAGGAAATCACCAGCATTTGTCAACCTGTAGCCTTTCAGACGCTGAACGTACAAAGTGTTTATCCCAAGGAAGTGATGAGAAGGTGAAAGGCTGGGAAAATAAGAGCTGCTAGACACGATGCCAAGGAGAAGATCAAGGAAGAATGGAGTTGATTCAGTGTCTTGATGTGTGCAAGTGTGGTGCATTCTGTAAATATTGTCAGGATTCCCTGGCTGTGTTTTGTGTCGAGCACAGTGGTTTAGGGGGACGGAGGGCGGACAGACATTGGAAAATAGAATGGTTTGAGGATAAGTAGTGCGCACAGTGCCCGTAAACTGACTCCTGTGATGTGTCACTAGTGGTGAGCTTGACTGTGTGGAGGAGGATTCTAGACTGATGGGAGAGAAATCCTTCACTGAGTTCAGACAGTATTTCTGCATCGTTTTGTTTTGTTTCCTCCTGGCAATAAAAGGGACATATAGGCCAAACTGGCAGGAAGAGGGAGATAAGTTGTTGGGGACGACGAGTCCCTTATTCCTCATCCGTAGTGAAACAGAGGACAGTGACAGGAGAAGGGCTTCAGAGTCAGTGTGCCTGCAGATAACCGAGCTCCCCTGAACAAACAGCCCACATTTCAGGGGAGCTCCGAAGAGCTGGTGGGGCTGCCTGCAGTTGGATGGGGGGTGGGGGGGGCAAGCATCGAGCGAGATCAGGGCCCGGCCGGCCCTCCAGCCCAGCTCCCCGCTGGTTGATGGAGAATTTGATTTCCTGGGGACTGGTATCCTCTTTACAGGGAGCTGAATGTCGGCTGTTTATGTAAAGAAAGTCTTTAATATGATTTTGTGGTTAGGTTTTGAGCGGTTTTTGTTTTTTGTCCTCTCAAGGATGAGGAGATGAGGTTATGACAGCACAGCGGTTATTACATGGAACTAATTACCAGGACAATTTTTTTTTTTTTTTAAAGAATTCTCCCTACTGGTGTTGGAGCAAGCAGTGGTGTGGGAATAAGCCCCTCAGTGAAGAACAGCTCTGTCGGAATGCACAGCTCGGGGAAGCCAAATTCATAAACCCAAGGACTGAATAGGACGGGCTCAGGCTCAGGCTCATTAGAGATAAACATAAAAGCTGACTTTTCCTATGACTTTGGGTCAGGCGTCCCAAAATGGGGAGAGGATGAGCTGTTGTAGGACCAAAAGTTGTAACTATCACTGTCACTGAATAAGCCTTTTCTGCTGGTTTGAGTTCTGAGTGCTCACAGGTGAAGGATGCTGCTGCAATACCAGTTATTTGCTACTCCTAAATTTCTGAGCAAAGACTAGAGCCAGGAAGCCGGTTATGATTTTTTGGAAAATCCACTCAATTAACCCAGGGCCTCTGTTATGGGGGATCCTATATTCATCCAGAGATTTTTTTTTTTCTTTTTCCCCTGGAGTAGATCACGGAATCTCATCCTGTGCTCTGTAGCCCAGGATGTGTGTGGTAAGAGGATAGAAATAGTTAATGCTAGAGAGGCCACATCTCCTGTAATTTATTCTCCTCCTTCTGGAGAGGTTTAATTTCCTAAAGCCAAGGATCCTGAGCTATAAATGACACCTTTGAGAACCAGCAAGAGCAATAATTTGACAACTGGTTGGTTTGATAGCAAATTAATCCAATTAATATTTACTAGTCAGTATTTACTAAGAAACTGATAAATGCCAAGAGATAATGTTAATTGCTTGGGAGCACAGATGTGCAAGAAATGGACTGTTTATGGAACGTGAGGGGCACCCGATGTCCAAACGGAAGAGTAAAGGTTCTTAGGAGAGAGCTGTGGAAGATGTCACAGAAGCCAATCTTTTTGGGGTGTTTCAATGCCTAGAAAGATGTTTTAGGCCAAAAGCTCGGTTAGGAAAATAAATTCCAGGAAGAGAACAGCAATGTGTAAAGGCATTTAAGATTAAAATAATTAATAATAATATTTAAACTCCGTGGAGTATAAGCAGAACAGTAAGAAGGGCAAATAGATGGGCAACCCCATCTTCCATACTAAAAAAACATAAAAATAACAACAACAACAACAACAAAAAAACCAGCCTTCCTTTTTTTGTTAAATAAATTTGGATTAAAATCTGTCACGTAAATGAATCTTATGTAATTTGAGCAGCCCCAGCAAATTCTATATTGAGTTTGTGTATAACTAATGTATTATCACTACGTACAAACATATTTTTATAATTCTCAAACATGACTATGACATTTTGTTGGGTTTCCAAAGGAGTGAGACCTGCCTGTAAGCAGACAGTACAGACATATGCGTGTGAAGTCTTCAGCCTTGTATGAAATTCTATGATAACTGCACAGTCTTGCCTGTATCAGGGTGGGGGTACTGATCCCTGAGGGTATGGGTGGCCCCAAAAGTCCTTAAAGTCAAGTTTTTATCTCCATAAAAGAAGGGTGGGGTTAGAATGCGTCAAGCAGGGGAGATAACACAGGGAGTCCCTGTTCTGGAAGTTGACAGGTTATTAATTCAGTTCAACATCCAACATTGTGGCTTGTGGAAGAAGCAGCGGAGCTGATGGAATTTAGAGGCTGTGGAGGATCTTGTTGGTGTCGGGTCCAGCTTCTCTCACCACTAGGATTTCCCACTTTTAACCAGATGCTCTTCTGGATGCCAATGGTTGGCAAATACTTATCTCCACAAAAATGGCCTTGAGCATGAGGGGGTTCTCCGCCAGCGCTGAGTGTTATTTGCTGGGCCATTCCCAACACCTTCTCACATTTCCAACCTCCCCCCAGAAGGCTTGCTCCAGGTACCCCTCAGCGTTAGGCATTTTTACTCCCTCTCCTCAAATGCCTTTGTCTAACTTGGCCTCCTCCCAGCACTGTGTAATGTGCAGCCCCTCCCTCCATGAACCCCTGTCCCCCGCCCCTCACCCCCCAATCAACAACCATGTGTCTGACTGATACGCAGGTGACCACAGGATGGCCCTGCCTCCAGGTAGGTGGGCCTCCTTGGTGCAGCCTGGGCTCCCCGCAGCTCTCCTAGGGACCAGGTGAAGCTACTCTCCTTCTGGGACCACTTGTACAGTGAACGTTGTTATGTCTTGTTATGTTTTCTTTTTGCCTTTCAAAAACATTTACTCATTCAGGTAAATCAATGACAAAGGAGGCCTCTCTTAGGCTTCACTTTTAGGAGCCACTTGGGTTTGAATCTCAGCCTTTCACATTATCATTAAATTATGGAAATGAGTGTAAAACCCAAAGCTATTTTCATGGATTGTGAGTAGGTTTTATGGAATGTGAAATTCTGCTCCAGGTAGAGTAAACTGGGATGTAATCCGGGCTCAAAAGCTGTGTGTGTGTGTGTGTGTGTGTGTGTTTGTTTGTTTGTTTTTACTTTTTCTGGGTTTGATAATTTCTTGTTTGTGTTTTGTTTTTCTCACATTATCCTTTCAAACACAAAACACAGTTTATAAAAATCATGTTTTCTATATTCTAAGTTGAAATGTGTAAATGAAATGTAATTTGAAAAAGGCAGTTGTCTGTCCAAGCAATTATTATAAAAGGTTGCGAACACTCCCTACAATCTTTTATGTAAGAACTTCAACCTATTTCTTCAATTTAGTGGGTTTTTTTTCCTTACATATCTAAACAATGACTCCAAAAAATTCACCTATTTCATTGAGGGCATCAACCATTTTGCTTGCATAGCTTTAATTATTTGAACCAGTTTCTACGATTTACTTTCTTAAAAATCCATTTTATCAGATGGCGTAGGGTAATTAAAAGGGAATTTACTTTTGACTTATTGAAATGTGTTTTTGTTGCCGTTCAAGGTTATTTTCACGTTGTGTCTGAAGAAAGAAAAATCTTTTATGTGTCTAACAATTATGGTATGTAAGAGGTTCTTTTTTAATCATATTAAAGTCCTGCCTTTATATCACTGAGAAAATAACTTCTCGGTGATAAAATAACAATTTCCTTCATCATTTGGTTTTTAAAATGATATATTCCTAAAAAAATAATAAAAATAAAATAAAATAAAATAAAATAAAATGATATATTCCAGGAATTAGTTTTGAAACGTGGGCTACTTAATATTTTCTATCTATTAAGGTTCTACTGACATGGGAAATAAAATGGCAATGTAGGGAAACAAATCTTTGAGACTGAGGGAGGGGGGAAATCAGAATTTATCTAATTTTAGTGTGGGCTTTGAACATCTGTCTTTGTCTCTCTATCTCTGTCTGTTTTCCTTCCCATTTTTGCCTCTCCGGACAATCAGCTCTGGCAAAGGGAGCTTCATTCTTCCCCAATTAATTTAATCGAATACAAATTTGAATAGGCAAGTAGGTTCTTGGATTTAGGTGTTTGGGATAATTCAGAGGTTATTCTAAGGGGCAGAAGATTATAATTTCAGAAGCAAGAGATATTTTACCTCTAGAAAGTAAGATGGTACCACAGGCTGAGTAAGAGGAGTGTAGAGGAGTGTAGACGAGTGTTTCCTCTTCCTTGAAACAAATCTAAGGGAAACTGCATAACATTTTTAAAGGGTGCATTTCCTGAGTGTCCCTAATATAGCCGTGAACTTGTTTAGGTGGTGGTTGAAACCTCGGAAGATGATACTAGATCTTACTGCAAATTTATTGACTTGCTCTCTTAGTATTTTTCTACTATTTGTTCCTAGCTCAAAGCTAGTTGGTAAGTAGAGGATGGCTTCCTACCCTAGTTGGCCCTCACAGTCGTCTCATCCTCTTTGTCTTGCTTTGTATCTTGACTACAATTGTTCTTCAATTTAAGGACTATTAAGAGCACTCCTCAAACACTCTGATAAGGATTCTGAGTGAGTCTGGAGTTGTGGAGAGTCTGCTCTTCACTGAAGAATACGGTCTGCCGTCTACAAGAATCTAGGTAGTTGGATATAGGTTTAGGGAGAAAGACCAAGATTTGCATGAAAGATTCTTTCAAGGATTTATCATTTTATATAGTTGCACCACTTTGTATTTAATTCTCTGAAAAACTAAATTGAAGAAAGGAAGCGTGACATTTCCAGAATTAGGATTGGATTGTGAACATATTAGAAGGATGGACCTATTATTTTTCCCTCTAAAACGGAGCCTGTGGAAAGTTCTTGGGAAAGATGTTTTGCACCCCCCCCCCCCCCCCCCCAGAATATAGTTGCAGTGAGGCAGTTCTATACATGTACTAAAATTTGTTGTCTTCTCATGCCTTGTTTGGTTTTTGGGGGGAGAAGGGGAATTTCATTTATTTATTGTTATATGAGGAGTTGTATTTCAGTTTTTAGTAAAGTACTGCTATCTTATTATAGTTAATTTCTAACATGCACTTTCTAAAAAAATTAAAAACAAAATAATTGCATTTTTTTTTTTTTAAGAAAATGTCTTGGTTTATTTTTCACTTGTTAGCATGATCACGAGGAAATTTTTTGTTTCAGCCAAGCTTTAGACGTGATGACATTGACAGCGCAGGCCTGGGATATATCTTCACTCCTTCCTGCTCACCCAATATAACAACAAGAACAAAAGAACTTGGTGTCAGGCAGTTATAAAGGCTTTTTTCTTTTATCTGATTTCTTTAGTTTCCTTAGTTTGCTAGATTTATTATCTGATTTCAGAAGCTTCAGAGTTGTGTGACTGTAAAGTGGCATAACAATGCATACAATCCCTAAGGTCTAGGTTCTTTAATTTTGGAGAATTTAAAGGGGAGGATTTTGGAGATCTTACTTTCAAAAGGGGAAATCTGGTGGAAAGATAGCTGTCAAAATGCTATGGACTTATTACCAGCAGAATTAAATGAACCACACCAAGTTGCTATCTATTCTAAAACTCACTAGTGTATGACCAAAAGGCGTGGTTGAAAATGGAACTGTTATCACCGTGAAGGGAAAGCAAAATTGAAAAATGATTGAAATGAATATTTGTATCTGTGATTACTTGAACATCACTTTGAAGCACTTTGAAGCACTCTCTGCCATAGAAATCAGATGTGATTTTTGTGGGATTTTTTACCCCCTGGGAAGCATATAAACGTATAATTTAAAAAAAAAAAGATTGCAAGATTATTGAGCTTGCACACAAGATCTTGGTGTATAAATTTAAATTTCACCACGTTGCTGAATAATAATAATTAATGTAAATGTTATGGAAAGGGGATTGACAAACATGGTATTGTGTCCCTCTCACCTTCTCCCATGTTCAATTATCCTTTTTGGGGGGAGACAGTGTACATTGGAGCCTGGGCGACATAAATTCCACTTACACAAGAACTAAAACTTGGGCCAAGACTTGACTTAGGAAATTTATTTTTATTTTTTTTAAAGATTTTATTTATTTATTCATGATAGACACACAGAGAGAGGCAGAGGCACAGGCAGAGGGAGAAGCAGGCCCCATGCAAGGAGCCCGATGTGGGACTCGATCCTGGGTCTCCAGCATCACACCTGGGCCAAAGGCAGACGTCCAACAGCTGAGCCACCCAGGGATCCCCAACTTAGGAAATTTAAATGTTGCAGTTAGTCTATAGTGATGCCTTGGAAAGACCAGAAACCTAATTTTTGTCAGCATTCTTCAAAATGAGTCAGGATAGAAGATACTTTCTATTAGTTAAACCTATAAGAGGTTGAAGTATAATCTGAATTTCCAGTGTTGTCACTGAGAAGAAAGTAAAATTAAGTGGTGATAGATGCCAGTGTTTTCCAGTCATTGCTTTACCCCTCTGTAGGGAAATGCTCCTGGATGGCCACGTTGTGATCAGGTCATAATGACAGTCGTAGCAGCTGTTATGTTTTATTGAAAAAAAAAAAATTGTCCCGCATCTTAGCACTGTGCCAAGCTCTTCATGTATTTTATTCTCGTACAATTTCATAGCTTAGGTTCTTTGATCACTGTCATTTTGTAGATGAGGAAACAGAACCGTGGGGAAGTACAGGATCTGCACAAACTACAAAGTCTATCAATGCCGCAGGTAGGATTTAGATACGCGTCTGTCTTTCAGCGGACAGACAGGTTAAGAACCTGAGCTTTGTATCACAATCTAAGTGAGTTTTAACTGAAAGTAGAGGATAGACAGTCCTCCAAGATACACCGTGACCCACCCATCCTCCAGCTTTAGGAGGAACATCTGTATACAGTGGCTGGTTAGTCGTGTTATATTTCTCCTTGGGCCAGGGAAATTGCCTTTTTTTGGCCCAGCCTTGAGACTGAATAATTTCTATGGTTATTATTAATAAAACATAATTTATCATTATGTTAAAACTTTGTGGCAAAAGCAGTGCTGTCATAAGTAGCATTTTATAAATTGCTTTTTTTCCACTTCTAGTTTTCTCTGAAGAGCTTGGGGAAGGGGGTCACTAGTTTTCCACTGGTAGTAAGGTCTTTGGAACATAGAAGTTGCTCCAATTTTTTGGGGGGGCGGTTAGAAGACTGAGAATCAATTGGCTGGTCAGTACTGTAGTTTCACAGATGAATTGGCTAACAATCTTGTATTTTACAAACACAGTCCAAATAAGAGATTTTTTTTCCCATAAAGATTACTAATAGTAAAGTGTAGATTATCTTATACAAATATGCATTTAGATGTTGTGGAAGTAACAAGGCAGAGTTGATACTCTGCTGAGGTAGGACACTAATCAAACACGTTCTAATCAAGAGTCCTCTCTTGAGCTGTGTGTCTTAAGCTTTTGTTGTCAAAATCACATTATACCGTTGGGCATATTCTCCCTAAAGATTGCTGGAGTTCCAGGCCCTTAAACTGACATCTGGCTTGGGTTTTGTGGCAAACACAGTACCAAGGGCTTTCCAGAGTTGCAGTCAAGTTAAGATCGTGGAGATACTGGTACAGTCTACACCACTGTCAGCCACTGTGGTCCATTCTAGAAGGAAGAGGGACAGTGTTGAAAGTAGACAGTCCGATTTATTTATTTATTTATTTATTTATTTATTTATTTTTATTTTATTTTTATTTTTATTTTTATTTTTATTTTTATTTTTGACAGTATGTTTTAAATTCACTTGATATGTTCCTATACTTAAATATCTCTGTGAATGGGCCCTGCCATTTGCTTTAGCCTTTTAAGAAAACAGACTGTTGTACAACAATACAATTATACTTGAGGCCATCAGAAGAATAAAGACGCCAGGTGAACAGTCTCTATTTCAGTGTTTTTCAGGGGTAAAAAAGAAAAAAAAAAAAAGCATAGCATTTTGATGTTAAAGATGTGAAACTTGGTTGTGAACTTTGTAGACTTATATGTAGTTTATGAATCAATTTGCCATCATCCACCTTCTCACATAGCAATGAGATAACTTTCATGGAAATCCTTATATTTAGTTTAATTAAGAAAAAAATATTTGGAATTACAAGTTTAATAACTCTAGATTCAGTGAAGCACATCACAATGAGGAAGCAGCTGCTTTGCAATTCAAAACAGATGGCTTCTTTCTTTTTCTATTCAGATTTCCCTTTTGGAAAAGCTACATCCATTGAATACCAGGTAAAGCTATGATTTCAAGACTTCTATGTCATGAAACACTTTTCTGGAGGAATGATGTTAGAAATACAATTTGCATGCACTTTTCCTTTGACCATTGATTTGTAACCACCACCAAATGAGATATTGAAAATTGCCTTTTTTTTTTTAATGGAAGAAATTAGACTCTGCTGAGGAAACTTTGAGTAGTTTAATACTTGGCGATAAATGGCCCAAAGTTTTCTAAAAGATACAAATAGCTGATTTTATGAGGAGGGTATATATCTATGGGGAGAACATTAAAGAAAGTGCTATGAAAACCAAAAGCTATAGACCCAACTTGTTCATGATGCTTTCACAACAGGGCACATACCCCTGAATATCTCATAACAGAACTTGCAACAATTTGTGTCAGAAGACAGTAAGTAGTAGTTGGTATAAGTATTCACATACTCGGGACGCCTGGGTGGCTCAGCGGTTGGGTATCTGCCTTCGGCTCAGGGCATGACCCTGGGGTCCTGGGATCAAGTTCCCCATCGGGCTCCCTGCATGGAGCCTGCTTCTCCCTCTGCCTGTGTCTCTGCCTCTCTCTCTGGGTCACTCATGGATAAATAAATAAATAAAATCTTAAACAAAAATATTCACATACTTTTATTAACCTTATTCTAAGAATCAAGTCTTTTTCTCATATTGCTATTTTTTTGTGTGGTTCCCTAAAAGAAAGCATCCATTTTCATTCATCTAATTATACAATGCAAAGCTATGAATATAGCTGTGGAGCTTGTTAAGTGCATCTGTAAGCAAATCCTGTATGTGTGAGCAAGGTAGAGGCTCCTCAATTAGTCTTCTGAAGACAAGACCTTAGTCTTAGGCTCTTTCATGTTCTGCATAACTCATTGTCAAAACTTGGCCCATGTGCTGAATAAATAATGTAATTTGATAAATTGTCATGTTGTCTGCATTTGAGTTGATACTTAAATCTTATTCCCAATCCTCAAGTATTTTTATGTTGGCATTTATATAATAATGTAGGAAAGGGCATTAGCAATAGGGCTACACAATTGTCCTTTTTGACAGTAAGAGTTTCTTGGGCTTTTCAGATAGATTTTTGGCTTTGATGCTACTCACAAAGACTATCATAATTTTTTTTTCTTCTTTTCCTTTTTCTTTCTTCTTTCTTTCTTTCTTTCTTTCTTTCTCCTTCCTTCCTTCTTCTTTCTTTCTTTCTTTCTTTCTTTCTTTCTTTCTTTCTTTCTTTCTTTCTTTCTTTCTTTCTTCTTTTTTTTGAAAGAGAGCATAGTAGAGAGGGGCAGAGGAGGGCACAGGGAGAGAGATACTCTTATGTAGGCTCCATGCCTAGCTTGGAGATCATGACAGTATTACTAGTTGTGGTGGTGGTGGTGGTGGTGGTGGTGGTGGTGGTAGTAGTAGCGGTAGTAGTAGTAGTAGTAGTAGCAGCAGCAATGAGCCAAAATCAAGAGTTGGTCATTTAACTGACTAAGCCACCCAAGTGCCCCAGTTCTATCATAATTTAAACAAAGATTTACATAGGGAAGATATTCTATTTTTATAACTTTAGAGGAGTCAGTAAAGAGACTTTAAAACATATAATGTTCCTATTCTCAATTTCTGCACCAAAACTTTTTTATAGACACGTGTAAAATGTGTCCTATTTGTATCCTTCACCTGCATGATGTCAAACTGAAGATCCTTCCTCGTTTGTCTCCACTAATCCAAACTTGATATTTGAACAATCCTCTTTAAAAGATAGTCCCTGACAAGTTACGGTGTGATAAACCTTCTCTGACCTGCTTTCAAACAGCGTCTGGCTATACAGTAAGAATCCCCGTGGCATGGATTTTTATTGTGCGTTGCCTTACAATTACTTTTCAGTTTGAGAAATCTAGGTATTGTCCACGTTTGATTTCCCTATAGATTATGATTAATCTGACACTTTCTCCTCAAATTCGGGCTTGAAGAAGTAACTCCCTTTTATTTAACATAATATTTAATTTTCAAAATAAGAACACTTTATTTTCATAGCATTGTAGTCAATGTGGAAATGTAGAAAAACGTAAATGGGGGGAAAAGAAAAACCTCTACTCAGTACCTGTAACATCTTATGTTACATGCATAGTTTAATGGTGTTTCGTGAATAAATTAAAACATGTTAATTCACTTAAAATAGCAGGCATTGGCCTGTTAATAAAATAATTTGAAATATGTTAATTAACAGATTAAGAGTCTATTACACGGCAGATATTGGTAACAGTGCTCATTTTGTCAGGTTAGAGTATTTAGATTTAGCTCTAAATCAGGGTCCTGTAGCCAATATTCATAGGTAAATGAGTCATAGAAGATGACAATACTATGCTAATTGCAGTCCTATCTAATCTTTCTGTGTAGGTAAAGATTCCACGGACTTGACTTTTATTACAAATCTGCATCATTACTTTGTAATGCATTAACTCTGACCCCAGTAAAAGATCTTTAATCTTAGGTCTGAGAGGCAGTGGGGCATAAAGCATCAGATGTTATTTATATTTTCTATATAATGCAAAATAAAAATTTCTTAATATATTTTTATGTCAAGACTCCTTAAAAAACATCAGGTGAGGCACAAGGATGGTGAAAAGTTGGTATCTCCACTGATTTATCTTGCGAATTTAACTTACCCTAAACAAAATGTTAGATGCTATTATAGAATCTAGTTCTCAAATTAATTTTCTTAGATACTGGAAGTGTTTCAGAAGTTCAGCTGGCCAGTTCCATCTTCTCCCAAGGGATAAAGATGATAAATGCTACATTTCATTAAAAAAAATAATATACTAAAATATCTTTTAAATGAAATATAGTTGTATAGCTTGCATGTTGCAATTCAAGTCACAATGCCTGTTCTCTTATGCTAGTCAGCACCCAAGGTGATATAATGTGATTAATGTTAAAAATGCATGGCCTGATTATAAGGACGATGTACCCTTGTGAGAGTTGAGGCTTTAATGAAACATTCCCGCAGCCAAGGCTTTCCTTTATATACAAGAGCTCTTTAGAAAGATTCTATTGTGTTGACTTCTGAGACATCTAGTTGAAAAAGTTACTCTTTTTCCAATTCTGGACTCAAATCCCTTAGACAGACTTTAGGAAATGATAGTCACCCTTTCCCTGAAATCCACCATAAACCATGGAGATGCTTCTTCTTCTTCTTCTTCTTTTTTTTTTTTTAACTGAGCAAGAGCAATGTTGTTTATACATTAGTCAATAAACCCTTTCAAATTCCTTGGCGCAGCATCTGTGTAAGAAACAATAATACAGTTACTGCAAAGCAAATTGATTCACTTAATTATGAAATATTGAATAGCAACTTCTAAAAGTTGAATGGGGACAGTGTGCTAGGTCAGTGAGGAGACTATGCAAGTTCTGGCCTTCAATATTATTTCATTTAAACTGATTCTTTATCAATTCAGGGGATCAAACAAAGTTACATTTCATCCTTTTCTCATGTTTCCATGTTGTGATCTCACAATCATTGAACATTTGGCCTTGAATACTCTATAGTTTAGAAGGCTTGTGATAAAGCCTGGGATCATAAAAAAGGTACATTGAACGTGTTCTTGAAAAGACTTCAGCCTTCTTTTTTTTAAAAAGAATTTATTTATTTACTCATTAGAGTCACAGGGAGAGAGGCAGAGACACAGGCAGAGGGAGAAGCAGGCTCCATGCAGGGAGCCCGATGGGGACTTGATCCCAGAACCCCGGGATCATGACCTGAGGCAAAGGGAGATGCTCAACCACTGAGCCACCCAGGTGTCCCGAGACTTCAGTCTTCTTTCTTAGCCTCTGCTAAACTTTGTTAGTAGTCAAAATCTTGTGCATGGGGCCTTCAGGAATAATAACCTTTGCTGTAGCAAAATGGAAACAAGTCTTACCAATTGAAATCCCTTCTGATTGAAAGGGAGACAGAACATGGAAGACTCCTAACTCTGGGAAACGGACTAGGGGTGGTGGAAGGGGAGGAGGGTGGGGGGTGGGGGTGACTGGGTGACGGGCTCTGAGGGGGGCACTTGACGGGATGAGCACTGGGTGTTATTCTATATGTTGGCAAATTGAACACCAATAAAAAATAAATTAAAAAAAAAAAGAATGCCACAGTGAAGAGGAGGCTAAAAAAGAAAAAATGAATGCCCTTTGATTTTATGACTTGGCATTGCCATGTGATGATGATGATGATGATGATCTCAGAAAGAGAAACATGTAGAATTTGAAACAATCATGGTGGTTAAGTGAGCTTCTCTAGTCCCCAGACACACTTAGTCTCTCTTCAATCCCTCAACAACTACTCTTATTTTTGTTTTATTTTTTACTGCAGATTTAAGTTGGCTCAAATTTATAGAGATATAGACGTGTTCAAGAGCTGCCAAACTGCTTTCCAGAGTCGCAGTAGCATTTTACATTCACACCAATTTAGTAAAAATAGTAAAATTGGTGGGCAAGTGAGGACAACAGGAAAAGAAAAAAAAATGGATAAAACATATAAAAAATGCAAGATTAAACTAGAAGGCCTTTTAGAAGTTGGTCATAAAATAGGTGCAAAATAACCGGTAGGCAGAGTATAAGGTAGACATACACACTGAGAGAAATATGCTGAAATTATGTAATTCAGTCACTATGTAATTTAAGAATGTTCATTTTTTCAAGGAGGCACACTTTACCTGTCCTTGAGATCAAGAAAACTTGCCTTCAGGACTTCCCAGAGATAGTAGTGCACAACAGAGTTAATATGATTTTTCTTAAAATCCTAAACATGAATAGAGCAGTGAGTTGTTCAGGACTATCTTTCTTACGGTCCGCAAAATTGACTGCATACATTTGAGGTAAAATTCATCAGTAACATTAGGGAATGCAAACACTTCTTATACTTGACATCAGAAACAATCCATAAAAGGAAAAGAAAAATTCAGCTGATCAAGATTGAAAAGTTTTGATTTGTAAGACTCTGTCAAGACCGACAGAGCAAGCTACAGAGGACAAGAAAATATTTGCTACTCACGTATCTGAAAAGGGGATAGGATCTAGAAAATAACTCTCCAAACTCAGCAGTGAATCATTCAATGAGAAAATGGACAAAGACATCAACAGACAATTCACCAGCGAAGATCTACAGATTCACAAATAAGCACATGAAAGATGTTCAGCGTCACTATTGAGGAAGTAAATGCAAGCTCAACCCGCAGTGTGATCCCCTTAGATACTTATCAAAATGGATAAAGTAAAAGAGAGTGTCCACCTCAAGGGTGTGGACAAACTGGATCGCGTACGCATTGCTGGTGCGAATGTGAAATGCTACAGCCCCTGTGGAAAGAAAGAGTTTGGCAGTTCTTGAAAACACTCAACGTGCAACTATCAGCTGTAATGTGCGTAACCCAGTGATTAAACTCTTGGGCATACGGAAGAGAAAGGAGAGTGGATGGCCACACAAAAGCCGGTCCAGGTCATTTATAGCAGTTTTACTAGTGATAAATAGCCCAAAGCTTGCAACAGTCCTTGTAAGTGGATGGCCACACAAATCCTGATAAGTCCACATGACAGGATGCAGCCATATAAAGGTAGGTACTGCACATCTGTTTGATGGCTCGTTTGAATCTTTAGGGGATTATACTGGTTGTGAGAAGTCAACCCTCGAAGTTCCCATACTGTGTAACGGTTCTTATAATACTCATGAAATGACCAAGTTGTAGAAAAGGAAAACTATTAGTGGTTTCCAGGTGTCAGGTGTGGGGTGAGAGTGGGTACCTGGGTGGATAGATGGTGACAGTGGGTTTTTGTGGTGATGGGGACGTTCTGTAGCTGGACTACATCATGGTCAATATCCTGGTTTTGACCCTGGACTGTAGTTTCACAAAATGTTACCATTGGAGGAAATGGGGTGGGATGGGTGGGAAATAAAAATAGGAAGTCTCTATTTTTTCTCGGACTATTTGTGTAGTTAAAAAAGAAACATGGTGATGGGGAGCCTGGGGGGCTCTGTCAGTTAAGCGTCTGCCTTCAGCTCAGGTGATGATCCCAGGGGCCTGGGATCCAGACCCCCCGCTTTGGGCTCTCTGCTCAATGGAGAGTCGGCTTCTCCCTCTCCCTCTGCCCCTGCTTGTACTCTTACTTACTTACTTTCTCTCAAATAAATAAATAAATAAATAAATAAATAAAATCTTAAAGAAAAAAAAAAGAAGAAATATTCTGGAAGAAAGTTGTTTGGTAGATGTTACACGTTAGGTTTCCCCAGTCCTGCCTAACTGAAGAATATATTTTTAGTATTATTTCCTCTCTAGAATTTCATCAATGTTATCCCTCCCTCCTGGTTTTGATAATAACTCACAGCAACAGAAATATTATTTTCAATATTTTCCTCAATCCAACCTTCTGTTTTTAAGTGTGTTGATTTTGAAAGAACTTTAATATTACCGCTTATAAAAGAAAACAAATTTAGCTCACCATTTTGAAAAAGGAAACCATAAAAAT
Source organism: Vulpes lagopus (assembly GCF_018345385.1). NCBI lineage: Eukaryota > Metazoa > Chordata > Mammalia > Carnivora > Canidae > Vulpes > Vulpes lagopus. The sequence continues at coordinate 4,116,037 of NC_054838.1, read as the reverse complement.
GAATACATAACTATTCTGTTTCTTAAATATATACTTGTATTACTTAAAATCTTCATAGCTTAATTATGTGTACTGCTTGTCAATATTAATTTTTTAAGATTTTATTTATTTATTCCTGAGAGACACAGAGAGAGGCAGAGACACAGGCAGAAGGAGAATTAGACTTTCTGCAGGGAGCCCGATGCGGGCGGGACTCGATCCCAGGACCCTGGGACCACGCCCTGAGCCAAAGACAGAGGCTCAACTGCTGAGCCACCCAGGTGTCCCTAAATTCTTTTAAAAATCTTTTATTCCTAGGGTTTTTTTTTCTCAAATATTTTCTACATGCTCATTTCTAGAGAGCAGAGTGGGATCATCTGATATTTCTAATTACATAATAGTTTTGGTATTATTATGTCCTTGTGCATATATGACCGGTGTCCCAGACTTGACTTCCAGGCAGAGGAAACAACTTGTGCAAAATCCTGGCTCTCATTTCTGGGAGCAAAATTAAGCAAAATTAAGTTCCCAGGACTGTAGCTTTAGGAACATGCTGTCATAGGTGGGATCAGATTAGGGATCCTTTAATGCGATCCAGAGAAATTAGAATTTAGGTTAATGGTAGTGAAACCAAGAAAAGATAAAAATAGATCTGTTGGGATACTATGATTGTTTTTTTTCTCACTTTCATCCCATTTAAAGAATATCTCTGCTCTGAAAATTCTGATATATTATACACACACACACACACACACACACACAATCTTTCTAGCAACAAATGTACTTAAGAAAGGTCCTCTAGGAAATCCTGTATATATTTTTGTGACATATGTTAGTTGAGTGTGGAGTACAAGCTTGGATTTAAATAGGAAGTAAGTGGTGGGATCCAGGCACATATGAAAGTTGCTTAGAAACTTACAGAGCTGACCTTACAGAGGCTCTTTTTCTATCCATCACTTTAATGAAGCCCCAAACTAAATAGCATACGTAGTTCCAAATACCAAAGGGCCAGTTTAATATTTTTTCACTTAAAACTACATCCTCTTCTTCCCTGTCTCCTTCCAGCCCAGCCTTCCCTCATTTCTTGCCTCTTTTCTCTTTGTCTTTTTGCCCCCCCACCCCAGGATAAACATTGTTTTAAGGGAGATATCCACCGTGGTTCAGGAGTTGGTCTGTGTCCCTTCATGCTTCCAGAAGCATCATTCTGTGAAGTGCTTCACTCCCTGCAGGGCTCCAAAGCTAACAAATCAATTAACACCAATTAATCAGTCCCATAACTCATGACACCAGGACAAAAACAAAAAACAAAAAACAAAAAAACAAAACTCAAAAGTGCAAATCAGCACTTCTGGCCCTGACAGGGCATTTCTAACTGAAAAACCTGATGCATTCAGGTTTATGAATGAATAAAGGAGGAGGTCAAATTTTGGTTTGGAGATGCTATTTTCTTTATTTTTAAATATTTTATTTATTTATTTGAGAGAGAGAGAGAGAGAGAGAATGAGACAGAGGAGGGGTAGAGGGAGGAGCAGATTCCCCACTGAGCAGGGAGCCAGGTGTGGGCCCCATCCCAGGACCCCGGGGTCATGACCTGAGCTGAAGGCAGACGCCCAACCGACTGAGCCACCGAGGCGCCTCTGGAGATGCAGTTTTAATTCCCTTCTCAACCTTTTGTTTTGTTTAATGCCAAGAGGCCATTGACGATCTACAAATCATGATCTTTCACTACTTACTTTGGTCTTCATGATCCTCTGATCACAAAACTATCTTTTTACTTGGCTGTGTTCCGCATGACTTTGTTGCAGCATCTCATGTTGGAAGAGCATTCATCTAGGTTATGTTAAGACTTGCTAATGCCTGGCGGTACTACGATGTATTAGAAGCAAATGGTTAACCTGGGTTTTATTTCTGTTTAAGGACCCGTCTTTCTGTGCTAGGACTCACCTTGATCTTCTTCATCATACTGAGGTAGAGGTTTTAGGCCCTCCATGGAAATGGGCCAGTGCAGCAAAGAGTTCCCTTGTCCCTTTGTTCCCCATTACACTGCAGCAGTAGTGAGACGGTAGGTGAAGAACCCCCCTGGGTGAGGTGGGTGGGGGTCTGCACTGCTCCGAGGGGTCCTCCCCACGGCCCCGAGCACTACTTGAACATGGGGATGGTACTCCCAGGGGCTCTTGCCCAATAACCTCTGTGAGGAAAGGGATTCTGATGTTCTCTTTATTGGAATAAAAGATTTGTTGTGTTATCTTCATTGGAATAAGAGCAACGTGTTAGCGTTGACCCCAGTTGTGACTCTTATCGCATTTGGGCTTCTGGGAGCCGGTTTGTTTGTTTGTTTCTTTCTTTCTTAAAAAAAATATTTTGTTTATTTTTTCATGAGAAACACAGAGAGAGAGAGGCGGAGACACAGGCAGAGGGAGACACAGGTTCCATGTAGGGAGCCCGATGTGACACTCGATCCCAGGACCCTGGGATCACATGCTGAGCCCAAGGCAGACGCTCAATCACTGAGCCACCCAGGGGCCCCTTTTCTTTCATTCTTAATAGAAACATTGAATAGAACTAGAATAATTGCCAAAGGGGCCCTGAGCAATATATTCCGAAGATACTGCTTTTCTCCTTCCTCGATACGGTTTACCTTCTGCAGAAGAGGCAGGCAGGCCATGGCACTTGGACTGTGTGAAGAAAGGGCAGATGATAGTTAGGACTTCCAAGTGTCTCCATAAGAATGTAGATGGTAATGAACTGGAAGTTAAAAAGAAAAAAAAATGTGATTCTAATTAACTATATATTCAGCAGCATTTTTCTGAAAATGCTGTAGTTTTTCCAAGCCTCCAGGGTAAAGAGATGAAATAAATCACTTTTTCTCTGACACGTAGCTGTATTATCGGAATAAGGTCTTGGGCATTTCCAGGCTCTTCCAGGGTGAGCCTAACTGCAGGGTGTGAGGCTTCCTCTACTTTTGTTAAACAAGATTCTCTTCCTCTCCCTCTTGTGTGGGTGTGTGTGTGTGTGTGTCTTCCTCTCTCACACGCACACGCAATTTGTAATTTATTGGCCTCTTCTGGAAATTTCTGTATTTCAGTGCCTTTATTCTTTCCTCTCTTCCCTCCTACACACAAACCCCACTTAATCCAGCCTTGAGAAAATAAGACCTTACACTGAGCCTGCTCTTCTTTTCTTACAAATTGGGTCACTCTACAGTCTGCTTCTGGGTCATCGCCTCATTTTCTTTGCAAATGCTTCACTCCTCTTTAGAGCTTTAAACATTTCTCAGAGAAGTCTTGAGAAAAAAAAAAAAAAAAAACTTCGAACGCAAAGCTCGGAATACAAATAGAACTGAATAGAGTACAATTTATAATTGGTGGTGCTAGAGAACTTGGGTTTGTGACCCGAGATCAGCGTCCTAAGAAGCAGGAATCTGGCTCCCTGCATGGAGCCTGCTTCTCCCTCTGCCTGTGTCTCTGCCTCTCTTTTTTTTTTCTCTCTCTCTGTGTGTCTCTATGAATAAATAAATAAAATAAAATAAAATAAAATAAAATAAAATAAAATAAAAAAGCAGGAAATTGCAGATTCACAGGGCTGGACTTCCGTTTCTTTTGAAATGCCTTGCAGAGGTCTCTCCCAGAGGCCTGCATGGAGAATATGGCCCCATCTTCTCTTCAGAGTAGGTGTGGGCATTTTGCTTTAGTTGAAGAAGGATGAAAGTTTCATGAAAATCGGATGGCTAATTGAAAATGCAAAAGGAAGCAAATGATTCTTTAAGCATCAAAACCGTGTTTCTCAGCATGTTTCGAGGGACGCTGGTTTCAGTAGACATTAATAGGCATTAAATGAACAAAATAATCCTCTTGGGAACGCTACCAAGGCAGCTCAACAGGTGTCTTTACTCCAGGAGCTTTTGTGATCTTTTACGTATTCATGCACATGAACCTCTAAGGAGAGGTTACGTAGGCAGAAATCACCAAATTAATTTAGCTACCAAAGAACATGTCCTGGAAGCAGCATTCTTTGAAGCATGTTTTAGGAAATGCTGTTATAAAGGCTGGTGGCATCAATAAAAATTTTTTAAAGGATGATTGTAACTGGAATTGGATGCTTTCTCCTCTGGAGGGGAGGTGGTGACATGACTGGGGGCCAGCTCTGTTCCTTACTGATGCCCAACAGAGGATTCATTTCATTTGCGCCCACCACCGGATCCTTTTCTACAGAGTGACCCTCACAGAGCGGCTTGGGGGTTCTGCTCTTCCTAGAAAGAAACTAAAGTGTGTTGGAGTCAACATCCGCCCTTTTCACGCCCCCCAACTAAACTACCTCACATGGCTTTTCTGGTCCTGCTCCTCTGGTTGCTGAGAAACACCAGTTGGTGGCATGCTGGGCAAGGTTTGGAACTGAGGTTGCTCACATCCTGACTCTTCCTCTTAGATTTTTAGACTCTTACCTCTGTCTGTCCATTGTTCAGCGACGTCTGTTCTCACCCTGGGCTCCTGATCAGTCACTCCTGTCGTTGCCTTCCATCATGCCACATTCATTCTCCAGGGGCACGGAACTCATTTCCAGTAGTTCGTTGATACAATTGTGTAGATTTTTCCATCTATGGGACAGTAAGTTCTACAAGACAGAGAGACCACGTCTGTTTTGTTCATTATGTTCTTATACACGAGACCAAGCCTAGAAGAGGTTCAATGTGGCAGGTCAATAATTAGAACGGATGAATAGGTGACAATGTACATAGGCTTTGTCTTTATCTAGGTGCTCAGTTCCCGAGATCGAATCGCTGGATTCAGCCGTGTAACAAAAAACCCTTATTCCTCAGCTTTCCGAGGGGGAAAACATGAGTGCTAATCATAGCCCTTCTGAAAGTGTAGAAGTTCTGACACCTGGATGAAAAAACTGTAAGTAGTGGCTTTGAGAATCATTAGAGACACAATTAATAATCATCATTAGGAATATCACTATTTTGTCACTAAATTCCCCTCCTCAAACTAAGGTTTCTATATTCTTGTTCAAGGTCAGGAATCAGTAAGTAAATAAGGCTTTAAATTATTTAAATCATTTAAGAAATCATTTTGCTCAAGATCACTGGTAGTACTCAAGCAGTTTTCTCCATTTAACAGGGCAATGGATTGCGCTTGTTTTATAAAGTTATCCTATAATACAAAATTAGATATCAATCATTAATTATAGAGAGACTGTCAAGTTGTATAAATACATCTATGAAGCATTTAAAAATTTTGGAAGTTTCATCATCTTTTTGAAAGTCAACAATATTGTTTTGCATACTAGTAATAGCTTATTATAGATTACTAATAAATATCTTCATTTTATCCTGAAAATATAAGTGATCCCCAAACCATTTGGGCAGAGAAGCCAAATTTGAGTTTTGTTTTGTTTTTTTTTTTTCTGAAAAAGAAAAAAAATCAAAATGTTGTGTTTACCTTGGACTCTTTCTTTTGGAAGTTTTGATTGAAATGTCCCACTAAACATTTCATTCTTTTTCTCCCTTCCGCCTCCTGGTTGCAAATTTTAATACTAGTATCTTTTTTTCATTTAATTCAACTTAAATTATCCTGATGCTAATACTAAGGCATCTAAAAATTTCTAATGCAGTGCACACAATTATGAATTCACTGAGGAGATTTGCATTATTCTCCTCAGTTTGGGCATTCAGGTCAAGTTAAATGCATAGCTTCAGCATTAGAATATTTCCTCTGCCAGTTTCTCAGCTGGACATTTGTAACCATTGTTAAATCTGCAGTTTGATTCTTGATTTAACTGTCATGCACGTGCCTAACACCAGCCTGCTCATCACATGAATATATATACGCATACGTAGACATATGTATGAAATATAGATAAAATATATATCTTATATAGGAAAAACAAATCCTCTTTTGATTTCACATTCTTATGTAGCTAGTGCCCCCACTTTACAACTGTCTACAAAATGCTTCTAAAAAGATCCATATTTGGTCTTTGTGTGTGTTTGTATCCCTTGGTACCGTACTCAAACAGTACCCCAATTGATGGACATTTGGGTGGTTTATTCTCTTCCGCTGCACTGAATATACTTGTGTATTCATCAGTTCATATTATTTACCAAATAAACTTTGGGACACATTTTTTGGGATGTGATATAGGATCAAATTTGCTTTTTCCCCTTAATATTAAAAAAATATACAGTTAAACATTTTCCCCCCATATCTTTTAGTATAAACTCTCAGTTGAAAACCCCCACCCACTTTTCTATGGGACTGTTGATCCTAATTTTCTTAAAACATCTACTTAGATACATTCATAGATGACAGACTCATGGTGTGATAGGTATTACCCCTTTGTTAGCTGCATGTGTTGCAAGTATCGTTTTCAAAGTTGCCAAGTTTTACCGTCTAAAAGTGGTCTCCCTTTCTCTCTTAAGAGATTTCTTCTACTTTCACTTTTAAACTTCATTATTCTCCTAACAAGTAGAGGAGAGGGGCAGAGGGAGAAGCAGACTCCCCACTGAGCAAGGAGCCCAATGCGGGGGACATGGACAGGGAACGAGGGGGAGGGGGTTCCTCGATTCCAGGACTCTGGGATGATGACCTGAGCGGGAGGCCAACACTTAACCCACTGAGCCACCCAGGAGCTCCTAGAGTTAGATTTTTTGAATATCAATCACTTTATGTCACTCTGCTGCTTCAGTCCTCCAGCTATACTGATATTGGCCACACCGAGTATTTCCCTTTTTGAGGCCTTTGCATGTGTCATGCTAATTTGGTTCTTTAAAATACCAGCTACTTCTCATCATTTAAGATTAGATAGACATAACCCCTCCCCGGAGGGGCTGTCCCTGACCCTTCATCCAAGGTTTACTTTCTTCCCTTCCTTTATTTTCTAACACAGAGCCCTTAATTTATTGTCTTAGTGGCATTGTTTACTGAAAATGGATTGCTCATTAATTTGTTTACTGGATTGTCTTCCTAGTCAATTAAACGAAAATATAATCTCTGTTTCAATATTGTTTGTTTGCCGCTGCAGCTAATTTAGCTCATAGAACCGTTCTAGGCATATATGAGGTATTCAGTAAGTATTTACTAAATTAACTGGCAAATAGGTCCTCTGTTTGGTGACAGATTTTAGGTAGATAGGAAACTAGGAAGTAGACTTCTCCTCAAATAGACTATTCTGATTATTTGTCAATAAGAAACATGTCATGTCCACTATTTAAATAAACTTTTTTTTTTTTTTTTTTTAAATAACTCTTCACCTGTTTTTTTTTTTTTTTTTTTTTTAAATTTTTATCTATTTACGACAGTCACACACACAGAGAGAGAGAGAGAGAGAGGCAGAGACACAGGCAGAGGGAGAAGCAGGCTCCATGCACCGGGAGCCTGACGTGGGATTCGATCCCGGGTCTCCAGGATCGCGCCCTGGGCCAAAGGCAGGCGCCAAACCGCTGCGCCACCCAGGGATCCCTTAAATAAACTTTTAATTCATCAAAGTAAAAAAAAAAAAGGAGAAATAGTAAAAATATTGTTAGCTAAGAGGGGAGCCTTGCTCTTTTGAAATATATTTGTAAGTCCTAATAATTACTCATACTTGAAGGGTGAATATACGTTTTATGTCGATACCTCCTGCCCTTCTGTAACCATGGCCCTCACTACGTAAGCTACTCTGAAATTGTTATTTTTCTAAACACATTTCTCTATTCTCCTTGCCCTTGAGATGCTGCTCATCCCCTAAGGACCACCGCACATGTCACGTGCAACAACAAATCCTGTCTCCCACGGCCACCCCTTGCCGAGGTACAAAGAAGGCACTACACTTAGTCCAGATCCTCCTTTTGCTGTTTCTGTATGTATTTGCTGTACTTACATGTTTGCTCACACAGTGATTTTCTGTAGTGCGAACTGCTGGGGGGACCGTGACGGGAAGGTGGATGCTGGCATAACAAGCACTTCAAGTGTAATAACAGATTTCCTAGGGTTTAGATATGAAAACTATAACATGTGATTCTATTGTGAAATGACAACACGAGAGTCCTAATTATATAAATGTCGTAGATCATCTAATAATGCCTTTGCATTTTCCCACTATGATTGTATTAAATTCTCAGATAAAATTATTTTTTTTTTTAAAAAAAACCTTCTGTTAAGAAATAACGTCAGACCAAAATTGGATAAATGAAGATGGGGAGAGTTATGTTAAAATTCCCCTTGCTTTATAATATTAGATTCCCTGAAAGCAAGATCTCTTACAGTCAATTTGTTCTATATAGCTAACCTGAAAAGCATTAATAATAACTTCCTAAAAAGATAAAAGTGTGTATATGTGACTTTTCAGTTTAAAATTCCAGGGTTCACATTGTATGCAGGTATATACAGAAAATGTGGAATCTTGATTTTCTCCTGCGTATGGATTCCATGGATCCGTTCCTTCCTCCTCGCACCGAAAGTGGCATCTCCCCCCATATCTTCGCCAGGTTGCTAATTGTGTTTTAAGAAGTTTCATTCAGTTCTGCATGTGGGAGATGCCATCTATTTTTTACTTCTCTGGCATTTGTCAGCCATTCAGAAGTGTTTGATCTTTTTTATCTTTTTGATGAATAGTTATTTCTTAGTCATTCAACTCTCTTTATATTGCTTTGAAATTGATATTTTCATATTCATATATTTATTTGCCAAAATAATGCTTGCCTAGTTGTTTTATCCTTAGTTTCATTTAACATAAAAGCTCCAAGGTCCTAAATCATTTTATTTGCCTTTCAAACTGTCTTCTCGGTTCTCTGATGTGCTTTCAAAAGGATATGCCTGGAATTTAAAATATTTTGGTCTCCTGATATAAAATATATGAACATAAAATTTGTTCTTGCTGACTTCTCTTACATATTCCATTTAGTTTTTTCCCTCTCTTATGCTCTCAGGGACCCTTAGCCTGTGCCTGTTTTATTTTTTATAAATAATAATCTTTTTTTTTTTTCCTGTGTGAGTTTTGGAGCTGCCACTTACTAGCTGTTTGCAGGAATTTATTCAAATTATCTTATTCTTTTTGTGCACATGTGTAATATTCAGCAGAATATCGACCTTGCTGTGCATAAGGATTATGTGAAATAATCACACATGATCGCACATAGGCATTCAGTATACTTACCTCCTCGGTTTCTATTCTGTATCTTTCTGCTGCAGTATTTTGTAAAAATCACAAGGATTAAAAAGATTACCAGGACAGTAATCATTCCTCACTCTCCTTTTAAAAATATGAACCTATTCAAATAAAATACGGTGAATAAAACTTCTCTAAATTCACATCAACTCTATGGATATGAAAAGGAAATTATTTCCTCCTATCATTTTTCTGTTTATTGAATACATTTCTCCAAATCCTTACAATATCTTAATATAGGCTAGTGTTGGAGTTTTTAGGTGTTTTCATCACATTTATTTTTATTTCTTTTTTCCTGGTGTGAGAATATCTTTCCTTTTTAAGGCTGAGTAATATTCCATTATATGTATATACTGCATTATGTTCGTGTTCATCTGTTGATAGACACTTCTTTTTTTTCTCCAAATTAAAACTGTTGCTATAAACATGGGCGTGGACATACTCTATTCCCTGTTTTCAATTTGGGGAAAGAGGTATACACAATATGCAATATGCAGCTGCTGATCATATGATAATTCTATTTTTCATTTTTTGAAGAATCACCAGACCATTGTTCATGGTGGCCACATTGTTTTACTTTCCTGTCAGTAGTGTGGAGGTTTCCACTGTTTCCACATCCTTGTCAATACATGCCATTTTCTGTTTATTTTGTAGTAGCCCTCGTAGTGGGTGTGAGGACGTCTCCTTAGTTTTGATTTTCCTATCCCTAATAATTGATGATGCTGAGCATCTTTGGGTATGTCATTTGTATTTTATTTTGCCGTATCCAATAAATTATTGCCAAAGCCAATGTCATGGTACTATTCCCTATATTTTCTGATAAGTATTTTATAGTTTTGAAATTTAGAAGTAGGAATTTTTCAAGTATGTTCACATTCAGTGTAGCTTTGGGGCTCTGGGTCTGACTGAGATCCCAAATGTGTATTAGAATAAATTTTTCTATGGCTGAAAAATAATTATGGTTGATATTTTGATTAGAATGGCATTGAGCTTATGAATTTTGTATTATTGAAATCATAATATTGTCTTCCAGTCCTTGAACAAGGAATATCTTTTTATTTATTTGTATTATCTTTATCATTTTTTAGCAATGTTTTGTAGTTTTAATTGTATGAATATTTTTTCTCCTCTTAGATTTTGTAGGTCAACTCCCGTCTTCTTTGGTTTATGATTCAGTCTTGGTAGATTTTGTTTTTGCTTTTTTAAAATTTTTAAACAATGGAAATTGTTTTTAAATCCTTTTTAAAGATTTTATTTATTTATTTATTTATTTATTTATTTATTTATTTATTTATTAGAGAGAGAGAGAGAGGGAGAGAGAGAGAGCATGAGCAGGAGGGAGAGGCAGAGGGAGAGGGAGAAGCAGACTCTCTGCTGAGCAGGAGGCCCAGTGTAGGGCTTGATCCACAATCTGGAGATCATGACCTTGGCCAAAATCAAGAGTTGGATGCTGAACCTACTGAGCCACTCAGGTGCCCAGTTTTTAAATCTTTTTTTTTTTTTATGTGTATAGTGTTCTGTTATTGTTTCCCTTCTTCTTCTTCTTCTTCTTCTTCTTCTTCTTCTTCTTCTTCTTCTTCTTCTTCTTCTATCATTCACAGGCCTTTATTTCACCTCCAAACACAAAGATGAGAATGTAGATTTAAGATGAGTGTAAAATAAAGGTTAAGATAGCATTACGTGATTTATTAAAATTATAGACATGAAAATTTATTTTTTAATTTAAACAGTTGTATTACTGAGGTAAATTTATATACATTAAAATTCATTGATTTTAATTGTGTAATTCAACTAATTCTGATACACAGTCAAGCAACAGCCAACCCTATCATGACATAGAGCAGTTGTATCACCCCAAAATTTTCCTGTCATTTTATAGTAATTCTCTCCCTTCAGCTCTGACTTTTGGTAATCACTGATCTGCTTTCTGTTACTGTTTTTTTTATTTGCCTTTCCCTGATGACATAACCATGTGTTTTTAATCATTTTGTATGTTTTTTTTTTTTCTATCTGTATATCTTCTTTGATAAAGTGTCTGTTAAAGTCTGGCCTATTTTTATTTTATTTATTTTATTTTATTTTATTTTATTTTATTTATTTTATTTTATTTTTTTATTTTTAAATTTTCCTTTGGCCCATTTTTAATTGGGGTTAGTTTTCTTATTATTGAATTTTAGGCATTTTTGTGTATTTTAGATAGCAGTACTTTTTCAAACTTTTTTTTTTGCAAATATTTTCTCTTAGTCTATGGCTGGTCTTCTTATTCTCTTGTATTACTTATTTAGACCAAATGAATGTTCTTTAGTAAAGTCTAGATTATCAATTATTTCTATCATGGATTGAGACTTTGGTGTTCTATCTAAAATGTCAACAATATACTCTTGGTCATTTAGATTTTTTGTATGCTGTTATGGCAGTTTTACAATTTTGCATTTCACATTTAGGCCTGTGATGTATTTTTAAGTTTTTGTGAAGACTACAAGGTCTCTGTCTAGATTGAATATTTCTTTGTAGGTATCCAGTTGTTTCAGCAGCATTTATTGAAAAACCTTTGATCCTTTGTTTAAAAACAGTTGACTAGGGGCTCCTGGGTGGTTCCATAGGTTAAGCATCTGATTCTTGATTTCAGCTCAGGTAATGATCTTAGGTTGTGGGATCAAGCCTTATGTCAGGCTCCACACTCAGCTGGGAGTCTATTTCTTCTTTCCCGACTTGTGTACTCTCTCTCTCTCAAATAAAGAAATAAATCTTAAAAAAGGGAAGAGACAGTCCTGATATTGAAAGTAATTGAATGTTTCTGAACTTCCTGCAGATGTAGGAAAGATAAGGGAACCGCTTATAAATCTCTTAACATAAATATCAAAAGTAGGGACATTGTCTCTCAAAAGATAATTTCTGTATTATTAAGAAAACTTTTTTTTTAATATTTTATTTATTTATTCATGAGAGATACAGAGAGAGAGGCAGAGACACAGGCAGAGGGAGAAGCAGGCTCCATGCAGGGAGCCTGATGTGGGACTCGATCCTGGGTCTCCAGGATCAGGCCCTGGGCTGAAGGCAGCGCTAAACCGCCGAGCCACCCGGGCTGCCCTTAAGAAAACTTTCTAATATAGGTCCATGTTTAATGGTTTTGAACAATGTCATGGACAGTGACATCTACAAAATATTTATAATGAAGATGGCGATTGGCAATGCAGGTTATTGGAAGTCTTAGGAATTGGATTTCTAAAACCCCCTTCAGAGATTTCCTGCCAGAAATATATATGAGGTAAACTTGATTATTTATAGCTTATTTATACAAAGATCCTTAAAATGAGTTAATTTGTTGATTCACACAATACTACCAATCTAAATATAATCAAGTATTTGAATGACATAATGATGGACTGAACAAATGCATGCTGTTGATTACATGCTAGCCTACACTCTAAAACTCAATTAGGGGTTGTTAAAAGACCTTTGCCCTACATATGTAAAAAATGTTCACCCCGTAGTTATTTAATTCTGGTACTCTAGATTCATTTCTTAGAATGTATTTCTAAGACAATCCTGAAATTGTATAATGGATTAAACCCAATGTTTTTTTCTAATTAACATGCACATGCTATATTTAAATAAAATTCATATAAATACAAGTCAAATATTTTTTTTTGGTAGTACAGATGGAGTACCACTAATAAGGAGAACTTCTTAACTAGTTTTGCATCACTTCTGAAGCAAAATGTGTTAAGTTTCGTCAAGGCATATTCTAGAAGTTGGTTTTAATCTACTTAGTGAAATTAAAATGGATAAGCTTCTAAAAGTCTTTCCAAATACTTTTTATAAATACCAGTTATCATATTTTAATGCAGAAGAATCTGAATACTGCCTGTGACAGGAACTACCAAAAAATGGAGTATTATCTTTAAATTAAAAAAAAAATCTACCTTTTATTATAAATACTATATTTTAGTACCTTGCTTTGATTTAAAAATTTTAAGTAGACCAAACTGTGTAAACCAGCAGAAATACAGTATGGGACCACTCGTGTCGTTATTTTTCTCAAGTAATCACTTATAACCAAGTAGTTTGTTTTGTAATAACTTCTCTAAAAAAAAAAAAAAAAGACAGATTAGTACATTTCCTTGATGTACTCAAAGTCATCCAAAAATATAAATAGGCAATATATAGATGAAGATGTAAAACTGAAATTAAATAGATAAATCTATGCTTACCACAGTTATAATCTATCTTGTGCAAATAAACAGAACAAGGAGACCAGGTTCGACTATCCAGCTGTCAGAAGAGTTCATAATGGACGGATGAATAGCCACAGGTAGAAGAATGAAGCTGGATTCTTACATCATATTCAATAATTAACTCAAAATGGACACATAGATATAAGCATATGTGTGAAAACTATAAAACTCAAAAAGGTGAGCATAAAGTGAAAATCTTTACAACCTTAAATTAGACAGTGGTTTCTTGGATGTGAAATGAAAAACACAAGCAAGAGTGAGTGGTGTGTAGTGAGTACAGGGTTTCTTTTTGGGAATGATGCCCACAGCCAGATGCGTTGGACAGGATCACCCCTTCCGACCTAACAAAAGCAAGAAGTAAGTCCAGAGGAATTACTCTTTTTTTTTTTTTGTCTGACATTTACCAAACTGTTTTGCCATTAGTGAGTGTTAAATATCAAATTGAAGAAATATCCCTTTGTGTGAAAAAATGCTAGTCATAGCTGTTAAGAAGTGTGTGTATAGGAAGGGAAAGTAGAGATAGATCCTTAATTTTCATAGTGAAACAAAAATGTGTACGGGATGGATCCTGAGACAAAGCCCTTACCTGGATGTTACCTGTGATTATACAAGATAGCTTTGGGCAATATGCTAGATTGCTACATTAATAATGAAATATAGTCACTTTCATTCATGAAAATGGTACTCATGCTTTTTTTAAATGTTTTTTTTTCTTCCTTCGTGCTTTTGAATGGCTGTGTTATTTAACGATTTAGCTGTCACTCACAGATTTATGGTAAAGGTAAATGCAAAGGACTGTATTTAGCCCAGTATCATGGTTTTTTTTGGCTTTGTTTTGTTTTGAGTAAGAGGAAATCTTTATGGTTTATCTATCCATGACATTCTAGGAAAGTAAGGCATTACATAAGTATTAAATAAATGAACAATGATAACTATTGGAAAAATTTGGGGGAGAGTTATCTTATTTATTTTTTAATGTACATGCTTTTAATTACAAGTGAGTTGATCATAGTGGATGGATTAAATTTGTATAGAAGAAAATGGATACTTCAGGGAGAATCAAAATATTTGACTTATTTAAAATATGTGGAATGAATTTATAAAAGGGGTACACGTTGACTTACTCTAGCTACCTTAACAGGCTCACTGGTACGGAAGAGCCACTTGCTGATCATAGATTACTTGCAAGACTACTGTGCCATTTCTGAAAACCTAATGCACTTTTGTTTTATTCCCAAATTGGCATAACCGTGTTTATATGGCCATGTTTTTGGTAAAAGATGGTGCTGCATCATTCCAGAGCTATTTGGAGGCTACAAAAACAAAAACAAAAACAAAAAACAAAAACAAAAACAAAAAAGGAGGGCTTCTTAACATTGTATTTAAGTAATGGCTATGGACACAGATATCCCCCATGTAAACTACAGTATTTCTGGAAAGCCAAAATCAGATAAAGTTGAAGTAGATAATTTTGAGTGAGACAAATTACATGACTAAATGCTCACAATTTTAGTGAAAGGCATTTAAATGTTCGTGTTGCTACTTATGGTAGTTTTGGTAAATCAGCCTAAAGATCCAGTAAAAATATAAAGAATCGAACAGCTGTTTAGAACAGAGGAATAAGAAGAGATCACCATGTTGTAGGCTACAAAAATGCTATGAGTGAATATAGAAAGGAGAAAACCCACCCTTTCATTGAAATGTCTGACTTCTAAAAGTGTGTTCTATGTGATAAATTAAAAAAAAAATCTTCATACTCTTTAAAAGCCTTAAATGACTGGGGATTTGAGAACACTTATGAATCTATGTCGTTGTATAGAGTAACATGTCAGTCTCATTACAATGAGATAGATGTGCTAGCTCTTCTGATAATTACTAGAGATGACAGTGTGCTAGAAATATTTTAAAATAGAACTTGCCTATGTTTATGTATTTAAAAAATAAATCTAAGGCATATTTGAAGAATAATTTTGAAATTTCATTTTGTCTTATTTTTAAAACTGTCCCCTGGTTTATGTACGAAATCAATGTTTGCATTATTTTAAATTTGACTAACGCACTTATAAGAGATTGATTTTATTAGCTGGATGGTTAGAACTGCTCAACATAGAGTATTGCATTCTAGAGTTGAAAGAGTATTTGGATATATTGTCACCACACTTGAAGTATCTCAATGTGTATTGGATACCAACACAGCCTGACCACTTCTAGAGACAAGGAATACATTTAATTATTGAAAATGTCTAAATATTAGCAAATTATGTCTTTTTAATGGACTTCAGTTCCCTCCTACAGATGTCTTTTCTAACTTGGTCTACTTCTATTTTGAGGCACAAAAGAAATAGCATCTTTATTTTTTTATCATTTTTGTTTATATCATGAGTTTTTCAATACTTTAAGCCTAAATAGAAGTTGTTTTTATGTGAATTTAAGTGTAACAATCAATTGAGGATGGTTATCATTTTTATTTGAGATTTTTGACTGCAATCTTTCATGAGACTCAAGATTTCAAAATCAGCTTTGTTTTTATTTAGGATAAGAAGAAAGTTCCCATAGAATCCTAATTTTCTTAATTTAGGAGAATATCCCATTCATAGTACTCATATATTGTGAAAGAGTATAATTAAAGTTTTGACCAGAAGATTGTTTTTTTCAATCACATATTTGGATACTAGAAATATAATGTTAAATCCTTTGGTAAATCACAAACGCATGAAATTTGAAAGCTCAGTAACAAAATAAGGTATATCTACACCAGGGGATATTATTTGGCAATTTAAAGGATGAGGTACTGTTACTTGCTTTATGGATTAATCTTGAAAACATTGTGCCAAGTGGAAAAGCCAGTCTTACAAGATCACATACTGTATCATTCCGTTTATGAAAATGTCTAGAATAACCAAGTCTATAAAATATAAATCAGATTACTTGTTCCTAGGGAACAAATGAGGAGAAACCTTCTAATGGCTTTGGTGTTCCTTTTCAAGTGTTGAGAGGTTCTATATTTAAATTGTGGTAATGTTTGCACTATTCTGTTTATAAACAATTTAATAAAAACACTGAATTGTATACTTTAAAACGATGAATGTTATGGTATGTGAAATATATCAATTTAATATCAATATAAGTGAAAGAAAGCATTCAGGATAAAAAATGGGCCAGGGAACACCTGGGTGGCTCAGTAGGGTCAGCGTCCAACTCTTAATTTCGGCCGAGGCGGTGATCTTCAGTACCTCATTCTTTAAATTGCCAAATGTCAAAGAAAGGATGGGGGGCAGAAATCTTAGACACCTCACCAAAGAAGACATACAGATGGCAAATAAGTATTTGAAAAGATGTTCTATGTCATATATCATTAGGGGAATGCAAATTAAAATAACAGTGAGATCCCACTACACACCTGTTTGAATGGTGTTTGAGGGGCCACACCCAATACTGGGAAGGATGTGGTGCAATGAGAACTCTCATTCCTTGCTAATGAGAATGCAAAATTGTATAACCACTTTGGATGACGGTTTGGTGGCGTTTGATGTCTTTAATATTTACCCAAAGTAGTTGAAACTTATGTTCACATAAAAGCTTACACATGGCTGTTTATAGCAGCATTATTCATAATTGCTAAAACTGGGAAGCAACCAAGGTGCCTTCAGGCAACATAATTTTTTTTTAAAGATTTTATTTACTTATTTGACAGAAAAAGAGAGAGAAAGCACAGGCAGGGGGAGCAGCAGAGAGAGAGGCTCTTTGCTGAGCAGAGAGCCCGAAGCAAGGCTTGTCCCAGGACCCTGGGATCATGACCTGAGTCAAAGGCAGACGCCTAACCAACTGAGCCACCCAGGTGCCCCTCAGACAACAGAATCTTTATTCAGTGATGAGAAGAAATGAGCAACTCCTAAAAAGCCATGGAGGAACCCCTAATGCACACTGTTAAGTGAAATAAGCCAATCTGGAAGGGTGATGTGTATACTGTATGATTCCAGCTAGATGGGCCGAACTGTGGAGATAATGCAAAGATCGGTGGTGGTCAGTTGTGGGTGGTAAGCAGTGAGGGCTGACAGGCAGAGGGTTTTTTAGGGCAGTGTGTTACACCGTGATGGTGGGTGCGTGTCAGTGCACATTTATCCAAACTCCTAGAACGTGCAACGGCAAGGGTCAACCATAATGTAAACTGTGGCCTTTGGCTGATTGCGATGTGACAGTATGATTTCATCAATTGTTTGAAAAAAAAAAAATGTTGCCCCTCTAGTGAGGGATGTAAACAATTGGGGAGGCTGTGCGTGTAGGGGGGTAAGCATCTATGAGAAATCGATCTACCTTTCCCTTAATTTTGCTGTGAACCTAAAACTGCCCCCCCCCAACCAATATAAATAAAAAATAAAAATTTATGTATTTTTAATTTTTTTTACTTAAATTCAATTGGTCAACATATAGTATAACACCCGGTTCTCATCCCATCAAGTGCCCATCACCTATTACCCCAACCCCCCCTACCCACCTCCTCTTCCGCAACCCTGTGTTTGTTTCCCAGAGTTAGGAGTCTCTAGTGGTTTGCCTCCATCTATTTTTACCTATACTTTACTGGCCAGGCCATTCTCCTTAGTGGCAACATCGCTCTGTGTGTGAGAAAAGATGATTAAAACTGCCATTTTCATGACTGTCCTCTGTATCTCTTGGGGCTAGAAAGACCTTGAAAGAATTTCTGTCTGTAGTTCTGAGACAGAAAGCCTTTGTGCAGGCCATGCAGGGGAACTGTTTTTCCTCCTGGCACATTTGCTCTGTAGTGCACAGGAGACCGGGAGTTTGATGTTTGCTTTTCTTTGTAAATGTGATGCTAAAGTGCTGATAGCTGAGTTTTAACTCCTGTATGCAGTGCAGTGTGCCAAGAGAGAAGGTGTGAAAACTATAATTTAGAAACTGCAAATGCAGAAAACTAAAACCATGTAGGTAGAGACAGTCCTATTTTCTTAGGAGCTGCTGCTTTTCTTCATTGTTCTATGAATTTATGTACGATATGGTTTGGAATGTATCCTGTGGAGTACAGTGTTAAACTGGAGAAAATATTTGCCTTCTATGTTCAGAATGAAATAATCCTATCAAATGTTCTTTAACATTAATGCAATAAAATATCAGTTCTTTTCAAAGATACGTAGTAAGAGTGAAAGTGGTTTTCTGAAATGTCACTTCATAGGATTTGCATGTGACTGTAAATCTTCAGTTTAATTTTTATAACCTAATGATAAGTTGCTGCATTTCAAGTGTTCTCTTTCACTTAAAATGCCTATTACAAAGGCCTTTGAAAATGAAAATTAACCTCCAGATCTTTCAAACTGCTGAGGAAAATTTGTTTAAAAATACTTTATTAATGAATAACTGTTAATGATTGATTAGATTAAACCCAGGTAGAAAGTGGGGTTTTGTGACATAAACCACTAAACTCGCTGTTCAAAGATTTTTGGTTAAGGACTACTAGATTAAGAGTCTAACAAGCGTGCAACAGGCTATATTGAAAAAGGACCACTTCTAAAGTTATCCCTAAAGTTCGTCTTTTTCAAGTCCTACAGTTGGGATGCAAATGATGATAGCCCAGCTAGAAAACTGGCCGATGCAGTTGTGGTGGTAGCAGCTTAGAAAAAAAAAAATCATAATAATCTCAGCCACAAATGTGGCAAGACATCCATGTAAGTTGGTTTCTCAGAGAACTATTTCAGTATTGTAAGATATGAAATACTTTGTTCAGAATAAAGTGAGTGAGGCTCCTGTCTGGCTGGCAAAATTGTTTTTGGTGTGCTCTTTGGATTTGGTGACTGAATGGTAAGAATGATGAACCCAAAACTAAGCTTATTCAAGTTAATCAGGCCATTTTGTTTTGAGGAATAGCTGAAGAAACAAAATATATTTAGGCTAGGGTATAGAAGATCTATAAGAGATATGGAAACAGTCCCAAGCATTGGCAAATAGTATGTGGGAGAAGTTTTTCTCATCTGCAGAAGTGGGATGGTAAGAATATAGAACTCAGGACTTTTGTATGGAAAGGTAATGATACAATACGTATAAATTGTTTAGTGAATCCCCAATAACTGTCATTGTTGCTGTTATGCTTTTTCAGATCCTTTAACTTTCTACAAAGGAAAAAATCCCCAAATGGCAAAATTCTCAAGACCAATCAGCTGTTTAAAATATTGTATTGACGGTACTGATGGGAAAGTGATAAATTTTAGAGAAACAAACCTGTCTTTGCTCCTTCTGCTCATCTTAACAGACTGATTGAGTTCTTGCTGCCCAACTGACATAAAAGTCAAAAAGGATCCACTTTCAACATTTGTATGAAACCAAATGCGCTCAGTTCAAACCAGTCATTCAAATAACTGGCTCAACGCATTGTCCTGAGAAAGAAATGCCATCCCAAACTGGTTATCATTGCCCTCCTTTGAGACTGTGGTTCATTGGTGATTCTCCTACACGTTAATGTAGTATTCTTCAGTTTCTATGTGAATGGTTGATGGTGCTTTTTGAACAGAAAAAAAATATCTTAATTGCAATCTCAGTAGCATCAGCTAAACTGACACAAAGAATGGATGCATTTCCACTTTGGCAAACACACGGGGTTCAAAGCTTGGAAGGGAATGCTTCATTTGTATCTGTTATTATGGCTTGAATGTTTTCTGAAGGCCTGTTTTCTTAATTTTCCACTGTGGCTGTTATAATACTCATTTATTTAACAGTATGTGAAACCCATGTAAAGGGGATGCTAAAATAACTACCTAAAACCTTCTCTCGAGGACCCAGTCTTGTAGGAGAAGCTAAGTTTACAAATATCTCTACGTCAAGGAAAATTTTGACGTAGCATATCAAGGGGGGAGGAAAGGTACACGAGTCAGAGAAGAGAAAATGTAATTTAATGCAAATAAAGACTGTATGAGTAATGTGCTGTATCCAGAAATGTGTGGATTAACGGAGAGAGGAGGAGAGCATCCCAGAGAGATGGAGTGTAATGCAATATTCTTAACAAAGATCTTCCCTTGACTACAGTACAGGATATTTGTTTGCCTGGAAAACGAATAGCATACTAGGAATGATCACATTTTAATACTAATGTAGATTATATTCATCTCTATCCTAAATACGGTTGATAAGGCTCTAAAGGATTTTGCTTCAACTCCACCTTTCGTTGCTTCCTTCCTTTCTTACGCTCATCCGCTGTCTGGCCCAATTTCACCTCTCCAAATCTTCCAAGAACTTTCTAGCCCTTGCCTCTGCTAATCTCTCTCCCCCTGGTATATTCTATATTTTCATTTAGCCCCTAAATTCTAACTTTCCCTGGTTAATTTTGCCTATTCATATCTTATCTTAGCTACCATTTTTCTCAAAAAACGTTCGCTGATTTCCCATCTAATGAACCTTCTCTATGTTCCCCATACTATTCTGAACCTCTCCACTGGAGGATTTAATTTTTAAAGATTTTATTTATTTATTTATTTATTTATTTATTTATTTATTTATTTATTTATTTAGAGGATGGTGGGTGGAGGAGCAGAGGGAGGGGAACAAGCAGACTCCTCGATGACTGCAGAGCCCAATGCAGGACTCAATCACACGACCCCAAGATCAGGACCTGAGCCAAAATCCATAATCAGATGCTCAACCAACAGCCACTGAGGTGTCCCTCTCCTGGAGAATTTATTTCATTGTGTTATAAATGTTCTCTTATCTCCATCCTCCACCAGACTGTAGGTGTACGACAACAGGTCTTGTCTCTAAATCTCAGCACTGTGGTTGGCTGGTAATAAACAATATTATTGAATAAGTGAAAAGATGAGTAATAGGTAGTGGAGATATCAGCATCTTGCCAAATCGTCAATTATTAGAAGGTAAATATGTCCTGTTCAAGTCTGGCCTCAGAGGTGGCGTGATTATGGTTCTGAGCAAAGTGACTTGTGTATCTGAAGCATTTTCTTGCTTATAACTGTCATTAGAACACAATAACTGGATGGAAATCTCTCTTGGATTTCAAGGAAATGAAAGCAGTTGGAAAGCATAAGTATGTGAAAAATTATTAAAGAAGTCATATAAACAGAAGGGAAAAATGTTGTTTTGTATTAGGTGCCAAACAAAGGCATAAAGTCTAAACCTTGACCAAAAGAGAAATATCAAAACCTGTGAAAAAAATTGTAGCTTTATTTTATTTCATTAAGGTATATGTCAAAGTTAGTAATGAATGATGTCCAGTATTAAGTAAAATTGTTAATAATTGTATTGTCCTTACCAAGACCTTTTCTATTGGATAATTAAATTGATTTTAAACATTTGTGAAATTCTACTCAGTACATTTGTAGATGGTACTAAATTAGAAATATTTACTAATATCCTGAAGCACAAACAAAAAAAGTTAAGACATTCCTGCAAATGAGAAACTCACTTACACATCTGTATATTGTATAAGAACATGGACATAATAGCAGCCTTCAGAAAAGCCACGCAACTATAGCATTGTAAACGACTGGCAGAGAATAAATGTATCAGGTAAATTCCTGCAGGTTATAGTTAACCACAAATGAAATCCAAATGTATAGAACAGTTTTATAACAACTTATGGTAATGAGACTTTCTTTGAAAGAGTATAATCTAAATATATATATGGATATATATATATTATAAAATATACATATATAATTATCACAAAGCAGATGCAAATGCACTGGATGTGGAGGGTTAAGCAGACACCAAATAATTAAAATATGTTCCATGTCATGATTGACTCAGAGCAAAGAAAGGAATATACATAGTGATAAGGTGAGATTTCTGTTGTAGAAAATACACTATGAATGTGTAAAGAAAAATACCAGAGACAAAAAAGGGGCAAGACAGCAAGTCAGATTGAACTCTGGATCCACTGAAAAATACCTACGTAGTTTAAAAAAAAAAAAAAAAAAAAGAATGCCTTAAGTACATCCTATTTCACATATATTGAAACTGGGGCCCAACATCTCAGGAACAGAACTAGAATTCAAAACATGCTATTCTTGATCGTTCTTAAGAATGATGCTAAGGGAACCACTGGACACAGATGAGAGCCCTAAAAAAGTCGATATCTTGTTCAGTCTTGAAAGATATGTAAAGCCTGCGAAGTGAAGAAAGATAGGAAGAGCAGACCAGAAAGAGGAAAAAGCCTATGAAACACTCTGTTGTTTTTATGTGAAACAACTAAAAGTATGAGTGGCTTGAAAGTAACAGGAGAGGAAGACTGTTCAGTACTGGAGGGGGGTGAGAAGGAATGTGGAGTAGTGGGTATTTTTGTGCATTGAAAAACGGGATAGAGAAGATCTAAAAAAATTTTTTTAAAGATTTTATTTATTTGAGAGAGAAAAAGAGAGAGAGAGAGAGAGAGAGAGAATGCTCAAGGGGACGGAGGGGCAGGAGGAGAGGGGAAAAGCAGACCCTCGGCTGAGCAGGGAGTCCCAATGCAGACATTTAACCATTTCAGCCACTCAGGCAGCCCTGGATAGAGCGGGTTTTAAAATGCAAATTAACAGTGAGTTATATAAGGAATTAAAAATATAGAAAACAAATGTTTTGTTGGAAGCCTCTTAGAACAGAGAGACATTGCCAGCGTCTATGGTATTGGGATGGCGAGCTTTATAGAATAATGTGGAAGGTGGTAAGAATTAAAACTATAAAATCTTGTCTGATCAGTCAGGAGTCTGGGTTGTTACCTAATGTTAGTTTCTAAAGGAGAGTATTTTAATAAGAGGTGGAAGTCTGAGGGATATACCTTAGGCTCTAATTCTTATTTCCAGGGTAGAGCTTTGATCTCAAAAATGAGTAGTGGCAAGAGAAAATAGGAAATCTAGGTATAGGGGAGTTTTGGCATAGCAAGAAGCCAGCCAGGGCAAGGATCCGTTAACGGTGACCAGTAAAGACTACTGTTGGTTATTGGGTCGTGAGACAAGAAGTAATGATGAAGGTGTGATTGCAGGGCCTAGGAAGAAGGTAAGAATCAAGTAATTAAAACAAAGGTACTGCAGTCCTGCAGGCTAGTTGCAGATATAGCTTGAACATGAGGCCAACGTATTGACTGAAGCTGAATAATCATCCTTTGATAAAACAAACAAACAAACAAACAAACAAAAAAAACACTTGTTTTTGGAAAAGTGGAATGGGATGAAACTTGATCAGTTGAGGAGCTTCACCCCTGCAGAGGACAAAGTGGGTGGCAGCTAGGAACAGGGACGGGCCTGACAGTTCCCTGTTCCTATAGGAAATTGGAATCTTTGGGAAGCCAGAGCCGCAAGTGAAGAAGGACTATGAAGGAGTAGCAAATGCGAGTCATGGATTCTGGTTCCTTTTAAGGGCTGCCCAGTTTCCCTCTGTGGAATAAGACACTTATGTTCTAGGACATTGAAACCATTGCATGAAAAATTAATTTTTCAGCATATATTTATTGAATATACACAGGTCCTCTTTTAATTTTGGAGAGACAAAAGTGAACTTAAACAGATATAAGTCCTACAAAACAGAACAAGACCCCCCAATCTCCTGGATCGTACATGTTAATATGCCTTTAGTGCTTCTGTTGAAGTTAGGGATAATCTGACCATGTTGTTAGAAAGACCAGGCAGGGCCCTGTCGCATTTCGTATAATTTCAGTCACTTGATGCTTTCCCTACTTTGCAGTTCCTTCTGTTTCTCTGATAATCGATACACTCATATGGCGATATAGATTTTCCTGGGAGCTATTTGACCTTACCCTCAATTTCAGGGAATCCAACTTTTCTTTGATAGAGGAAGATAAGGGCAAAAAAAAAAAAAAATGGTGAGGCTAGGAGAATTTAAAAACAAACAAGCGAGTATAATTATAAAAGCGGATAGCTTTAGAGCTCTGTAATTTTCATTTCTATTTATTTTACTTATTTTATGTTTGTTTCACTTTATTTTATGAATTATGTATTTTATGACTTACACTGTAATTAGAATTATGACTGGGGCAGAGTAGTAATTACATGGTGTGTCTCTTTGTCTCTAAAATGAACTCCATTTTTTTCCTTGAAAGAGGAATCAAAAACCCACGGAAGGTAAAACCTAGCTGCTCCAAGTTCAAGTTAAAGCCAAAAAGAGTTTAGTTACCTTGATATTTAATCCACTGAACTACCCTCTTTACTTGATTGCTTTTCTTTAGGTTTTGCTTTAAGATTTGAAAGTGTGTAAGGCTTGAAGTTTGAATATATCATTTTCTTTCTAAACGACATATATTTTTTAAAAAAAGCTTTGTCTTCTAGCTGTAAACTCTTTTAATACTTTGCTGGCTTTAATAGGCAAATATCCAAGCTCTGAATGTTTTTCTCCTTCCTTAAAGAGTAAAACCAGTATTACCTGACATTTAGCCACCAGACTATAGGATATTAGCACAAAGCGCATCACGTTAAAGTTTGTTTTTAATACCATGGAAATAAGAATTTAGGTTTGTAAAATAAAGATGTCAAAATGGTATCATAAAAATATAACATTCTGTTTGGACTGTTGAAAGGATGGAAAATAATCTGGACAGGTCATACAAATAATTTCTCTTTAAGGTGACATTCTCAGGCACATTTTGATATGGAATATTTTACTCTGCTCCTGTATATGCATGCCCGATGCTAGAAATCTGAGCAAAATGGGACAATTATTCATAGCTGGTCAATCTCACTTATCCAGAAGCTACAGCTGATACAGAGTCTGAGGGGCAACCAGGGCTTTGCTTTTAGGTAACAAGTAGATCAGTATTAATATTTGTAACCATCAGAAAGTTTCTCTTTTTTGAATGATATTTGATCTTTTCAGCTCATAGTATCTCTGAGGATGTGTAATCAAGGACATTTTCTCATTTCAGTTTTTGTGGATACAGTTTGTTCATTCTCATGACTTTGTAAACATGTAGATGTAAGATAAATTAGAGTTAATGATCCATAAGAGGATTGGATTCCTCAGAGAACATTGTACAGATTCGAAATCTACTCAATTTAGTGTTTCAAATTCTGGAGATAAGGGTAGACCATCGAATTCATAAAATACTTTTATTATTACAGCGTGCTCTACCCATAGACAGTATGGCAATGAAAAAAAAAAAAAAAAGAACAACTAAAGGCATCCCCTGCCATACACCTGGGATTGTCACTGATATGCAAGACAAATAAATGCCCATGGAGAAGGCCAGATATAATCATCCTCTGAGCTCTGTATGGAGGCCTGGCTGATGATAAAGCTTGCTGTGTATGCGGATTCCCTAGAACAGCAGAGTTAACAAAACAAGAAAAGACCTGAAGACAGTAACTTTTAAAACTGCCCTTGATGCTTAAAATCCAAAAGAGATTCAAAATAAACCATGAATATAGTAAAGGGAACTAAGGAAATTCTACTCATCATCCTATGAGCCATATAGGAGACTTGAAGGTAAATATTTGGAGGGTCATTTAATCCCAATACAATTAACAGAAGGTCTATCAGAAGCAATGGAGGCTAGAATGTAGTGTTATATGTAGCTAAAAAATCAGTCTTATGTGCAGCAAAAACTCTTTCCAAAATGTGATGAACACAGAGGAAGGGAAGTAAAAAATAAGATTAAAATGGGCAGAGGGCAAACCATAAGAGATGTTGAACTCTAGGTAACAAGCTGAGGGGGGCAGCCTGGGTGCCTCAGCAGTTTAATGCTGCTTTCGGCCCAGGGCATGATCCTGGAGACCTGGGATCGAGTCCCATGTCGGGCTCTCTGCATGGAGCCTGCTTCTCCCTCTGCCTGTGTCTCTGCCTCTCTCTGTGTGTGTCTCTCATGAATAAATAAATAAAATCTTAAAAAAACAAACAAGCTGAGGGTTGCTGGAGGGGGGAGGTTGGGGACATGGGGTAACTGGGTGATGGGCATTAAGGAAGGCACTTGTTGTAATGAGCACTGGGTGTTATATGCAACTGATGCATCACTAAATCCTCCTTCCTGAAACTAATAATCCAGTATATGTTAATGAAATTGAACTTAAAAAATAAAAACTTACCAAAAAAATACTAAAGGAAGTCCTTAAGAAAGTGACACCACAGAAGAATTCTAATATGCATGCTAAACAAAAGAGAGTAAATATGAAGACCAAATAAACTTGATGTTTATCCATCTGTTTATGGATACTTGAATTATTTCCAGTTTTGACTTATGGAATACTTGAACTTTTCAAATAAAACTGACTTGAATAACAACAACAACAAAAAAAGTTAATGTAAATCTAAAAGACTAAATGCCCTTATCTTCTTTCTCTTACTAACGAACTTAAAAAGAAATTGCATAAAACAACATCTGTACAATTGTGCTGTTGGGTATGTGACATATGGGAATGTCACATACTAGATAATAGGCACACAGATGAGGGGGCGTA
Organism: Vulpes lagopus; assembly: GCF_018345385.1. Classification (NCBI taxonomy): domain Eukaryota; kingdom Metazoa; phylum Chordata; class Mammalia; order Carnivora; family Canidae; genus Vulpes; species Vulpes lagopus. Next base: position 4,089,282 of record NC_054838.1, on the reverse strand, counting down.
GGAATAAAACCAACTCGGAGTGAATGAGCGACACCAAATGGTAAATTGAATCCACAGGTAGAAATGAAGAGAAGCGGAAGCAGTAAATAAGAAAGTCAAAAAAAAAACAAACAGGTGTAATATATACTACATTTTCCTTTCCTCTCTCAGCTTCTTTAAAAAACAAGCTTACACAAAGCAATAATTATGACACTGTAGTTTCCTCCTGGAAACATTACTGCAGTCGTTCTGATATGTCTCTATCCCACGACAGTGACAGGACTTAATGAGTAGATGCAAATACCTATTCTGGTATTTGAAACATATCGGAAGGTGAGAAAGCAAAGGAGGACAGTTATCTCTTGTCTATACTTTGCTCCCTGAATCATAGGAGGTGGCGATGGTTCTTCATTCAATAACATGGGAGGATCTATAAAGCAACGTGTTGATAGTTCATAGAATTTTCAGAGGTTTGAATAGCAAGGTGTCTTTCTTAAAAAGACTCTTTTTTCATTTTATTTTTATTTTTATTTTTTTATTTTTTTTTAAAAGACTCCTTTAGACACAGGATTAGATTTTTGTCTGAATTCCGTTCACACTTGTATCAGCCATGGTTCAGACCATCAAACCTTTAGTGTTTAACTGCATTATTAAAGGGTTAAACATTTATGACAGATTCTTCCCCCCCCCTCCTCCGCCCCGCCCTCCCCGGTATTGAAGGTAGGAAAAGAGCCTTCTAGTAAAATAGTTTGCACATCTTGAATTCAATTTTTGAAGTTTTTTATTAAAGCAGGAAACTTCTCGAAGACTTATCCTTTACTTGGGCAAACTGGGGCATGTCCAGGAAATAGCAAAATTAAAGCTCTCTTAAGCAATGCCTAAAATAAATCGATAGCTCACTTTTAAAAGTTGTACAGAAATGTACATCTAGGCAAATATTTTGCATCCACCTGTTTTGGTGTTTATTAATCTCTCCTTTGAGCTTTTGACTTCTATGGATGTATTTGCTGGAGGGGTTTCTAGCACAGCCAGTGTGGAAGCTGATAGTTCCGACACCAAACTTTCCACTCTTTTCACCTATGAAACATTCTACTACCAAATGGCTTTAGAGCTTTCTTTCCGTTTATAGGTTAGAAACTTAAGGCCAGATAGAAAAAGATTTATCTGAAATCATACCCCTATCAGAGACCGAAAGGGTAATAGGGAAGGTAAAACCTGTGTCCAAATGTTGAAAAGCTAACGTGTTCAAGGAGTAGAAGTCATTCTACGGAGTCCCATAAGACAGCAATAAAATCGGTGACTGGAAGATAAAAGTCACAGAGAAATGGACTGCTACTAAAAAAAAAGGAAATCCAGCACCTTAAGCTATTATAGATCAGATGGGCTGATCACAAAAGCGGTGATTTCTCCATCTATAGAGATACTGAGGAAGAATCTGGAATTCTTTTCTTGCTGGTGATACAGAGGATGGATGCATCTGATCAAAGGAGCGATGATGTATATCTTAAGATACGTTTTAGCTCTCAAGAGTTTGTGATTTATTACATATATAAAAAAAGTGACCTCTTTTATTTTAGTGCTGCTCAGGGTATGGGAGATTTTGCTAAAAGCAAATTTGAAAGTGTCCTTGTGCAATTTGTCCAGACAGCCTTTCAGGTTATTATTATTTTTTTTAATCTGGAGAATGCGTCTTATCCTTTCCACTATACTGTAGGAAAGGCATGTGACTATCATAAAAAATATTTATATTTCGGTGCCCCAGTCTTACGTTTATCACCGCAAATAAATGTCATTCAAATGCCAGCCCCAGATTAGAAGCTTAAAAGTTGTATTTTAATAATTCTGGTATGTAGTTTGAGTGTAAAGTAGGGAATGAAACCCCTTGAGTCAGGTATTAGGTATCTCTGATATAAGTGAATAAATGAATAGGTAATTTGGTATGTGGAAAAAGCAACATGGACATATGATTTGATAAGTTAGAAAAAAATGTAAAATTGCCTTAGGTTTTTTTTTTTTTTTCAGCTATGAGTTTTGAAGTTCAAACATTCTCTAACTTCTTGATCAGTAGGAAATGTTATTTTTATGTATTTTCTGAATCATCAGGCTTCTGAAAGCTTTCTCCACTTATTGAGATGGGGAAACAATAGGGTATGACTATTAGACTATTGCTTAGCTCCAGATTTTCCTGTCCGAGTGAAGTGCTTCTATTTCCTCTACATCATTTCTAAGAAGGCGTTTCCAGGAAAATGATAATCAGTTTGGAAACAGTCATGTATAAATTTCATTATTCCTTTTAGGGGAACGCACTTGAGTGTCCCTTTTTGCAACTCTTTCTGTACTACTCTGCGAAACTGTGCAAGATTGTCTTTCATCTCCATGTTAACCAGTGATGACAATTATGTCAATTTTCAGACTTCGAATTCTGAAGATTGATGTGCACATGCACATAAAACAGCCATTGGTAAAACGCATAAGAACCTAACTCGTGGCTGGAAACACAAGAAGTCCTGTTGTGACAATGTCAGGATATTATGGTTACTTTCCTTGGGACAAGCATACAGCTAGATTTACTGTCAAACTACCCTCAATGAACTGAATCGTTTCAATTATTAACTCATAAAAATCTTTTCTTGTTGATTCCTTTAAAAACATCATCTCTTGCTTATATTTGCTAATTCATGTCTTACCAATCTTTAGCTTTTTTTTTTATTATATAAATCCTTACCATTGTTGTCATATAAGCTGTAGTACTTATCTATGTTGAAACAATTCACTTTAATTTTTTTTTCCCAGAAAACCAGAGATTTTACTCCGAAGACTCTTTACAGTCTTCCTTTGCCTTGTGTAAATAGGGGTTCGGTAATTCTTTGAGTAACGTAGAACTGCTCAATGCCAAATGGAAAAGGGGAACTCTGCTTCTGAACCTGACAGTACATAAACCGTGGATATCCAGCTTTCTCTTCGCAGTCCACCCTCACATGGGTGAGTCCTCTCTGCGTGCGAGGATGGTAGCCTCCAAAAGCTGAAAACAAACTTGAATGGTGAGGTCCATCTAATCTGCGAGGCAGCTCGATGACTGTTCTACATCAAGAATCTCAGAAGAAAACATCCCCAGTGCCCAACCATTCAAAATGTAGACTGGATGGTTCTTTAAAAGGTCTAATTGCTCTGTTGCAAAATGTTTTTGTTATCTAAACGCACCAAACAGGTTATGCTTTTCAAAAACTTGCCCGGAAACAAAGTTTTCTTTTCTCCTTTTTCAAGCACAAGGATGCATTGGAACTTGAGAAGCTATCAGACATAATTTTAAAGATCTCTTTATTGAGGTATGATTAACAAAAAGTTGTACATATTTAATGTATGTGAACCCAATAATTGGAAAATATGCAACTGATTGGTAGTAGATACACACCCGTGAAACACCACCACCATCATGGCCATAAACCTATCCATCACCTCCCAAAGTTTCTTCCCACCTCTTTTATTGTTTTTATTTATTTATTTAGCCATAAGAATACTTAATATAAGATCAACCCTCTTAGCAAATTTCACCTATTAAATACAATACTGTTAGCTGTGGTCACTATGCCGTATAGTAGATCTCCAGAATTTATCTTATAAAATACGCTGTGTATCATTTGACCATCATCTCCTCATTCTCCTCTCCCCTCACCACCAGCAACCACCATACTGTTCTTGGCTTCCATGAGTTTGATTGTTTTAGATTCCACATATAAGTGAGATCGCATAGTATTTGTCATTCTATGGACACAATTTTTATAAATACTTAAGCTCAAGGGAAAGACTGTAATATTCTTTAGTTGACTTTCACTTAGCATAATACCTTCTAGATCCACTGACGTCACAAACGGCAAGATTTCATTCCTTTTTATGGCTGAGTATCATTGTGTGTGTGGTGTATGTACGTGTGTGTGTATCTCTGTCTATATAGATATAGATATCTAATCTATATGCATATATATATGTAGATAGGTAGGTATCTACATATATATCTTTATCCATTCATTGCTTCATCTTTTTAAATTCAGGGGATGAAACTGGAACTAGGTTCTATTGAAGAGTAGGTCAAACTTAAAAACATGGGAAGAAGGATGAGAGGATTAAAGGAAGGTAGGGAAGGTAGAGTCAGTTTTGGGGGTATTTTTGCAGACCTTTCTAACCCTACACACTTCCTTCTAAATAGCTTTGGTCATTTCTTCCTTTCCTGTGCTTCCATGGTTGACTACTGTATTGGGGTTTATTATTTGAACTATATATTTTGGGCGAAGTTCCTTGGTATTTATAATAAGCTCATTTATTTTTTATTTTTTAATTTTTTTAATTTATTTATGATAGTCACAGAGACAGAGAGAGAGAGAGAGAGAGAGAGAGGCAGAGACACAGGCAGAGGGAGAAGCAGGCTTCATGCACCGAGAGCCCAATGTGGGATTCAATCCGGGTCTCCAGGATCGCACCCTGGGCCAAAGTCAGGCGCTAAACTGCTGCGCCACCCAGGGATCCCTAATAAGCTCATTTAATTTGACATTATTATCTTATTTCATTGACTTGATCTTGATTTCTTCATTTGTAACACAGATTTAGGATAGAATCAGTGTCAAGACTCATAATTTTTTTCAGTTCTTTATTTTAATGAGACCTACGATATTTTTAAAAATTTTATTTAAATTTAATTAACATATTATTTAAATTTAATTAATATATAATCTATTTAATCTGCCATGTACCCAATGAAGTACACTTGATTATCCAACACACAGAGGAGAAAATGGGATACCCAGAGAAAAAGATCACATGATTTGTTAGTATAAGAGCCTGTGTTTAAGATCACGTTTACCTTCAACCACACGCTAGACTTCTAATCACCAAAGGACACAGACTTGCCTGCCATTCTTCCCACCTTTCTCTCTTGCCTCTTTATTTATTCCCTCCCATTTCCCTTCATTATTTTCTTTGTCACCTCTTTCCCCATATGCTAAGGACTGGAGACTCAAAATTCAGTTGGACAGGACCCTGCACTCAAGTTCACAATGTCCATTTTTATCACAATGCTATATGTGTAACTTGGTATTCATTAACTATTTAAAAAAATAGTTATTTGAGAGAGATAGAGAGAGAGAGAATGAGTGGGGTTGGGGGGCAGAAGAGACAGAAATAGACTCTTCTGTGAGCGCAGAGCCTGATGTGGGGCTTGTTCTCATGACCCTCAGATCATGACCTGAAGTGAAATCAAGAGTTGGGTGCTTAACTGATAGAGCCACCCAGGTGCCCCTCCATTCACTATTTCTAAATGAGTCAATGAATGAAATAAATTAACCTTTACCTAACCTGAAGAGCATTCAATTTCATCACACTTTTATAGTTAAACATAATAAAAAATACTCTCTAACCTCTCAAGGCCACTTTCACTCAGGGTTGTTTTTCTGTAATGTGATATATTTATAATACAAATGTTATATATTTCAGGGAAATAGAGAATGAGTAATCACTATATTTGATGCTTTGTAAAGCTTTGTTAAGGAGAAAACATATAGACAAACTATGCTTAAATTGCCAATATCAAAAATTACTTCTTTGGAAATAATTGACAAAGTGAAAATCAAAAAGTATATATATTACAAATGGAAACCAGTCATTCAAGTAAACCAAGAATAATAATTTTCTTTTCCAACTAATCATAGATAATTAACTTTCAGAATGTACTTATAAAATTGTTAGAACAGTTGAAGTAAGATGAAACTATGGAAAATGTATTTAATTAGAAAATTTAGTTATTTATACAAGACAGATTGTCTGACATAGATATGAATATTCCAATAAACTTCTTGTTAACTTCCATAGGAATGAGAAATGTAATGAAAATGAGTACAATTAATCTTAAAAACTTAATCCTATACTAAGTCAGAAGAAATTGATGTCTATGTTTAAGGAAAAATATCGTACAGGGAATGAATAAATGATGCATCTCTTCAAAGAATATTTAAGTCCATTCTTTTGGCATTTATTTGTTCAGTCTGAGAGATTTTATCTAAGTTGCCTCTTAAAATCATTAGCAACTCTGCTATTGTGAATATCTTAGTTCTTTTTACATTTTTATTTATTTTTTATTGTAGTTCAGTTTGCCAACATATAGCATAACACCCAGTGCTCATCCCGTCAAGTGCCCCCCTCAGTGCCCGTCACCCAGTCACCCCCACCCCCCGCCCACCTCCCTTTCCACTACCCCTTGTTCGTTTCCCAGAGTTAGGAGTTTCTCATAGTTTGTCTTCCTCTCTAATTTTTCCCCACTCAGTTTTCCCTTCTTCCCTTATGGTTCCTTTCACTATTTCTTATATTCCCCATATGACTGAAACCATATGTTTGTCCCTCTCTGATTGACTTACTTCACTCAGCATAAGACCCTCCATTTCCATCCACGTTGAAGCAGATGTTGGGTATTTGTTGTTTCTAATGGCTGAGGAATATCTTAATTCTTTATTTGAAAACTCATCTCTCCCTAAAGTGACATCACTTTTGTCTCTTGATAGCCTTTTAAAAATCAAGGTATTATGACATTTTTATAAGGTATGAATCTCGTATTGAACTTAGTGTTTTTTTTAGTGGTGCCTTCATGAAAACTTTAGCGGATGTGGCTTTGACACAGTGTTCTCTGCTATATTTTGAGGTAAATAGGAACTTGAACTCAAGAGACTTGGCGAAGTTATAGGATTAAAGTAAGTTTTGGGAAAAAACACAACAATTTTTTTTTTTTAATGTAGTATGCATTCCTTCCAGGTACTGGGGGCATGTCATGTCTTGTAAATTTTGTATTTCATGATTAGATGTATTAAAATCAGAATGTAAAATAACCCTACCTGATAGTTAAATCATTGAGTCTCTAAATGTCTACCCTGATCTATCAGATATAAAATGAAAAGAGGAAAAAGTAAGAAAAAAGAAATACTTGCTTTTAAGTATGGTATAGAAATAATACAAATTTTGTGGCAGGCATTATAATAAGCGGTTTAATTAAATATGTTTTCTTAAATTCATTTTTTCTTAACTTTCCTGCTCCCATATCTGAGCTAATTATTGTTACTACAATATTTTCATGAATGAAAAACTGAAATTCGAGGTATTCGGATTTGTAATTATGCTTGTGGTGATGCTGTTTGGATGTCAGTTAGAGATTGCATTCGGTTCCAAGAAAGAAATTTGGAAAATGGTGGCTTTAATCAAAGAGAGATTTTATTTGGCTCCTATCATGAGAACCATGGAGAGAGTTAATCCAGGCCTGGGATGGGGGCCCTATGATGCCAACAAGGCTCTAGACTTAGTTCTTTCTAAGCTCAGCTGTCCTTGCCATGTTCTTTTTTCCTCATGGTAAAATCTGCCAGATTGTGTTTCTCCTATAGTGAAAGGAAAAAAAGGGGAAAAATCAAAACATAAAGGCTGTTATTTTACTCCTTCGTTTTAAGAAGCTTTCTCAGTAACCCTAGGCAACAACTTCTACTTATATCAGAAATATGTGATGTGGCCCATAATCTACCTTTTTGTATTCACACTTTGCTATCATCAATGTGAGGATGCTTGCTTGCTTTCTTCTTCTTCTTCTTCTTCTTCTTCTTCTTCTTCTTCTTCTTTCTTCTTCTTCTTTTTCTCCTTCTTCTTCCTTCTTCTTCCTCTTCTTTTTTTTTTTTTTTTTTAAGGATTCTATTTATTTGACAGAGAGGACACAAGCCAGAGGAGTGGCAGGTAGAAGGTGAGGGAGAAGCAGGCTCTCTGTCGAGCTGGGAACCTAATGCAGGACTTGATCCCAGGACTCTTGGATCATGACCTTAGCCGAAGGCAGATGCTTAACCAACTGAGCCACCCAGGCGCCCTGTCCAGGATGCTTTTAAAGAAAAAAGTGTGAGGATATATTTTTTGTGTAACTGGAAATCTCATTCCTAGTTATTAAGAAGCAGAGCTAGCATCTGAAGCCAGATTTGTCTAACTCTAAACCCAGGGCTCTTATACTTATTTTATGGAATATTCTTTTATTTCCTGGTTCACATCATTGTTTTAAAACTTAGTTATTGGCAGAGTTCTTTATTAATACTATATTAAAAGTTTGATTATATGAATTTGAAAAGTATAGCATATTCATTAAATCAGTAGACATTAGAAAAATCTTGGAAAGCTATATGAGTGTATTGGCTTATTTAGCAGATTAACCCTTTTTTTTATAGGGAATTCAGGTTATGTGTCAAGTGACCAGTTTGAAACTTCAAGAATAGGAGAAATACACTCTGTAGGTATGATACAATTGCCTTCAAGAGTTGAAGAGTGTTAAAGACTAGCATAGGAATTTTGATGTGTTATAATCTCTATTGCTACTATTTTTTTTGTAGAGCATAGGAGCCTGTCTCTGCAGAATTGCACAGGACAAAGTACTTGTAAATGCCTACACTGTTTCTAGTTTCAGCTTTTATTATTTATTTATTTATTTATTTATTTATTTATTTATTTAATTTTACAAATCCATCTTTGGCAAGCTCGTTTACTTGACTAATAAATGACAGTAAAAATAAAATAATTGTGTGATCATATGGATTTTTGCTCTTGGTCCTTGTTTAGGAGTCAAGTAGTTTAGAAGACATATTAATTAGATTCAGTAGCAGTTGGAGGTCACTTGGAAGTGAGTTGATAATTTGAACGAAATACAAAAATACATACAAAAAATCAAATATAGGAACATTACAGGTAAGCAACATGAGTATTTTTATCCCTTTAGAAAAACTTAAGAAAATGTGGAAAAAAGAAAAACTTTTTTTTTAGATAAAAAATTACGAAATCACATTAAAAATTGGTATATATTTTTAATTCATTTATTTCACAAATCCTAATTGGATACATATTTTAACCCTAGCTGGTAGTCTTCTAATCTGATAAAGACTGTCTCCTATGCCAGAAATATAGACCTGCAAGGAACTATGGCTGCTCATTATACCGAAGTTTCTAGCATTCAACGTAGTGGCCCCCATGAAATAGGAAAATAATATAGATAGATAGATAGATAGATAGATAGATAGATAGATGATAGATAGATAGATAGATAGATAAATTAGCAAATTAGATTTATTAAAATCAAGTGTTTAAAGATGATTTAAATACCCAGTTTTGTATATGATTCTCAAAAAGAAGTACAGGATACCCTAGTTGTTATTTTCTGTTAGTAAGATTTAAGATTTCCCAAGTTCCCCGATGTTTGATGTTTGAATACAATGCACAGCTGTTTATGCACACATCTGCAGATCCTTTCTTCTTTATTCAGGTCTGGGAGACCAGTTAGCTTGCTGAGAAGGAACTTTATATTTTATTACATTCTGGTGCCGCTTAAGGACAATCTCGTTTAAAATCCTTTCTAATTGTTTCAAAAGTTGTAGATCGAGCAATTATAAGTAAAGCAGCCTTGGATCTGTTGCCTACTATACTGGAAAGATTCATTTTCTTTTTGTATCACCTGTCATATCAAATAAAGAGGCTGAGAGTTTATTTGTGATAAACGTACTCTATTTAATGCAATGGGACAGTCCGTTAATTTGAGCACCTAGCATAGTGTCATCCTAAATCTCCTTCTGCTGATTTAATTAGCAAAAGCTCCATATTAATCACTTTGCAATTAAATTTTTTGAGTCTTCCATTGAAAAACTATAATCCTTTCACAAAACAACAACAAAAATTTAGAATGAGCTCAGTAATAAAAGTAATTTGCATTTTTTAAGCAAATGTGTTAAACGGCTGATGAATTATTCAACACTTGGTGTTGGTTCTTCAGACTTAATAAGCCTTTTTAATTTGACTTCCATACCAAATTATAACTTTTATTCTGTATTTATGAATTGAAAAGTATTCATTAGTAAAATGCATTCATCATTGTACTATATATGGTCAATAAGGAAAGATTTTTTTTTCTAATTTGGCAGGAAATTTTGTTCTAGCAACACAAGCAGAATTCCTTCCCATGATAAAAGTAGTTTTTATCACCATTATTTATTTTACTGCCATATTTATTATGAGTAGGTGGAAATCTACTCTTTTTGTTTTGATTCTTTTCCCTAGATGTCATATGTTGAACAATCACACAGAATCCAATTATAAATCTATTTCTAAAGAGCCTTGAGGCTGTTTTAGTTTTTCTCATCTTGAGTGGCACAGTTCAAAGTTCTAGCAAGCTTGAATCCTGTATATATCATATATTTGTTCATCATAATATTTATTCAAGGAGAGATAAAGCGTCTCAATTCTTGGGTATACACACTTCCACTGACAAAATAACAGTTCATTAATAATGAAAATGCTGTATTTTAAGACCAATAACAAAGACCTCAAATGAGCCTAGTTTGTGCATTTTTAAATACTTCATTGCATTTAAATGTAACAGATATGCTACTAATCTATAAATAACAGGTATACAAATATTTGCTAACTGGTATTGAGGATTTGCTGTGTACCTGGCTCAGTTTTAAGTACTTTGCACATTCCTCAAAACAAACACCACTAGGTGTTAGAGGCTACTATACTGTATCTTTATTAGGAAACAAAGTCGGAGAATTTAGTTACTTTCCCTGATAGTAGTCACTGAAAAAGCAGTTATTCAAGCCCTGTCCAGGCTGATTCCATAGCCCATGCAGGTAACCTCTGAGCACTACCACCCTCTCTAAACCATACTGGACATGCTTCGAGCTTCCTACTGAGCTGCAGCCATTATCCTATTTTGAATCATTTCATTTTAGGGAATATAAGCTTTGTGCTCTTCTACAACATAATGTTAATGAAATGGTTCATAAAAGAATTAAGCGAGTTCTGATTTCTTCTAACTGGAATAATAATGGTCATCTGACCGTCTAATTGCAGCTCATTTTTAGGTAATCAAAATCTTTTTTTTTTTTTTCCATGAATCTTTCCAAGTGTGTCTTAGACAGGCAATTCTCACTTTTTAAAATTTTTTTTATTTTTTACCTAAGGAGTATTTTGGCTCACTGTAATCCCTAGATATTTTTTTTCTGCCAAAGGACAGATTCTAGAGATGGATGGAAATAGAAACTTATTAAAGCCACAGTATGTAAGAGATGTGTGTCTCACATTTTATTGTAAAATTTAGATTTAGGATTTTCTAAAATGGGCTACATTAATCCAAATCTCTTCTTCCATTTTCATCAATTTGATGTTTTATGTAAAACAAAAATGAATTCTTGAGAATAGATCTCAAGTCGTTGCACGTAATAGGAACTCAGTAAGTACTGGTTTTCTCTTACCCTCATTTGAACCTTTATAAATAATGTCCAGGGGTTGTGCATGTATTTAGTACTGTGGTTCTCTATCTCATTTGTCATTACCATTCATCACATAGGTCTAGAAAAATGTGTGCTTGGTTCCAACAGGTCTTTTTGGAGGGGGAGGGGTGTCTAGGTCAGTAATTTTAAAGTTCTGTTTTTTAATCTTGTATTTGTCTTATATGAAGAGTCATCTTATAAATCAATAAATGAGGCTAAGAGAATAAAGAGTATATAAAAGCAGGCCAGATACTCCAAATGTATTTACATTTGGGACAGGGATCTAGAAGAAAGTCCGTAAGAACAACCATATGCAGCCATTTCTTAGATTTGACTAAGTTTGGCATTGGGTAAGAGTGGCAGGAAGGAGAATAATAACAAGGTGATTTATGGGTTTTTCTCTATTTTAGTCACCAACTCTATTATCCTCTAGCCTTGTTTCCTTGTCTAAGAGTTTTCTCATGTTTCGTATGTGATCATTCCAAAATACACAACACACGTACACACACATAAGTTCTACAGCCTGGGTCTATTTTAATTCATCAGGGTTAAAAATAAGTAAACAACTCTGAATTCTTAGCCAGTTGTCAGGAACTAACTTAAACCCTTTCTCCTTATTCTCTCTCTCTCTCTCTCTCTCTCTCTTTTTTTTCTGATGCAAACACACGAGGGTTTATCTCCTTATTCTCTATTCTGCCAACAAGTTCTTTTATTTTTTCCCCACAGGGGTCCAGATTCCAAATATAAGATGTGTCTTAGGAGAGAAAATATAGCATATTGGTTAAGAGCAGAAGGACTGAGATGTGTCTGGGTTGTATGAGGAAACTATTAGGAGACTGTCACCTATTGCTATGAAATATTTTATTTCAACTTTTAGTATTTCAAATAACCAAGGAGCAGACTATTTGGCACTCATTCTAGATTTTATTTCCCTAGTAAAGGAAGCTCAGACACTTTTCATCATCCTCATCTTCAAATTTACTTATAAGGAAAATAAAGCCAGTTGTAATTTAGGTAGAGTAACCACAAAAGCTCATGGTATGCCCTGCTTTTAAATGATTTTTAATTGTATTATTTTGTTCTTTCATTAATCCAAATACATATATTTTAGGTACCTACCATGTACTTACTCTGTAAGGACTGACTGGAGATAAGTCAGTGAGCAAAATAAAATCCTGCCATCTGCATGCCAAATTTGGCACATAACCTGGCAAGAGGAAATAAAACCCGCCAGCTTGTCTATTTATTTATTTATTTATTTATTATTTTATTATTTTTGTTTTTATTTTTATTTTTTTAGTCTGTCCTATGCCTACCCAAAAACTCATAACCCCTGTTGTCTTACCTTTAACTTCACCTCACTTCCTTTCCACTTCTGCCTATGTAGTCTCTTAGTGGCTTAAAATCCTAGTGTGACTTCCAATAATTCTCTAGTCTTTGAAATATTAGAAAGGTGTTATTTTTATTTAATGACCAACTCTTGTGCTGAAATTGATAACAATTTATTTCTACTTGCCAGAGAAGAAAACGGCTGGACACTTACATTCTGTAATTATACATCTGATCTATTGCTCTCTAAGTGGGAAAGGATAGACAAATGACTTCATATCTTATGATCAAACGGAGAGTCCTCAATAATGTTTTGTTGCAACAATGGGCTTTACACAGTTGTTTTGATATCCTAAGAGAAATTACTAAATTCAAGTTATTTTCATATTAGTAATTAATATGCGCTCAAGTACGTGTGTGTGATCTTTGATGAAAGGGTCTGTGGTGATAGTAGCATCTTTAGCACGTATCCTACTGCCTGCATACGTTGTTGCTTAATAGTTTTATTGCCAATTTATGTGGCGTGCCTTAGAGAAACTGCAGAATTAGTAATTTGTTACTGATTTGAAAAAGGGATTGCAAGTCAGAAACAAATGGTATAGTAACTAAACAACAACAAAACAAACAAACAAACAAAAAAACATACCAAACCCCAGTAGAATAGATCAATGAAACCAGGAGCTGGTTCTTTGAATAGATCAACAAAATTGATAAACCTCTAGCCAGACTAAAATAAATAAATAAATAAAAGACTCAAAAACATAATAAATGAGAAAGGAGAAATAAGAAATAGCAGAGACATACAAACAATTATAAGAGGATATTATGAAAAATTACATGCTGACAATTGGATGACATAGAAGAAATGGAAACATTCCAAGAAACGTGTAACCTAGCAAAACTGAAATGGGGGAAATAGAAAATTTGAACAGACTGATTATTAGTAAGGAAATTGAATCAGTAATCAAAAAACTCCCAAAAAACAAAAGTCCAAGACCAGACAGCTTCACAGGGAAATTTTACCAAACATTTTTTTAAAAATTGTATTTATTTATTCATGAGAGACACAGAAAGAGAGAGGCAGAGACACAGGCAGAAGGAGAAGCAGGCTCCATGCAGGGAGCCTGATGTGGGACTCGATCCCTGGACTTCAGGATCATGCCCTGAGCCGAAGGCAGAGGTTCAACCACAGAGCCACCCAGGCATCCCTTTACCAAACATTTAAAGAAGAGTTAGTACCTATTTTTTCCAGACTATTCCATAAAATGGAAGAGGAAGGAAAACTTCCAAAATCATTCTTTGCGGCTAGCATTACCCTGATACCAAAACCAGATAAAGACATTACTAAAAAAGAGAACTACAGGGCAGTGTCTCTGATAATCATATATGAAAAAATCCTCAACAAATTACTAGCAAACTGAATCCAACAATCCATGAAAAGGAAATCATTCACAATGATCAAGTGGGATTTACTCCCAGGATAGGAAGGTGGTTCAATATTTGCAAATCAATCAACATGAGACATCACATCAATAGGAGAAAGGATAAAAAATATATGATCATTTCAATAGATGCAGAAACATTTTGACAAAGTACAATATCCATTCACAATAAAAACCTTCAACAAAGTAGGTTTAGAGGATAGATACCTTAACATAATGAAGGCTTTGTATGAGAAACCCACAGTTAACATCATATTCAGTGGAAAAAAAAAAAAAACAAAACAACTGAGCAATTTTCTCCTAAGGTCAGGAACAACAAAAGGTGGTCTACTCTCACCACTTCTATTCCAACACAGCACTGGAAGTCCTAGCCCCAGCAATTAGATGACAAGAAAACAAAGACATATAAAATGGTAAGGAATAAGCGAGACTTTCACTCTTTGCAGATGACATGATACTATAATAATAAAAAAAAAAAACACCTAAAGCCTATGAAAAAATAAAACAGGAAACAAAAAACAAAACCATAAAATTGCCATCAAAATAACTGGTATAACAGATAAATGAATTCAGTGAAGTTGTAGGATACAAAATCAATATATAGAAATCTGTTTTATTTCTATACACTAATAATGAAGCAGTAGAAAGAATAATCTCATTTATAATTGCACTAAAAATAGTAAGATATCTAGGGAAAAACCTAACCAAAGAGGTGAAAGACCTCTACTGTGAAAACTATAAGACACTAATGAAAGAAATTGAAGAATGCATGAAGAAATGGAAAGACAGTCCTTGTTCATGCAGTCTACAGGTTTAATGAGTCCCTATCAAAATACCGACAACATTTTTGACAGATCTAGGACAAAAATCCTAAAATTTGTACAGAATCACAAAAGACCCCAAATGGCCAAAGCAATCTTGAAAAACAAAAATGAAGGTATGATAATTCCTGAATTAAAGTTATATTACACAACTGATACAATCAAAACAGTATGGTATTGGCACAGAAATAGACATATAGATCAATGGAACAGAATAGAAAACCCAGAAATAAACCCACATATATGGTCAATCTTTGACAAAGTAGAGAAAGAACATATAATGGGAAAAAGATAGTCTCTTCAATGAATGGTGTTGGGAAACTGGACCACCTTCTTATGTCATACAGAAAAATAAATTCAAAATGGATTAAAGACCTAAAAAAAAACCCCTAAATGTGAGACCTGAAGCCATAAAAGTGCTAGAAGAGAGCACAAGCAGTAATTTCTCTATATAGCAACATTTTTCTAGATATGTCTCCTGAGGCAAGGGGAATAAAAGCAAAAATAAGCTATTGGGACTACCTCAAGATAAGTTTCTTTTTAAAAAAATATTTTTATTTATTCACAAGAGATGAGAGAGAGAGAGGCAGAGACACAGGCAGAGGGAGAAGGAGGCTTCATGCAGGGAGCCTGGTATGGGACTCGATCCCAGGACCCTGGGATTGTACCCTGAGCCAAAGGCTCAACCACTGAGCCACCCCGGTGTCCCTCAAAAATAAGTTTGTGCACAGCAAAGGAAACAACAAACTAAAAGACGACCTGCTGAATGGGAGAAGATATTTGCAAATGATATATCTGATAAAGAGCATCCAAAATATATAAAGAACTTAAAAATCTCAATGCCCAAAAAACAATCCAATTAAAAAATGGGCATAAACAGACGTTTATCCAAAGAAAACAGATAGTGAACAGAGACGTGAAAAGATGATCATCACTAATCATCAGAGGAATGCAAATCAAAACTACTGTGAGCTCTCCAACCTCACACCTGTCAAAATAGCTAAACTCAAAAACGCAAGAAACAGCAACATGTTATGGGGGATGTGGGGAAAAGAAGAGGAACCCTGTGACACTTGGTGGGGACACAAGTTAATGCAGCCACTCTGAAAAACAGTATGGGGGTTCATCAGAAAGTTAAAAATAGAGCAACCCTGTGACCCAGCAATTGTACGACTGGGTATTTACCCCCAAAACAAAACAAAGCAAAACAAAGCAAAATGAAATTAAAAAAAAATAAAAATACAAGTAATGCAAAGGGATACATGTGCTCCTATGTATATAGTAGCATTATTTACGATCGCCAAACCACAGAAGCAGCCCAAGTGTCCATCAATAAGTGGATAAAGAGGAAGTGGTGTATACACACAATGGAATATTATTCAGCCATAAAAAAGAGTGAAATTTGGCCATTTGCAATGACATAGATGGAGCTTAGAGACTATAATGCCGAGTGAAATAAGTCTGAAAAAGACAAATGCCATATGATCTCACTCATACGTAGAATTTAAGAAACAGAACAAAGGAGCAAAGGAGAAAAAGAAGAAACAGACTCTGAACTCTAGAGAATAAAGTGATGGTTGCTTGAGGGAGGTGGGCGCAGGGATGGGTGAACTAGGTGATGGGGATTAAGGAGGGTGCTCGGGATCACCATCTGATGTATGGAAGTGTCGAATCACTGTCTTGTAAACTGAAACTTCTATAACACTGTATGTTAACTAACTGGAATTAAAACAAACCTTTCTTGAAAAAAGAAAGGGGCTAGAAAAGTCAATTCAGGAATCGTGTGTTTAAACGTCTTTTATTTTATCAGTGCTGTTGCCAGTCTGGAAATGCTCAGGTAGTTGCAGGTGATCCTTTCCCTATGAAATTCATAGTTTATTTAAATCCAGAGATTATGAGGACACACACAGCGCACATGTGTTCCATCTAACAACACAATCGACACCAAATTGCATGATAGAAGGATGGAGCAAGTGCCTGTGATTGAACAGGGTGTTTATTTAAGAAACCTATGAAGACAGTGTCACTACTGACTAACTCACTACCTCTGATGCTTATCGGCTAAGAGTCAAAGGCAGGTTCTTATGGACACACTCACCGGTAAATACACCTGCCCCTATAATTCTTGAGTTTTTCTGGTTACTTCTGGTTAAATGAAAGTTTTGTTTCTAGGTAAATGTCCATGGGATAAGAATGTCACGAAGCATTTTCCCTTGGAAAGGCGCTGCTTTCCCTTCAGGTAAAAGGAGTCTCAGGGGTTTGCTGCCAGTGGTTTGCTCTTGCCATACTGTGGCCATTGGTCAAATCAAACAAACAAACAAACAAACAAACAAAAACAAAAACAAACACACACACAAAAAAACAAAAAACAAAACAAAACAAACAAAACAAAACAAAACAAAACAAAACAAAAAAACCAGAAGGATTCTTGAAATTAGGCCGGATTTAATTGTGAAGCGTATGATTCAAAACTCTCTGTTACATGTCCTTGGAAATAGGGTTCCGTGGTCAGATGACTTTTGGAAAGATCGTATTTCATAGCCTCATCTTGGGAGTTCAACGGGAATGGGAACATACTGAGTGAAGTGACAAAATCAGACGTGTTTAACCTCAGTTCACTAAGTGTTTCTCAGACTTACTGCACTCTGTGCCCTGCTTGTTCTCCCTTCTAATCTGTCGCTTGAACGACACATTTTCTGAAGATCGTCTTAACTTTGGCTAAGTGTGTATGGATACCAGCACAGCTTTGGGAAGCTTCAGTTATTAGTTAATTTTACCAAAATGTTTTATGTCAGCTCTTTACCTTCCTGTTTGTTATTTTCTCCAGGAATATAGTGGTGAATATTCAAAAGGCTTCTGGCTCCTTGAACTCCCGTTATTGGTATTTCAGAAAAAAAGTAAGTTCCCATTGACGTTGCATATAATCAGTGTTAAGCTTTCAGGTTGGTGAATACAGAAGATTCTAAATTGTGCTTTATATCCCCCGCACAGTCTTGAGGGTGAGCATCTAGTTCTGTGTCTTGCCCTTGTATTTGACAGCAAATAAAACACTGTTAGTCGGGGACGGGACCTCTCTGCTTCTTAAACTTAATAGTGGCATGTGGTTATAGTTTATTCTAAACAGATAACCACGAACGTGAAAATGGTTTAAAAACACACACAGCCTTTAAAGGAAGTTTGGAGGACTGGAAACTACAATTTTGAGAAGGCAAAGGCATAAATAATTGATCCTAACCGGCCGATATCCTCACAACCACATTTAGGGTTTGTAGCTAAAAAAGAGTTGCCATGTAAAGAAGACTGAATGGGGCTGAGCACTTGTATACACGTCACCTGTACGATCTGATTTCATTCTCCTGAAAATTCCGTGAAAGTGATGCTTCCATTCCTGTTTTGTGGACGACTTATTTTCTCAAGGTCATATCCAGTAAGTAGCGGAGCCTGAGTTTGTAGGTTGACGTGTCCTACTTTGGTCATGGAACCCTTAGATGCTCTCTCTGTCTGGCCTGAATGCTAAGAATTTACAAGGACAGTAGAAATAGGAGTGAGTGTAGTGAGCAATGGAGAAAACCTGCAACGAGACTGTCTGACTCCCTCAGATTGTTCTTCTGGTTTATTTAATGGACTCGCCTATCTGGAAATTCAGTGACAAAACCTCAGTGCTGCTGTTTCTAAAGAAAAGAGTCTGTCCCCTGCATTCACTGAGACTCTCTTTGACTGGGCTTGTCCAGCTGCCATCAGCTCAAAGTCGGGACTGAGGCTTGCTTGTGAATCAATAGCCAGTGTCAGGTTCAAATTGAATTTTATTGCTGTTAGTTTCTTGAGTCATCGTTTTATGTCTCACTGCATTGCTTAAACTAACAGACAGGATTTTTCCAGCTTAGCTGTTCTGTTTTTTTCCACTCTCATCTCTGTACTTCATAGACTGTTGTATTTATCACAGTCTTTTTAAAATAAATGTCGTATATACTTTTTAAAAAAATCAGAAAGTTCATATGCTTCTCTTCTTTTGTGTTCCCGGGTCTCTGCCGAAGAAGTCTTTTTTTTTATGAGGCCTTGGGAATCCCCCTTTTTAAGGCTGTTGAACATAGAAGTGACATTAGGTGTAAGGGGAGAGCAAAATTAAGCATGTGACTCCTTTTTTTTTTCCCCACAGAGATGAGGTGGGTCTTAAAAAGTGGCTCTTAGACCTATTTTGTTGAATGCTGTGTTTTGCTCTCATAGGAGATGGAATTATTTTGATGGGATTTGAAAATACTGTCTCCAACACTAAATATGTGATGGTTAATGAAGACAAAAATCAGCCAAAGTATCATTAACCACGTCCAGTGAGGGAGAAACGAACGACAGGGACCTTTAAAGTGCATTTTCTTCCTTGACTTAGACTCTTTGCTATTCATTCTAAGCTTTCTCTTTCAATTTTTTTTTTTTACTTTGCCTAATAGCTCAACAAAATTAGCTGTTATCATTCCTCCATTTCTTAAGTTCCTTTTGTGAAAGCACAAAGGAATGACTAAAACCACAGAATCACTATCAGAAAGGAGGCAGTGTTTTCAATAGCGGTTCTCTGTACTTCCTCTAGGAATAGAAGGAAGTCACCAGAAGCTTACATGTCCAGTTATACTCAGTAGAAGCAGTGAATCTAAACTTTTGTCTTTCCGATCTCAAATAATTTCATATCACATTACCCTCTCACCTCTACTGTATGACCTTGAAGCCATTATGCTTCTGTTTTGCTCTGATTTTTAGAGGGGTGTTATTTATGAAGTCCACATAGACACTTGCTTTCTCCTCAGACATCTGATGAATCCCACTGTATAAATAAATTCTAAGAAAAATATATGTTCTCAGGCCTAGCAATAAGATCTTTTTAAGTTAGACTGAGACCCCCTCCCCCATGAGCTTATTATCTTAGTTTAAGTGGCCCGAACTTCAAAGATGCAATACCCGTTAAAATGCCCTACGTTTTTGTGAAGTAAATCTTGATCTGTTTTCATTCTTAATGAAAGATGAGTGGTCTCATTTGTGACCGTTTCGATCCAGTGCTCCATTCTAAATTGGAAAACCATAAATGGACAAAGCTCGATGCCATTAGTGTTAAAATTCAAATGTGTGAACATTACAGGGAATAATTATCACTAGGGAACCCAATCTTGCATTGCCTATATATACTAGGATTAATTTTTTCTTTGAGGACCTATGATTTTTGTAATTTTTGTAATTCTTTCCTAGAATATTATTGATGCCAGGGCAGATATTTTTTTCCTATCTAGTTCTAATCTACTCTATCAATTTAAAGCCAAATTATATTTGTCGAATTTGAGTTACCAAAAGCTTCTGCCCTTCAGTATATATTCAGATTAGAAATAAATGTGTGATTTTATTTAACAAAGTAATTCTTTAAAAGATAAGTCAGGGGAACTTTCTGAAGTCCTATGTCAAAACAATTTGTATTATGACTATTTTCCTTGCAGAGAGTTAGCGAAAAGGACACAAATATATAAATTGGTATCCTTCCGTTCTTATAATTCGGTTAGTGTAAATGTGAGCCTATCTAGGTTCTCCGCTCAGGTTGAGTGTGTTTCTTGAGGAGCCTGACCTTGATAGTGTACAGAAAATCTTTTCTTTGTGAAAGAACCAGAGAGCCACGGTGCAGGATGAGGGTGGGGGGAGGTGTGGATTTGGTATTGTACAAGGGAAAATCTGGTGATGGTTTCACTGAGTCTATCATTGCAGAATTTCCTACCTGGAACTAGTTTCACCACTCTTCCATGGAGAGAGAGAGAGAGAGAGAGAGAGAGAGGGAAAAAACATCTGAATGGAGGGCTTTCTTAGGGTTCTGATTCTTGGAGAAACTGTGGTCACCTTATTCCGTGGTCATTCGCATCTATAACTCTTCACACTGTGGACGAGATTCTTTCTGTTTCAGGAAATCAGCTGTGAAATACAGCCATAAGAAGGTCATAAGAAAATCTTTAGAATATTTTTGAAAAAAATAAAAATAAATAAAAATTTTTAAAAAATGAAAAAAAAAAGAATATTTTTGAAAAGTAAAATGGCTTGTGGTAACTAAATATTTCTTGAGTACCTACTGGGTACCTGGTGCTGCACTTCTTAGAGGGAACATAGAAATAAGTATGACACAGTCTCTACCTTCAAGAGATTCTCAGCCTAGATTAAGCTTTGTTGTTGTTTTTAAGTAAGTTAAATATGTATGACCAATGCAGAGAGGCCATGGGAGCACAGGGGAGTACACAGCACAACTGTATAGAAGTGTCGAAGAAGGTCTTCCAAAATGTTCTCGGCACGCTGGACATTGTATGTCTATCTGAATTTTCCCTTTAGGATGTGGGGAGAGGTCCTTTAGTACAGATGTCCCCCTGTATGAGGCTAAGGCCTAATGAAGAGAGAAACACTAGAAAACTTGAGTGTGGTAGGACATATGGTATCTTTTATATTAATATACATATACATACATACACATATATGCATATATATATATTTTCTTTTTTTTTAAAGTAGGCTCCACACTTAAGTGTGGGTTGTGTGAAGAAGCCCAACATGGGGCTTGAACTCATGACCCTGAAATCAAGACCTGAGCCGAAATCAAGAGTCAAACACTCCACTGACTGAGTCACCCATGACACACCTGATTTTTTTTTTTTTTTTTTTTTTTAAGATTTCCTTTATTCGTGAGAGATACAGAGAGAGAGAGGCAGAGACACAGGCAGAGGGAGAAGCAGGCTCCATGCAGGGAGTCTGATGCCGGACGAGGATCCCAGGATCACGGCCTGAACCAAAGGCAGACACTCAAACACCGAACTATACCCAGGGGCCCCAAATGTTAATTTTTTAAACTTTTTTTCTTTTTCCCTGTTTCTCATAAATCATTTACGAATTTGTTCTTTTTTGTTTTCAATTAAAATGTACTTTTTTTTCGGAGTAAATATTTATAATGAGGAGGGAAAAAAAATCCCCTTATTAGGTGACTCATGATGTTGACCTGAATTTGCTGATGGATTCTTGATTCGTGGATCATGTAGTTCACATGCAACAGAAAGTGAGGCTGGAAAGGAAGAAATGGCAGGCTCTCCTGTTGGTGACCGAATTAGAAATCTCATGACGAGCCATAGCAGGTTCCCTGAGACGGAGATTGACAGTAATACATGTCCTGGCTTGTGCCATGTGACTTTATTTAACTGGTCCTTAGAAAATGTCAGGAAAATTGGATTTTTTTTTTAATTTTTAAAAACATGGTTGAGGAGCTCTGGTGTGGCTCAGTCAGTTAAAAGTGTCTGCCTTCAGCTCCGGTTGTGATCCCAGGGTCCTGGGATGGAGCCCTGCACCCTACTCAGTGGGGGGCCTGGTTCTCCTTCTCTCTCTGGTCCTTCCCCCTGCTCATTCTCTGTCTCTCTCTCATCATAAATAAATAAATAAATAAATAAATAAATAAATAAATAAATCTTAAAAAAAAAAAGATGGTGGAAGGAAATGTGGATAACAAGGAACCTGGCTTTCTAGTCTGTCTCTAATGACTTTGGAAGATACTTAAGTCCCCAGGGAGCCAAGCCTGTTACCCATCTCTGAACCCCAGGTTCAGGCTCACTGAAAAACAAACAAACAAATACATAATTTTTAAAAAGATAAGGTTGCATTTTAAAATAATGAGTATGAATACTAATAACATCTTTGGGTTGAGCATTTATGGGATTCCAAGCCCTCATTAATAACAGTTTCTATTGCTTCCCTCATTTTATCCGCATAATTATGAGATGAAGTTACTAATATAGATGAGGCCACTGTGCTAGATGCGAAACTGAGGCCCAGAGAGGATATGTGTTTTTTTTCTCAAAGTCAACAGTTAGTAAAATGAAGATCCTGACCTCCCCCCCCGCCACCCCGGTGCTTGTCACCTCCAAATACTTACAACCATCTCCTAGCCCCTTTGAGCCTCAGCTGCAGTTGAAGCAGCAAACATCCCCCTTACTTTCTTGCTGGTGGAGTATATTTCTGGATCAACTCAGACTTCAATTATTCATTTGGCCATTTCTGTGTATCATTCTCTTCTCCCACTTCTATAAATAAAGTCTGGCTCGGCAAAAGCCAGAGCTCGTAGTGTCATAGCCGTAGGACATGCCATCTGATTATCTTCTGTGGGTGTTTATAGATTTCAAGTTATTCCTGTGCCCCTAATTCATCATCACAGACACTCTGAATTTAGAATCTGGTGTCTCTCAGGTCTTCTGTTGCCTGTAGTGACCTTCCAGACGATACTCTGTCTTCTTTTTCTAGATAGCTCATCCCTACTCCACAAAGCTACTATGAAAATAAGTGAGATAATACATGTGAAAGTGTTTTAAAAAACTTAACATCCTTAATTTCCTTGTCACTAATTTCACTCATGTGAACAGGATTGAACTAGATACTCTCTAAAGTTCCTGCAGGTCACTGATTCCATTATCTGTGATTTATTAACTAGCTATCGAGTGCAAGGTATTCTGATATCAGACTCCAGGTGTCTTGGTTTATTCCTAAGGCAGGCTCTAGTAGGCATCGTATAACCCGAAGGGAGGATTGAATCCACTCAGAGGAATTCGAATGATTCTTTACATTAACTTATCCTCAAACTGGTGCTTACATTGTGGTATTTGTCATGAGATCTTCCCGTTTTCTTCAAATCATGTAAAATGCATACATAATTGTAGGTTAACATTTAACAAGTCAGACCACTGCTCGAAATTATATATGACAGAAATTCTATCTCCTTGCTAAGTCTGACCTTGACCTGTTGCCTCATTTATTTTCAATGTGGCTTATAATTGAATGTTGAACAAGAGCCTTTTCAGCTGATCTGATCCCAAACTGAACATTTTCAATTCAAGCGCTAAGTCTTGAGCATGAAATGACAGTTACTACGTTCATAATTTGAGTGATTCGGGTTTGAAAAAAAAAAAAAAAAGTTGAGTGCTTTCTCCTAATGTCTGCTCTTCTAGTTAGGGTTTCAGTACTTGGTTATGTGCATTTGAAATTGTCCTGTTTTCTCCTTTGATTTATAAAAAAAACCTTATCTTCCCAGCACATATACTTTGCATTCAGCCTCACATCAAGAAATGTGGATGTTTCATAGCATATCACTATAATTAAAACATCCCAAAATCAATAATTAAAAATATGCAACTGTAGCAGAATATGAGATTCTTTATAAGCTGTGCCTTGTCGTTCTTAATATGGTGATAGAGCTACCATATATACACATTTCAGGATTTTTTCACCAGTTGATAATGTTGATAAAGTTTTATTGCATACCATCAATTATTAAAGATATTGAATTATTATGTTATTTTTATTAATAATTTTAATTAACTTTATTTGACCTTTAATTAACTTTATACAACTTTTACTTTGTGATAGAGATACAATGTAGCAATTAATGCTGTCTCACTAATTTATAAAGATTGATCCTTTTCCTCTTTATAAAGTATCATTTACGTGTGTCATCTTATTGCTAACTATAGGTGTCATAAAGTAACATTTCAAAAAGGTAGAGAATTCAGAATAGGAAATATATTAATCATATCCGTGCTTTCTAAAATCTTAAAATATGTGCTTTTACTTCTGTGAATGTTTTAGGTAGTGCCTTGCCCTATTTTCAACATGAATTTTACATGTAGAGAATTCTAGTAACATTCCCTCTTTGGCTTACGTATAGATTTTAAATGTCACAATTTCTTTTTCATTCTACAAATATTTGTTAAATACCATCTATGCTTTGAATGCTGCTGTGTTTAATGGGAATATAACCAGGACCATTGCAGTCAAAGTGCTTGTCTTCACTCAAAGAACTGTTAATATCTACTATTTTTGAACATTTCTTATATGCCTACCAGCGAATTTACAGTATCCTTAATTCTTCCAAATGGCATCATTACCTTATTTTCATGTGGAGAAACCAAAATGGAGAAAAGGCAATTGCTTGACAAGATCACACATCAAGTAATGGGAAGAATCATGCTTCAGGCCCAGGCCAACCCAAGTACAAAGATCAACTCTTTCCATATCCAGTACCGTTGCTTTTCCAGTTTTAATATATCGATAGTTTTGGGTATTAGTGGATTCAATTACCGTCTACTTCTCTAATTTCTAGAATCCAGATATCTTAGTCACAGTTGCTGTTCGACACCCATTTGAAGATAAACAAACTGTGGGAGTAGGAAATTGCAGTAAGAACAGACTTCAGAGTTGCCGTCATTCAGATTCTCATTTTGCTCTTTAATTTGTTCCGTGAAGCTGGAATCTCTCAAATCCACGCGACGACTGTACCTTGAGTTCAGTCCTATGATGCTGAGCAAGTCCTGTAACTTTCCAGCAGTTCTGTTTTGTCCCCGGAGAAGCTGTGCTCATAACAGATGACACCTGGACACCATCCATGAAGTTGAGCATATTCACATCCACAGAGCAGACCGCACTTTGGGGGAAGACAGTTGCGGCACTCGATAAAATTAATCGTAACAATGAATTTTAAAATTATTTACTACTAAGATGGTCACAAAATAAATTTGAACAGTAATTGCCCAAAACATGTTTTCGGGCACCTGGGTGGTTGAGTCCGTTAAACATTGGCCTTCAACTTCAGGTCATGATCTCAGGAGCCTGGGATCAAGCCCCACATGGGTTCCCTGCTCAGTGGGGGCCTGCTTCCTCCCTCCTCCCACCCCCTGTGCTAGTGCTCTCTCTCACTCTCTTCCCTAAATAAATAAATAAATAAATAAATAAATAAATAACATATCTTTAAGGAGAAAAGCATATTGCTTTTGCTTTCTCATGGGAATCCAATGCCTACCCGTTTTCACTATAGCCCTCTCCGCCAGTGGTGACTGTTCTGTGATACGCCTGTTCCGGCTCATGCAGATTGCCACAGAGCTATTGGGGAAAGTATGTAGTGAGCAATGGGAGTGCTCATGAAAATGGAAAAACCCACCAGGGCACATTCTGTGAGTGGTTTTACCTTTTAGCTGTCAGTAATTTTCACTGTGAATTTTTTGGGGTTTTACTCTGAGCAAACATTAACTACTTTTCTTTCTCTTAAACTTTTTAAATATGTGTATTTTGTATTGGTGTTCAATTTGCCAACATATAGTATAACACCCAGTGCCCATCCAGCCAAGTGCCCCCCTCAGTGCCCGTCACCCAGCCACCCCGTACCCCCGCCCACCTCCCCTTCCACTACCCCTTGTTCATTTCCCAAAGTTAGGAGTCTCTCATGTTTGTCACCCTCTGACTTTTCCCACTTGTTTTCTCTCCTTTCCCCTTTAATCCCTTTCACTATTTCTTATATTCTGGTGAGTGAAGTAGTAAGTCAGTTGGAGAAGGACAATCATCATACGGTTTCACTCATACGGGGAATATAAGAAATGCTAAACTACTTTTAATTGGGACATTGTGCCGGGATTTTCAGATTCCCTCTTCCTGACATCAGGTGTGCCTAATATCCATGTCATAGTCTCTTGGTGATTCATTCCACCAGACCTATTCTTTTTTTTTTTTTTAAGATTATTTATTTATTCATTTATTTAATCATGAGAGACACAGAAGGAGAGAGAGGCAGAGACACAGGCAGAGGGAGAAGCACGCTCTCTGCAGGGAGCCCGACGTAGGACTCGATCCCAGAACTCCTGGGTCATGTCCTGAGCCGATGACAGACGCTCAGACACCCTACTCTTTTTATAAGCATGGGCAATTAGGATTTGTGGAACATTTCACATTTGACTTGAGACGTTGGTTTTACAATAGCCTTATAGCAGGAGTACCTTCAGCATTACAATATGTTTAAATGCAATTCTTTGTTTAAGACACAGAACTGAAATGATAGCAGCAAAAGCAGGTGATGCACCGATTAAGGTGGGCTGTGTGCTTTCTGGTATTTCTCTAGTTTTTTTTTTTTTTTTTTTGGTATTTGTCTAGTGTTATCTTTCCCTTAGTTCTCTCCCTCTCACCATGGCTGTCTGCATTATTCACGACCTGATCTGTATCCAGAAGACGTGCCCCAGCCTCGCCGAGTCCCCTGGCCTGGTCCTCCGAATGCCAAACCCTCACGAGAGACCCGTTTGCGGCACACCCTGTGCAGTCCACCAAGCAGTGGGAGTGCGCTGGGAGAGAGCCTTTATGTGAGTGTCACTCTGTGGATTGAAAAAAGAGCACAAGAGGAATGACCTTCTAAATATGCTGGCAGCGAAGGTTTTGCCTAGTGTGAGAAGAGGTAGTAAAATATTCCTTTTAAAAGTCAGAGCCATATAATAACAGGGATAGGCAAAGAGAAATAAAATTACACAGAAAAGAGGCCAGCCTTTCAACAGAATGCTTTGTACCTTCTAGAATAGAATCCATTACAGACGTCTATCGGTGCTACACACAAGTCAGACAATACCCATTCTTTAGCTTCCCGCTGCCTCAAGTAGACTTTTACATTTTTTTTTTTCCTGCAAGATTTGAACAATTTTCAGTGTGAGACTTTGCCTTTAGAGGCTGTTTTCCTTAGTTTCAAATTTTAATGGAGAAGGTAGTGGGATAAGTGGGGGGTTCTATTTCGAAGGCTTGGCCTGTCCAGTGTTTTCTCGGGCTGGGGGCAGTGCTCACCCAGTAGGACTCAGTTTCTCCCACGCGTCCCATCCGAGCCAGCAGCACCATTAGGTTAATCTGTCTAAAACTCCACTGCCTCCCTGTGCTTTCCAGATGATTGCAATCAAGGTCTTCCACCGTCTGAGTCTTAATTTACAGCCTTGTTTCGCTATTCTGTTATTCCTAATGTGTTCTTGTTTATCTTTCACTTCCATCCTTTATTTCACTGCACACGGTATCTGCAAAGCTTTGCTTTCACGGTCCCTTCCCCATTTCTGCATGCCCAAGACTCCGGGGGAGTCGTACTTCCCTCAAATTGCTTAGACTGATCACTTTGGCCTTTGGGCCCAAAGCAACATTTCTCCGTTCGGATGATTCTGCATCTCAACCTGTATAGAGCATTTTATCCCTCTCTGCCTTGCATTACAACAGACGTGCACTAATGTAAGTGTAATTTAAAGCGATAATTGTTGGCATCGTGTATCATTATCTCTAATATTTTTAGCTAAAATAATAATTTATTATCCCTTCTCATGGTTTTGGGGGTTGACTGGATTCAGCTGAGTAGTCCTTGCCCGTGTTTTTCTTAAAGCTGCTTCTGTATGTTGGTAAATTGAACACCAATAAAAATTAATTAAAAAAAAAAAAAGCTGCCTTTGGACGTCCCCTGATGCCTCCGCATGAGAGCTCACGCACACAGCTGCAGGTCGACGCTACCTGTTGGCTGGGAGCTCAGCTGTGGTCTGCAGGGCTGGAACTGGTTTTCCTTTTAGGATGGCCAGTATGCCCTGGTTTTCCTGAGGGTATTCCTGATTTTCACACTGAAAAGCCCCACACCCTGGGCAAAGTGAGAGGGTTAATCACCCACTCAGCGTAGGCCTCTCACAACTTAGAGGCTGGGACCCCCGGACCAGTATGCACATGTGGCTGTTCCAAGAGTTTCTTGCAGAAGCTGGAAGTGTTTTTACTGACTTTAGACATCACATTTCATCACTTATGTTGAATTTTGCTAGGGAAGCACTAAGGCCAGCCTCTTTCAAGAGGAAGGGAATTAAACCCCTTGTTGAAGGAGGGGCAAAGTGACCTTGCAGGAGACAAGGTGGGAATGAAGATAGGGTGCAGCCATCTTCCACATCCTATATTACCTAAACCCTCAGAGGACAAGATGCAGTTCATATTTACGTTGTTTCTGGGTTTCTCTCCCAGAGTACCTGGCACTTAGAGACACTTAAAGTCTTAAAAGTAGGAAGGAATACCTTTGTTCTAAATTTATAATTAACTCTTACTTGGATGCAACATTACATTCAATTTTGTTTAGATCTTCTATGACTTATTCTATAGTTGAAAGTGGCAAATTTGGGTCGGAAATAAGAGAATCCAATAGGAAAAAAAAATATCCTAGAGAAAGTCTATGCTGCCTTTTTAAAAAAAATAGTTTTATTTATTAATTTGAGAGTGACAGAGAAGGAGAGTGAGAGAAAGAGCACATGAGTGGGGAGGGGGGTGTATAGCAGAGGGAGAGAAGCTTTAAGCAGACTTCCTGCTGAGCAAGAGCCCGATGAAGGGCTCCATCTCATGACCCATGAGATCGTGACCTGAGCCAAAACCAAGGTTTGGATGCTGAAGTAACTGAGCCACTCAGGTGCCCTGAAAATCTGTGCTTCTTATCCCAAGATCAGAGCTGTGTTAATTATTTCAGTGATTTCAATCTTTGGGTAGTATTTTGGTGATGTCACGAGTAGTGTTTAAGGCAGTGACTAAAGCACTGTTGAGAAAACAATGCTTTATTTTACGCATCCACAACTATAGGAATGAAAAAAAAATAAACAAGAACCTCCCATTTCTCCTTTAGCCTTTACATTCACACTTCTGGTGTCCTCAGGAAAAAGAAAAAAAAAAAAAACACACTCTGAAGTTCTGCTGGAATACAAACTGTGGTATCCCAGTAAGACGTGTCTTCCCTGTAGATGAACAGGGAACCTACTTTCTCTTCTGTATCCTGTATTAGATTCTATTTGTTTCCCCTCCAATGAAATGTGATAAATGGTAAGCCCAGTTCTGTAAACCATATTGTACCTAATTATCAGTGATTAATAATTTTATTCTATATTTTATGACATGCATCATTTATTTAACCTAAGTGGCCTTGATAACATGGGAATTTGGCATTGCCTGTAGAGGTTTTGGGTACTCTTGTAGCTCCTTCAAAGGAATGCTGTCTCTGTCAAACTTTAGCAAAGGCAGTTTAATCTTTGTCAATATGTGGGGTCAATTCTATTAGATTCTCGAAAAAAAAAAAAAAAAGAGGCAGTCACAGTTTGTGGGCAACTCTGATGGCTTTTATTACGTGGGCCGAAGCACAAAAGTTCAGCTCTGTCGAGTACCAACACAGAGTGCTTTTTTACAGATCCACTGCCCTCTAATTGCTTCAAAATGTCAGGTGCTCCAAGCAGGGGCAAAGAAGCACAGGCAGTGGAAAACTAATTGGTATTGGGACATAAAGCTTTTCTGGGTCACTGATTTACATTAGGCTCAGGTCAGTAGTGAACTCAAATTCATTCTCTTCAGTGGCAAACTACTTTATGGGAAACAGGCCTGGGTGAGACTCCCGATTGCTGCCGGATGCAGACCGATGTACAGCTGTTAGCTATACAAGTATTAGGGATTATTTATCTTTTAGATATTTGACTTCAATATTAAAATGCCACGTTTTTGAAAACGAATGCATGCTTCACCAAAGCCCAGGGCAGGCGGACCTGTGGCTATTTATAGACTGGTGAAGACAGCATCAAAAATTCGGGAGACCCGTAGAGAGAATGCAAGACTCGTAAAACACGTCTCTGCTTTGTGTGTCTTCAGGAAGAGATGACAAGTGAGTTTGACGATGGAATCTCAAAGAACTAAGATGTATGGCCTTTGTTTTCACCAGGTTCATAATCAGCATAGGAGAAGGCCTCATGTCAGTGCCCTCTGAGATAATGTTGCCTCCAGAGATATGGACTAAATATGATAGTTTTGATTGTCAAAATATCAAGAACTTTCCAGCGTAATATTTACCTCAGTTTTCCCAAGACGGGAGACTTTTGTGCATATTGGGGTATTGCTGAAACCACCTCATCCCCTACATGCCACAGTAGCTTAGTTTTATCTATGTACTGGGGAGTTTACAAACTACAGCAGTAGTACCCTAAAAGATACTGGGAAATATCTCCATTTTTTACTTCCATTTCAGCTCCATATGCTACAACAGAAGGAATATAATCCCAAGGCATCAGCTTTATATCTCTTCGAGGCATCAATTCAATAACCTCACATCTATCCTGCATTTTACCTTTTCTCTATAAAGCAAACAATATATCACCTCTGTAACTATTTCATATGGTCCTACAAATAACAAAACATAAGGGAGAATAAGTTCGAAAGTCAGGTTTCAAATTTTGTGGATTAAGAGAGGGAGAGAGATTCAAGCCTGCTGGGACATTAGGTAAAATTCGTGGAGTGTTGCATCTGAGCCACCCGGGGGAGATTGGTGGAGATTCATACCCATGACAGGACCTAAGGAACAGTAGCACCAGGTTAGGGAACAGTAGCACCATAATCAGTGATGACAGGATATTCATTCTGTAAACATATGGAGGCCAATACAATGTTTATTATTGGGAGTAAAGAGCGTATAAAGAGGCTGATTGGGTATTGATAAAGTAGCCAGCTGCCTTATTCTAGAACATCTAAAATGACATCAAGAAAATTGAGTCAGGAATTCATAGACCGTGGCAGTTAGCGAGAGGACTCCAATTCTCTGTTAATCAAAAAACATTTTTGGAGCAATCCCTGGTCCCCAGAGAGTCTATAAAAACTAAATATATTGGCTCAGGGATCACCTAGAATAGGGTGATCTCCACGGATTTGAATGCAGGTACCCAAGCTGCAAGAATAATGATATCCGAAATGACCTGCTATCGTTATAATTGGTTCTCAATATTCAAGATATCCCTGTTCAGAAACAAATGAAACTCCAACAATTTTTTTCATTTCTATTTTTCAGCAAAAATGTCAAAATACAAGGAGGCTATATCCAGTCAGTCTATATTATCGTGCTGTTTCATGATTAGGGGGATGGGACCACTGTGTATAGTGGTAATTGCAATAAAGGATTGCCATTATGAGTGCTGTTAGAAAAAGGAAATGAGTCGAGTGGAAAGCAATACATATGCATTTGCCAGGAGGTTATTATGCAGACATAAGATGAAGTTGTTATATTAAATATGCATACTTTATGCATATGCATATGAAGATACATACAGATATGTGTATTTTTAAAATTTTTAAATTATCAGCATTTTCACATTTTATACTTCAGGATTATATATATATATGTACATGTATATACACACACAGATACACTTTCATAGTATCCATTTCACTTGGGTAAAGCTACTCAACTCATAGGAAAATTTCTTGGATAGTAATATTGATTTACGATCTTAAGTTTCCTTTAGAATAGCTCCATATGGGTTAAAATCTACTTTAATTTCATTTATCCAAATCCTTGGTCAGCAGGTAGCCTGTATACTCAGAAGTATCAGACTTTCTTTTATTTTTTTTTTTTTTAAGATTTTATTTATTTATTCACGAGATCCCTGAGCCACCCAGGGATCCCAGTATCACACTTTCTGACCCCATGTTTAGTATTGCTCATAGTATGTTGGGTACTACAGTTTTAAAGCTCTGTGAGTGGCAGTAAATTTTTTTTTTTAAAGATTTTATTTATTCATTCATGAGAGACCCAGAAACAGAGGCAGAGCTTCAGGCAGAGGGAGAAGCAGGCTCCATGCTAGGAGCCCGATGTGGGACTCGATCCCAGGAATCTGGGATCACGCCCTGAGTGAAACACAGACCCTAAACCGCCGAGCCACCCAGGCGTTCCTGAGTGGCAGTAAATTTAATTGTGCAAATGTATTCAGATTACAAGAGAGAATGGGATACAATAAGCCTTCAAAAGAGAATTTTTACTTTTTGTGACAAAAATTAGCAAAGCAGCCGACTCTACATAAGTGTTAGAATTGTTCCTGTATTTTACAGCCAGAAGTTCACCAATAAAATAAAGCAATAAAACTGCATTTTTTCTTGCAATATTTTTGTTATTATTATTATTATTATTATTTTATTATTATTATTATTTTGGTTAAACTCTTGCCACCTTCCACTCTTCCTGTCCATCTTACATAGAATCACAGTAGAAATCAGATTACACTATAAGAAGTGATATTCATTCATTCTTTAGTCACATAACAAACATCTATCAGGCATTTGTTTTGTGCCTTGTAGATACAGAATTCTTATTCCGGGCCCTGGGAATGCAGAAAGGAAAATGCGAGTTTCTGCCTCCCCGAAGTAGTCTTGTGGGAGACAAGTAAACAGATGAGTGCCATTAGTACAAAGAAGCTATGGGGGGATCCCTGGGTGGCGCAGCGGTTTGGTGCCTGCCTTTGGCCCAGGGCGCGATCCTGGAGACCCGGGATCGAATCCCACGTCAGGCTCCCGGTGCATGGAGCCTGCTTCTCTCCCTCTGCCTATGTCTCTGCCTCTCTCTCTCTCTGTGACTATAATAAATAAATAAAAATTTAAAAAAAAAAAAAGAAGCTATGGGAACTGTTTTTTTCTTTTATTTTTTTTATTTTCCAAAGATCTGTACCCAAAGCAAATAAAAACATTTTGCCTGAAACTTTTATCTGTTGAAAGCTGTGTGGATAGAAGAATTTCCTAAAACAAGAATGGAAAAGGTAAATGGTATGTTAGATGGCTTCACATAGAAGCTGCTGTATGATTTAAATCTTTACACAAAATTTGGCATCAGGTGGATGAAAAATGTAATCACGTTGGCAGGGTAGATGGAAGTGGCGATAGGAAGAAACTAACATGCAAATGTCTATATCTCACTGTGCTCACAGAAGACTAACATTATGATTTCATGTTGTACCTGCAAATAAGCTAATCATCTCCAGAGAGAAAAGGATGTTATTGAGAAATAGGACTCCCAGGCAGATTATTATGCCATCTTCAAAGACAGAGCCTTGCAATAGTCCGAAATCAGTTTGGTTTTGTGTCTATCTAACATATATCCTTACGGCGCAAGGGAGAGCTGCAGCTGTTGACAGCACAGTGGGGTGTCTTTGCCTTCAGAGAAGCAATTGCAAAGATGGGCTTGTTGCCAGCACTGCAAACCTGCTGACACCAGAAAGTCAGGGCGAATGAGGGATTGGTGTAGTCATTAATGTGAGGTCTTTGGATCCGTTCGAATGTCCAAATGGTTGCTTTTCATTCTCTGAGCCTTTCAGTGCACTTTGGATTTTTTTTTTTTAATCCATAATCTAGGTAGATAACAGATGGCGGAAGTTTCTTTGGTGTTATATTAATTGGATTATCCACTGTGTGCTTAGCTGTCAAGTGCTGAGCCTCCCTTTTAACTAGAAAGTGTTTTCTTCATCAAAAGCAATGAGGATATGAAGACAGTTGGCCCTTAGGTATGGAGACGTTTTAGGTTTGGGAAAAGATACTAACATATGGATCCCAAAAGGATTCTGCTTTTCCAGAATAAAAAACAGTAACATGACTGACTATGCTCTAGATTTTTTGGGTGTGAGGTATATCATCACTCAGTTTTTAGTTGAAGAGTAAATCCTATCATACCATCTGGCCTCTCTTGATAGCTGACCCCCCTCCCCTTACGTAGAATCGTTTCATCTTTGGACCACTTTAATTGTCAAGATTTCTTCCAAATTTTGCCTGTAATTGTCATATCTTAGATTTACCCTCCACAGTTCTACCCATTGCCTCATCAGTGTTGTGCCTCAGACTCTTCTAATATTCAAATTCAATTGTAGCAAGTGTGAGAAATTAGCCTTTATCTGCCCAGGCCTAATAACTACTAATCCTTTGTCTTCATTCTCATCTGTTGTCTTTTTTATGGTCTTCTCTTCTCCTCCTCTGTTACCATATTCCACAGTTTTTCTCTGTTCCTCTTAAAATGTAGAATTATTTGAGCATCATTATAGCTAAGATATGCTGAGATATTTGTCAATAATTGTCTCAGTATTTTTTTAACACTACTAAATCTAAAAAGCACTTGAAGGAAAAAAATAATCTTTCATTTGTATTGCTGGCGTAGTTACAATATCCTAGAAGTCAATCCTTTGCCACTCATTTGCACATGTAAGTATGGATTACATTTTGTTGTTAGGAGAGAAACTCAAATTTTAATATGTATCTTTGTTTTCAAGTAAGCTTATGTTATAGAGACATCAGCTGTGCAGTAACTCCCCCAAATGATATGTTGAGATCCTAACCCATGGTATTTGTGAATGGGACCTTATTTGAAAATGGGTTCTTAATGTAAATTAAGGTGAGTTCATATTGGATTAAGGTAGGCCCTTAATCCAGTGACTGGTGTCGTTGCAGGAAGAGAACAGGAGATGAAGGTAAAATACGTCTGGGTGGGAGTAGATCATGTGAAGTACACGGAGACACAGGGAAGATGACCATGTGACAGCAAGAGGCAGAGCCTGGAATTATGCAGCTGCAAGCCAAGAAATGCCAAGGATTGTTGACAACTACCAGGAGCTAGCAGATACAGTGTGACCTTCCAGTACCTTGATTTCAGATTTCTGGCTTTCAGAATGGGGAAGGAATCCCTTTCCGTGGTGGTAAGCCACCCAATTTGTGGCACTTTGTTATGGAAGGGCTAGGAAAACTAATAGAGGTGACTGGAGGTTTAAGATAACTTAGAAAGTTCCCTTGAAGCTTTCATTAGTGTTACATGGAAGAGGGCTCGGAGACATCGACGTTCAAATTGCAGTACTTTCACAGGGAAGGTGTGTACTTTCCAGCAGGTTATCAACCTTTCCAAATACCAGTGTTCAAATCTGTGACATGAAGATAATGGCCACCTAATTGCAGTTTTACAACTAAATGAGATCCTGTGTTTAAAGGGTGTACCTTGCTGGTGCTGAGGAAGTGCTCTATAGATGCAAGCGTGAGGACAAAGGGTGGTGGGGGTAGGCTAACAATATGCATTTGCATCACCTATTAAAAAAAAAAAAGGTAAACTTTCTAGGCTCAAAGAGGAAATTAATGTCTATAAATGTGAAATACTTTGTCTAAGGTTATATGTTATTGGCAGAATTTTTACCCCCATGACCTTCAACAGTGTCACTCTTATGAATATGTTATCTTACTTGGCAAACAGGACTTCATAGATAGAGTTAAGTTTGCTAATCATCCTGCCTGAAAATATGGACGCTCTCCTGGATTATCTTGGCTCAACCCAATGCAATTATATGAGCCTTTAAATGGCGAACTTTTCCTCAGCTGAAGGCAGGAAGGGAAATCAGAAAGATCTGAAATATGAGAATATGCCATGGCTGACCTGAAGATGGAGAGTTGTATATGTCAAAAGATGGAGACCCGAGTCCTACAAACTCAAGAAACTGAATTCCGCCAACAGCTAGGATGACCTTGGAAACAACCTTTCCTAGCTACACAGAAAGGAACAATACTCTACTAATATCTGCTTTTCTTTTTTTATTTTTTTTATTTTTTATTTTTTTATTTTTTTTTTTTAAATTTTATTTATTTATGATAGGAACACAGTGAGAGAGAGGCAGAGACACAGGCAGAGGGAGAAGCAGGCTCCATGCACCGGGAGCCTGACGTGGGATTCGATCCCGGCTCTCCAGGATCGCGTCCTGGGCCAAAGGCAGGCGCCAAACCGCTGCGCCACCCAGGGATCCCTGCTTTTCTTTTTTTAATCTTCTGAAACCATGTAGAGAAATTCCATCTATGTTAGGTGCTGAATTTGTGATCTACCAGATTTGGAGATAATAAATAGGTGTAGTTTTAAGCACTGACTTGGTGATAATTTGCTCTGCAGCAATAGGAAACTAATATAGCTACGTCAGGTTGGAATAGATAATAGATAATCCTGATTCCTTGTGTTAAAGGATAAACTGATGCATGTTTTTTAAAAAATATTAAGCCTATTTGAGGAAAAATTGATTCGAATCAGGCAGTGCTGGACCAGAAGTGGTTAGGAGCACCCTACAGACAGGAGCCAGAGAAAAGACTTATGTAGTACAGAAGCAAGAAAGGAAATTATTTGACTGGCTATTACTTAAAGCCTACTTGGCTGTTTTTGTGATTGGTTGTTCTTAAAGTTTTGATTTTGTCACTTTGAGGCAATTACAGACTTAGATTTCGGTTTGCTTGCAGAGGTGGCTTTGGCATTGGAGCCACCTCAGTCGAATGGCCTCCTTCTTGAACTAATTTACCACCCAGGGGTGCCTAGGTGGCTCAGCTAGAGGAGCAGCCAACTCAATCTTGGCTCATGTTTTGATCTCACGGTTTTGAGTTCGAGTCCTGCGTTGGTGCTGGGTGTGGAGCCTACTTCCATGAACAAACAAATACATTTAACACCTGTATTGGTTTCTCTTTACCAAATGTCTTAATAGATGAAATTTTACGTCTTGATTTAAACAAATATATTTCTTAGAAAGCTGAATAGGAGAAGTCTCATTTTATCAAGTAGCCTATCCAGATTGTTTAGAATTTTCTTCACCCAGTAAATTTTGTTATCATTAAAAAAGGGGGGGATAAATTGTGTTTCACTGAATATTACGGACGAGAGTTAAAATGAGTTCCATTAATGTTAGTGATTGCCAGTAACAAAAACACGCTTGAAATGTCTTGAATTCTCTAAGACTTCACAAGATATGTTAATTCTTGACAGTGACAGCAATGTAACTAATTGTTCAGACTTAGATTCTTACAAATAAGCACAGATTAAATCTATATCTCTACAGATAGAGGAAAAAGAGGTACAGTTGCTATTGACATGTGATTTAAAAAAAAATAATCCTGAAAGTGGACCTAAATCTGAATATAGTGAAATGCTTTGTGGGCATTTTTCCATTGGAAAAATTCATATTTAGAATTCAGAGAGGAGGGCAGCCAGGGTGGCTCAGCGGTTTAGCGCCGCCTTCAGCTCAGGGCGTGATCCTGGAGTCCGGGGATCAAGTCCCACCTCGGCCTCCCCCAGGGAGCCTGCTTCTCCCTCTGCCTGTGTCTCTGCCTCTCTCTCTCTCTCTCTCTCTCTCTCTCTCTCTATGTCTCTCATGAATAAATGAATAAAAAAAACTTTAAAAATTTAGAATTCAGAGAGAAGATTTTGTCTTTCAAGTACTTCATGTTTGATTTTGTATGTTGAATTTTGAGGGTGATAATTGCAGCCCTTAATTCCCCGTAACCTAGAATCAATTAAAAAAAAAAAAACAAGCAGGAAATAAAAATATCAGCTTTATTATTGAGAATCCTGATTGGAAACTACGTCTTGGATGTAGCCATACACCAGACTCTCTTACATTTCCTTCAATCCCACATTTGCCCATCAATGTGAAGGACTCCCTTTCAGATAACTCTCTTCATTCCTTGGGGGAGAATTGAAGTGAGAATAATGAAGTTGGAAGTTTCTTATTTCCAAAGGATAAAATGTATATTGAATGACTATTAAGAGCAAAACAATCTAAAGGTATTTATTTTAAAATGTATATAGCATGGGCACAGTACCTAGGTGTCATGTGATTATACACTCCTGTAATTTCCAAATTTCTAAAGTAAAATTTACTTTCCATTTTTGTGCCACTTTTATACGGTTATGGTACATTCACTTGCAAATACTCTATAAAAAGCTGTATATCTGGTTGCAAAGATATGAGACTATAGGCTCTTTTTAGGAAAGCATAAGGGCCTGAGCTTTCTAACATGAAATCCCAAGACAGAGTTTTTAGGAGGTGAGATCTTCCCATCCCAGTTTGCATCCAGCCCCCAGTGTATAATTCTGAAAGTTATTTCTGAGTGACCCAAAAAGTCTCAGCGTGACTCTCAATTTTTGAAGTGAGGACAATTTTCTAGGGGAAGATTTGGTTCATTAGCTTACATGTCAAAGGAATCTTTATCTAAGCCTTCCAAATGTTAATGTTCTGTGGGGATATTTGAATATCGCCCACGTGAGAGCCAGAAATATGTCACAGACACTGTAACATTGTGAATTCAGGAGCAATTGTACGCATCTGGAAGTATAGGACATGGTTCTTCACGTGACCATGCTGTTCTTCAAAAGAAATATTTGGTAAGGTGTGTAATGAGCTAAAAGGGAAAAAAAAAAGTAAATATCTAGGTATGTATAGACATGTGCACTCATGGTGTATAACCCTTACGTAATCGAGTGTTCTGCATCTCCATTAATCTAATAAATGGACGCGTGATCTGAGTCACAAAATACTCTCTTATATGTAGATTTGGGTATTTATATCTTCAATTACTCAAGTGGACTTACTTTCAGGTCCAGGTTTCATAGTTTCTATAAAACCTTCCCCTGAGACGGTAAGGGGAAAAAATACAGGAATACAAGGTTTGTAAACTTATTCCATTTTTGGCATTTCTTTTAAGTTGTTGATATCAGGCACATTACAATATGACATGGTTTCTTAAGGCCTGAGATTCACCATTTTTAAGGTGAGATTTAAAGGACATTCAATTGTGGGGATGGATTTTGAGATTATTCTGTGTAAATTACTATGCAACAGACATGCGAGTTTAGCTTTTCTTCCAGGACAGTATTGAATAAAATGAGGACTGTCACTCCACCCTCTGACCTTCGCCAACATGCAACGTCTCACGATACTTAGAATTTTCTACTGTGTCTTAATGATGTGGTCCTTTGTCGACTAAAGTGTGAGGTTCTTGAAGGCATAATTCATATTTTATCTTCCGTTGCAGGCCGCATGTACATCTAGCATCTAGCACTCTCATTACTCTCTGATGGATAAATTAATTGATTCAATAGATAATTATTGAAGAAATAACATTACCAAAGGGGAAATGTGCTAAAACAATGGCCAAGCAATAAAGAAGTGTTGCCTGTTATTCCTGAACTGAGAGTTTCAAACTATAAACAAAAATAAACTAATGGTAACATTAAAATACCTTTTAGCTTTCTAGAATGCATTCTTTGCTTCCTGTAGGAAACACAGAAATAGGATTTGC
Organism: Vulpes lagopus; assembly: GCF_018345385.1. NCBI lineage: Eukaryota > Metazoa > Chordata > Mammalia > Carnivora > Canidae > Vulpes > Vulpes lagopus. Next base: position 4,049,682 of record NC_054838.1, on the reverse strand, counting down.
ATAATATTCTATCAGGAAAATGAAGACATTGGGAATAAAATAGTGGCATAGAGAGACAACGCAGGACAACAGCATCGTCGGTGACACGACCCAACTGAGTTCCAGGTTTAGCTCAGCCATTTATCATTTGTTTGACCTTAGCAACATATTTAAATGTGCAGTGTTTTTAGTTTTCCCAAAGTAATAAAATTAACGTAGACAAGTAATGACCTGGCATACTTCTCAGATTATCAGTCTTGAGAATGTTCACTTATTTGGCTCTTTTCTTTCAGAAGTCCATGCACTAAACTTTAGATACATCTCCAAGAGCCCACTGTGACTTGGTGGAGGCCATCCACAGTTTCTGTGCAATGTCTAATTTTTAAGGGAGCTATCATCTTTTTCTAGTGGGGGGTTGGGCAATTAATTGAAATCTCATCCTGATTAAGCTGGAGAGATCTGTCAAAAGAGGGCTGGAGATATTTATTATTAATCACCCCAAAGAACAGCCTGTAAATCCAACATTGGTACAAAGCAGAAATGAGGCCTCTCCTTTCTAAAGCTTCCCCACTGAGTTCTGACTAATAATAAGGACTTTGAAATTATGTTTCACGTAGAGTGGCATCAACATGACAGAACCATGCTGCGTCTGAGAACGTTATGATGTGGATGTTAATCTGAGCCACTTTATAGTAAGAAACTTCTTTGTGTAAGCAAATACCATCGCTAATTTAGCTGACAAGATTAAATAAAGCAAAGAATCATTCTTATTTCTGAAAATATTGACTTTATGAGACCAGACCTTTGAGGATGTATTATTTGGGGTATTGTAAATGCCTTGAATCTGAGCTCTTAAAAGAAATCCTTTAAACTTTCACCTTAAAAAAACAAAAATAAGGCAGTGAAGATGGTGTCCTGATACCCTTTCTCCTTATGTTTTGCAATATCTTTTAAGAATTAGAATATGGATTTGTGAATATTGAACCATGCTTGCGACCCAGGAATAAATCCCACTTGATTGTAGTGAATGATTCTCTTAACGTACTGTTGGGTTTGATTTGCTCGTATTCTGTTGCATGTGGTTTCATCGGGGATATCGGCCTGCAGTTCTCTTTTTCAGTGGAGTCTCTGTCTGGTTTTGGAATCAGGGTAATGCTGGCTTCGTAGAATGAGCCTGGAAGTCTTCCTTCCATTTCTATTTTTTGGAATAGTTTGAGAAGAATAGGCTAAATAGAATTTAAATGTTTAGTAGAATTCCCCTGCAAAGCCCTCTGGACCTGGACTTTTGTGTTTGTGTGTGTGTGTGTGTGTGTGTGTGTGTGTGTGTGTGTGTGTTGGAGATTTTGAATTCCTGATTCATTTTCTTTGTCGGTTATCAGTCTGTCCAAGTTATCTATTTCTTTCTGTTTCAGTTTTGTTACTTTATGTGTCTCTAGGAATTTATCCAGTTCATATGACGTATCTGATAAAGGGTTAGTACCCAAAATATGTGGAGAATTTATAAAACATGCAAAAAAAATAATCCAGTTAAAAATGGAAAGAACACGAAAAGATATTTTTCCAAAGAAGATGTAGAGATGGCCAACAGACACATGAAAAGATGCTCTACATCGCTTATCATAAGGGAAATGCAAATACAAACTACAATAAGATGTCCCCTTACACCTGTCAAAATGTCTAAAATTAACAACACAGGAAACGACAAGTGTTGGCAAATATGTGGAGAAAGGGGAACCCTCTTACACTATTGATGGGAATGCAAATTTCTGCAGCCACTCTGGAAAGCAGTATGGAGTTTCCTCAAAAAGTTAAAAATAGAGCTACTCTTCAGTCCAGCACTTACACTACTAGCCAGGTATTTACCCAAAGGATACAAAAATACTAACTCAAAGGGATACATGGATATTTACAGCAACATTATCAACAATAGCCAAATTATGGAAAGACCCCAAATGTTCACGGACTGATAAATGTATAAAGAAGTGGTACACACACACACACACACACACACACACACATACACAGGAATATTACCCACAAAGAAGAATGAAATCTCGTCATTTGTAATGACATGGGTGGAGCTAGACAGTAATAAGTCAGTAGTCAGAGAAAGACAAATACCATATGATTTCACTCATATATGGAATTTAAGAAACAACACAGATGAATATAGAGGGGAAAAATAGAGAAGAGGCAAACTGGAACACAGACTCTTAACATATATGGAACCAACTGTGGTTGCTGCAGGAGAGGTTGGTGGGGGGGGGGTTAGCGAGTGATGGGTATTAAGGAGGGCACTTGTGATGAGCACTGGGTGTTCTAATTAAGTGATGAATCACTTAATTCTATCCTGAAACCAATAACTGTTAACTAACTGAAGTTTAAATTAAAGCTTGGGAAAAATATAATAAAAAATAAATTAAAGCTTGGAAAAAAAATTAGAGGATGAGTATTGTCTTGAAGGGATATTAGTTTCCTCAGAGTAGTAATGAGCATATATTTATCTAACTGCTTGGGATATATCTATTTATTTATCTATCCAATTTATATGAATTATCTCTAATTTCTAGTGTCATCAACTTGCTAGGGTACGAAATAGCAACTCAAAGGATTGGCAGCTCCTATCCCCTCCCCTACTTGCTGAATTCACAGCATCAATTGCCAATTTAGCATGACGTGAGCACCATTCCACAGTATGAAAACAGAATATCATCAGACACTACAGCATTTTATGGTGTAGAAGTTAAGTGGTTTTTAATAAAACTCAATTTCTGTGATGCTTAAAGAGTTTAGCACATTGAGTTGACTTGAAATGATTCTCCTGGTAAAATCAAAGTGTAGTGAAAGAGCAAAGTATCACTGCGTTTACTTAAGTTTTGTGAATACGTTCAAAGAAATACAGGAGGAGGGAGGAGACTAAGATTTTTATGAGTGGCAGCATGAGTAGATTTTCTAAGGAGCGGTTTCAGGGGTTTGGGGGATTGTATATTTAAGCAGAGGAAAAGTACCCGAAGTGAGAAGTCTCAGTAAATGAGCCTACTGAGGCATACGGAATGTCCACCGAGAAAAGAGGCAGCCCTGGAATAAAACAAAAGTGTGCATTTGGGCTCTTAGAAAGGCAATTTTGGGAGCACAGATTTGGGTACCACTAGGTAACAAAAGCCATCAGCTTCCTTTTGTTTACTTTTTATTTACTAAAGCCCATATTTTACTAAGATTCTCGTAGTTTTTTTCCTCGAGTCCTTTTTCTGTTCCAAGAGGACTGATATAGGGTATATGATATGTATATCATATAAATATATATATATGCATATGTAAGTATAAATACATATAAAATATATATATGTATAAGATTCATTTATTTATTTATGATAGACATAGAGAGAGAGAGAGAGAGACAGGAGGAGGGAGAAGCAGGTTCCATGCTGGGAGCCTGACGTGGGACTCGATCCCGGGTCTCCAGGATCTCGCCCTGGGCCGAAGGCAGGTGCTAAGCCGCTGAGCCACCCAGGGATCCCCTAAAAATATATTTTTAATTGCTCATTGCCTTTTTCAAACTGAAGCATAATTAACATAGAATTACATATAAGATTATGCTAGTTTCAAACATGCACCACCATATTCTGTACATGACTCAGTGTAGTTACCGGTTGTCACCGTATAGCATTATTTCAGTATTATTGACTACATCTCCGATGCTGTACTTTATATCTCTGGGACTTACTTATTTCATAACTGGAAGTTTATACCTCTTAATCGCCTTTATCTGTTTCACCCATGCCCCTAACCACCTTGGCTCTGGTCAACCACTAGTTTGTTCTCTGTATTTAAGAGTCTGTTTTTTGGTTGGTTTGTGTTGTTGGATTCCGTATACAAGTGATACCGCGTGGTATTTGTCTTTCACTGTCTAAATTATTTCACTTAGCATAATACCTCCTAGGATCTATCCATATTGTTGCAAGCGATAAGATCTTGAGAGCCAGGGGTTTCAAGATCTTATCAATGTTTTAAATAAAACGTTAAAGCAGAGGGGCAGAGACACAGGCAGAGGGAGAAGCAGGCTCCCTGCAGGGAGCCCCAGGTAGGACTCGATCCCAGGACCCCGGGATCACACCCTGGGCCAAAGGCAGATGCTCTACAGCTGAGCCACCCAGGTGCCCCGCAAGCCAGGGGTTCCTAAAGATAAAAAGGGAACACTTGTCTGTATTGTTTACAAAGAATTTGATTGGTGTTGGTGGCAGCGAACTAAAGTTGGCTACACATAATTGGTTGCTAAGGCTGTCACTAATCCGAAGTCTGTTACCACAGCAAGTTGCAGAGGTTGGTGCACAGTCCTTGGACTGTTTGTGGTTTGGCCTGGTTCAAAAGTCCCTGGTCCCACCCCATGAGGGGTTGCTAAGGCCTACCTCCTTATTGGCCTCCCAGCTCCATTTTCAAACTTCTTGACATAAGTAACTCCATTTTATTTCATCTTTTACAACACACACACACACACACACACACACACACTTGATTTGTGTCTTTTTTTTTCTGTATACTTTGTAAAACCACATGTTATAATGATTCAAACTAATAAAGAAACTATAGACTTAAATCCAAAACTATAGACTTAACTCCAAAGAAGCCTTTCAGTGTTATACAGTTATGTTACAAATAATTAGGTATGGAATAGCAATTTTGAAAAAAATAGTAAAATGTTTTTCTGGAATCATACTTTTCCAGTATATGTAGAGGGGTCCTCTGACCAAACACTCTGATTTAAGATGTTTTGTGGTGTTGGCTACCATAGTAAGAAGTCTTCCATAGGTAATAGAGGAGGTTACTTTAGAAATCCAAGATAGGTAAAATGACTTCCGGAATGGTAGTGTGAGGAGCCCTACAAATCCACTCTCCTATGAAGCACGCATAACTGGTAAAAATGATGATTTTTTGGGGGGTAAATTTTTGGAAATTATTATAAAGGCATGCAGAAAATAAGAACCATTTATTGAGGTATACCTACTAGATCTCATTGAGAACATTGAGAGTCTCTGACATTTGAGCCACGATTTCTCCTCTCAGTGTGATAGAAGTGCCACTTGGGGTGGGTGCAGATAAGAACACACACCTCCTCTCCCCCAGGTCCCAGTCAAGCACTACAATACATACTCTGGAGGAGAAGGCTGCTGGCTCCAAGTTGCAGCAGAGCCTCTAACCCAGTCTATGAGAGAGGCTCTTTTCCTCCACCCAGCCCCAGCCTGCAGAGTAGAAGACTTACCGTAGGTGTGGCAGGCTTAGAAGACTGGGGCACCAGTCATCATTGTCGCAGTCACCTAGTGAAATTCCAAGATAAGTAAGTTTTTTTTTAAAAAAAGAGGGGGGGGGCTCCTGCCCCAACCCAGTGCCTCCCGAAGAAGGTGTCACCCTGAGAGAAGGGGGTGGGCCTCTAATTCTTGCTCTGTGGTGGTGGCGCAGAGAGCTTGGGAATCTGCAGTCTGTTAGAACAGTGAACTGCTTTTATTTGGAACAATGTGGGGGAAGCTCAGGAGTGCCCTGGGAAATCATTTAGACGGTAGCAATTAGGAGGAGGATGGAGCACCTTTGAGAGCAACAAACTAAGCTTGTAAAACAGCCAGAGATTTAACAGAAAACCAAAGGAGGGGGGCAGAAAGCAAGCCAAAAAGATCCCTCCTGAGGTCGCAGGAAAACTTACCAACTGACATCAAGAGATTGTCCTTCCAAATGGGGTCCAAGTATAATCGGGTGACAGGGTTTATGCTCCGGGGGAGAATGAAAAACAGAGCAATCAGATGGCAAGTAGCCAAAGCCAACAAGTGGGTCCCACCACTGAGGCAGACAGTTTAACTAACCAAGAGATTAATAAAGAGACAAGGTAAGAGACCGTAATATTCCCAGTTTTACAGGAAAGGAAATAGAGGCCCAAAAGAGACTAATAAACATTTACCTACATTCACCCAGCAAGTAGAAGGAATAAGATGCAGGCCCCTTTCCATTTGCTTTTCCATTCTAAAATTCCTAGTTCAGGGATCCCTGGGTGGCACAGTGGTTTGGTGCCTGCCTTTGGCCCAGGGCGTGATCCTGGAGACCCGGGATCGAATCCCACGTCGGGCTCCCGGTGCATGGAGCCTGCTTCTCCCTCTGCCTATGTCTCTGCCTCTCTCTCTCTCTCTGTGTGTGTGACTATCATAAATAAATAAAAATTAAAAAAATAAAATAAAATTCCTAGTTCTTTCATCCGGTCTGCAGCCTTTTTCCCTTCCAGCTGGCTATCCCCAAGGGCAAGGGCTGAGCCACTTAACTGTCTATAAATGGTCAAAAGCCTAAGATCTTAAGGGGTCGCTCATTTCCTATCCCATATAGCATAGTGACATCTTGGCATCTACATTGGTGAAGTATAAATTTTTATGAGCTACAAAGACAATCTAATTTTTATTAAAATATATTACTTCTCCTGTGGGTTCATGGAGGCATCATTCTTTTCTTTGATCCATTCTGTTTCTGCTATTCTTTTGGTCTCCTGGATATCGATCCTCTGGATACTAAAGCAAACACGTAGCTATCAAATCAAAAATCTAATGCCTGACCAGGGATTCTAGGACTCATTTGTAGAGATATTTACAAATACACAATCACTGGCAGTGACTTAATTAACTGGAAAGGATAGATTTTCGTAGAAATTAAGACATGATTTTGGATGTTTGCTCTGTACGTGTGTGTGTGTGTGTGTGTGTGTGTGTGTGTGGTTTTAGGAAGTAGGAATATTTACCCGACATCCCTTGAGATTCCATTTATCTAACCAGACTTATACTTTGAGTCCTCTGTTTGTCACTTGCCTTTTATATCATGCAAAAGACTTAACATGTTCCCTACTCTGAGGCACTCTTTCCTAAAATTCTGTTTCTGGCCCAGTTGATAACCAGAAAGAAAGAAGACACTAAAAATTATGTCAGGGAGACAACAAAAGACTATGGCATTTTGCAGGCCTGACTTTACCATTTTAGAAGCTTCAGGGATCCACACGATTGATTTTTAGAAGATGTAGTTTATGGGATTTGGAGTCAAGTAGAACTTGCATTTCACCTTCATCTCAAGTTGACTGTAGATACTTGGGTAATTTACTTAACCTTTATTACCTGCCTCTACAAAAATGTAAATAATGACATTTTCCTCTCTCTAATACTGTGAGTTTTAAATAAAATAATCTATTTGGTGCCTAGCAGAAATCCTAAGATCTAATTGGTGTTGTGTCAGTTCTGGTTTCCTTCCCTTTCCATACCCTTGTCATCCTTGATTAGAGCCATACCGTATGCACACATCAATTTATTCCTAAAATTGAGCACTAATAAAACGACACTTGCCCTTTTCATGAAACACTGTTGCTGCTCAGAGCAAATTTCCTCCTTGGATTCTTCAATTATAAGGTCAGAATCCTGCCTCCTGTGAAAGTGTCACAGTAACTGTACCATGACTTCAGCGAAGATTTATCAATCCCTTAATTATCTTCACTGATGTAGTCAGGGCCTTGGGAGTAGAGACTTACTGTGTTTTAGAGAGATCACTAGTCCAGTCATACGTGGTAAGTCACTCTCTTTATTTATTTTATTTTATTTTATTTTATTTTATTTTATTTTATTTTATTATTTTATTATTTTATTATTTTATTTTATTTTTTAAGTCACTCTCTTTAAATGACATCTTTAGAACTTAGTGGAAATATATAACAAATATATGGGGTAACCAAAGTGCTTGCAAAGGCCATACATCAACAGGTGTGAATACCCACAATCTTCCTATTTAATTAGAGTGGTTGCTATGTAGCGGTCAGAATTCACATTCATACTTTTGAGAAATTTGAACTTTAAAGAAAACTCATAAAAACTAAAAATCAGAATAGTTAATCTAGTGTAATTAAACTAATGTTATCTTTAGACCCAGGTTGCCCCATATCGGCCATCTCTCTCACTCTCTTTTTAAGCTATCAGATTAATTTATCTATCAGATATTTTTAATCTTTCAGATTGAATTTAATTTTTGTAAGGCACACCATTCTGTTTTTAAGCTATTTAATGTTGTTTTCCATTTTTTTTTTTAAAGATTTTATTTACTTAAAAGAGAGATCAAATGAGAGAGAAAGCACAAGCAGGGGGAGGGATAGAGGGAGAGGGAGAAGGGAAAGCTGACTCTCCGCTGAGCTGGGAACCAGATGCAGGACTGGATCCCAGGACCCTGAGATCATGACCTGAGGCGAAGGCAGGTGCTTAACCAACTGAGCCAAACAGGTGCCCCCAGTGTTGTTTTGCATTCTAGGAATTTGTTTATTTATTTATTTATTTATTTATTTATTTATTTATTTATTTATGTAATTTCTTATTTATTTATGATAGTCACAGAGAGAGAGAGAGAGGCAGAGACACAGGCGGAGGGAGAAGCAGGCTCCATGCACGAGGAGCCCGACATGGGATTCGATCCTGGGTCTCCAGGATCGCGCCCTGGGCCAAAGGCAGGCGCCAAACCGCTGTGCCACCCAGGGATCCCTAGGAATTTAAAGCAATATATGTTTTGCCCTCATCTAAGGACAGTGTCAGGTGCCATCGGCTGTACAGGTGAGCAACATTCTGGATGAGGAGATGAGGGAGCCAGCTCGCAGTTCTGTCCTTGACACTGTTGAGCTACATGATCCTGAGGTTGGTAGCAAGGATAGGATTACATCTTCCCATCTCTGGCCTCTTCCCTGTGTGTAGAGTGTTGCTGTTAGCTTGCTAGAACTATTCGTAAGATTATCCTAAGACTCAAATAAGTGAAAGATATTCCCGCTCTACTAGAAAGAGAAATTGAGTTAACAATTCCTGGCTTAAAGTCAGTTATGACTCTTAATTAGTTGAATAAACGTAGAAAATGACTTCTCTGGGACTCATTTGTCTTCTACAAAAAGAAAGATTGAGCTAAATCTCCAAGAGTTGCTCTGGCTCTGACTCTTGTATAATTTAACAGTAGACACAAAATTATCATAAATATATGATCAATATAATATATATGTATATATGTGTATACACACAATATACATATGCAGGCATACATATACATACTTAAGTAGAAAAAATGCAATTTTATTTAAATGTTTTAATCATTTGTGGGAGATACACTTGGAAATTCTGGTAAAGCATATATTTATTGAGATGAAGATTAATTTATATTGCATTGTACATTAGTAATATCTAGATTAATATCAGTATGTGAAATAAGGCCTAAATTTGAATATAATCTCATCTATCGGGATCCCTGGGTGGCGCAGCGGTTTGGTGCCTGCCTTTGGCCCAGGGCACGATCCTGGAGACCTGGGATCGAATCTCACGTTGGGCTCCCGGTGCATGGAGCCTGCTTCTCCCTCTGCCTGTGTCTCTGCCTCTCTCTCTCTCTCTCTCTCTCTCTCTCTCTGTGTGACTATCATAAATAAATAAAAATTAAAAAAAATCATCTGTTATTTGTGTAAAATATGACGAGTTACTTAAGCAACTTTAAGGTTGTTTTCTCCCGTGTAAAATGAACCCATATGGATACCTCAGTTATTGGCAGGTGTCTGTGGAACCACGTATGTGACAACTTTCTGCAGTAGAAATATTAGGTCTCCCGGTACCGTTCCGTTCACTGGTTGGCGTGGATGGATGTCACCCGTCCCTTCATCTCTCACTTTCCGTGGTTCATGGCCCATTCCTCCGGAGAAGTCCAGAGAGAGACTGAGCACAGGGCACCAGGAAGATCAAACTGGCTTTTACAGAAACTGCCTGGAATGGGGTGAGCCCGAGTAAATGCAGCTCACATCCCAGGGATTAGATGCACAGTGATAAGCGTTGGTTCCAAATCAAGAAGACTCTGAAGCCTGCAAGCAGGAAGCAAAGACAAAAGGATTCCAGGACATCAAATTCTGAAAATATGCAGGATTTCGGAGCAAGTATAAAAACAACACATAAAAGTGAAGACAATTTACGCCTTCGCAACACAAAACAGGCAGCTGTGTGTATTACTGGAAAGCTATGGTATTGTTCCGGAACCCCAACGGAATCTGTTCTCATGCATCTGACGGGTAAATCTGTGGGGTAGCACTTCAACAATTACTTTCTTTAAGTCCAAATGGCGGGGAATCTTAATAGTGTAGTAAGGATGAAAAAAAAAAGGCATTTTGGGAGTTGGGATTGTGGGGAGACCTCAGGTCAAAGGGCACGCTAGCCATTTCATTGTCTGGGCTTTTGTGGGTTGGGTTTTGTGTTGTAGTGAGCTCTGGTGAGCATGGGGTGCACGTTAAGTGAAGTCTCATCTTCCTAGGAAGCCAGTATCTACAGCGTTCTCAGTGCCACCCTCAAGACAGACAAGACCCTGGAGGTCATTCAAGAGGCTGCATCTGCCTTCGCATCTCAGGCCTAGTGCCTCTGCGTTCTGGCGAGGGACAGGCGGCCTTTCTGAGCACCGAGAACTCAGCTTGGCCAACAGGAGTGATGGGACTTTAAACTGGGGAGAGGCCAACAGTCCGTGCACTATCCCCTCCCTCTAGCACTGTCATCTGTCATCTGTTCCTGGGAAGCTGGCACATGGGGAATTCAGATGGAGCCATAACCAGACAGCAGAGTGTGACTGGAGCTGATTGACTGTTGTGTCACTGCACGAGGTGACATATTGGGCAAAGAGGTATCGATTAGCCTCTGGGATTTCAAGAGCTCAGACTCCCTTTTTAGTACTGATCTGTTGCTCTAAGGCCAGCAAGAGGCCATCGAGAATTTGCTGTCCCAGGAGCAACGTACAGGGGTTAGCAGTCCGTTTCTGGGGACTTCAGGGCATCTAAAGGGGTGACTGTATTGCTTTCTAGTGAAGATTGGGAACTCTGATAAACAGAGCTGGAATAAATTTTAAAACTGGAAAACGTAAAATGAGATACAGACCAGACACAAGCCTATGAGGGGTTATGGGCCGTGGAAGGAGTCCATCTGATGTCAACACATACTCATTTGTACTTAAAAACATGTATCTTATTTTGTCAGTGGCTATCTTTAAGAGGCTGGTTTTTGGTAAGACCTACTCTGGGGTGCAGTACCCCAACTTTCATTACAAATTCTGTAGCTGGGACGCCTGGGTGGCTCAGTGGTTGGGCATCTGCCTTTGGCCCAGGGCGTGATCCTGGAGACCCGGGATCGAGTCCCACATCGGGCTCCCTGCATGGAGGCTGCTTCTCCCTCTGCCTGTCTCTGCCTCTCTCTTTGTGTCTCTCATGAATAAATACATGAAATCTTAAAAAAAAAAAAAATTCTGTAGCTTCTGTTTACTACGTAGAGTTCAGCCGAATTCTGTAACCATTTGCAGGTCAGTTGTGGTGGGCCAGTCAGGGTGCTAGGTGATAGGGATACGATGATATTAGGAATAATGAGTGTTTGAAGAGTGCCCGTTATTGCCTTGTCTTATTTGATCCTCACGTAAACACTGTGAGATAGGCATATTTATATCCCTATCTCGTATATAAATATCCTAAGTACCTTATTCAAAATCACATCGCTCATAAATGATAGAGCCCGGGCTTGACATCAATTCTTTCTGAGTCCAAAATTATTATTGTTCTTAACCAAAATGATAAACTCCCACTGAATGAAGAAGATACATCCCTCGAGCAGAGGGATTCGCTGCAGAGGGCGACATTCAAACAAATGGCTTCCCTGTTTGGTCTTCTGGTTGACTTCAAGTGCTCCTAAGAGGAGAGCCAAAGTTCCCACTGTGGCCTCTAAGGTCTTTCATGGTCTGGTTACCAACTCCCTCTGGATCCTTACCCCATCCCTGATCGCCCTTCTCTGCGCTCCCTCATTTCCCTCAGTTTCCCTGCAACATCCTCCACTCTGGGCCTGCCTCTCTAGTCCAGGCCTCATCGTTGAACTATTATTCGATTGGGGGAATCTCCATTTAAGTATAATTTCCTGAAGAAGCCTTTCCAAAGGTGTAAAATCTACATTAGCTCATTGCTTTATATTCCCTCTTATCACTGCATTTCTCCATGTTGTGGCCATAATTTGTGATTCAGTGTTTACTGTGATTATTATCTGTCCCCCCAATAGCTTCAAAGTCCTGTGGGGAAGGATTATGCATATTTACAGTTACAAGTATCTCGTAAAAACATACCATATTAACGAGTGTGTTACCAGGTGAGCAATTCTTTTCATCTCTAATATTTGGGAATGTCAACTTTAGGAAACAACATCTTTGATGATGACCCAAAATAAAGTGAAATTTCAAGTGTCCTTTATACGTACCTGGCTATGCTTTACTATATGTAGGAAAATGTGATTAGGTAACACTGAGAATAAGTAAATATTTGTTGAATGAGTGAAAGAATAAATTAATCAATCCATCCAGTCATCCTTGACTTACATGGAAGCATTTGCTTATGGTGGGTTAAAAGGATATTCAGTGACATCCATTCACACATTATTCACTGATTCTAATTATACTCTAGGTGTTGTTGGCTCCATGTGGGAGCTACACTTCCATATTCATGGCTTTCAAGAATTGAAGATTGTAGAGTAGCTGGAAAACCACACAATAAAAAAAAATGACTTTTGATAATGAGATTTAGGATTCATGTCCCCCCCCCCCAATATGTTATTTTTTAACATTGTAACAGCTACTTGGATGGCAATTCTATTTGCATTCTCAAAAGTGCTTCCCTGACCTTTGGATTCTGAGAACGAATGAAATTTCGGGTACCCCTATAGTAAAGAGGCACCTTCAGTATGACATACGGGTCATGATTTCGAATTTGGCCTGAAAAGGAAATTAAAACACACACCCCTTGTTTTTTTTCTCTCTCTCTTTCTCTAATCTGTTAGAAAATACTAAAGGAGTAATTTTAAAACCATAAAGACAAATAAAAAACCAGCCATGACAGAAGGAAAGAAGGACCATATGTAGTTAAATTTAGAAGCTCACCACCTTTATCTTTTTTTTTTTTTTTTCTCATTTATTCCGTCTTGGCATGAGGAAAATTGTGTCACTACTGAGCCCCAGTTCACATTCTTCTGGAAGAAATAAGACCTGGGCATGTTGAATTTGAAATGCATATGGGAGAGGAAGCAACAGAAGTGTGGAATTAGCTGAGTGTACATTACTGTGAAAAATGAATCCAAAGACAGATAACCTGAACAATGAATATTTCTGACTTACGGACTTGAGAAAGGGAGAGAACAATTAAATGATTATTTTTTTTTTAAAGGAAGGGAGGAGAAATTACAGAGACAAAGATGCTGAAAGATCACAAGACTATCATTCAAAGGACATTTCTAATTCTGAGTCAGCCCCAAGATATTTAGCGAATCTTTGCTTTTTTCTTTTCTTTTCTCACTAGAGAAACCTCCCAAACTATTATTCTCTGTTCATGAAACCTCTGTGTATCCTAAATACCCAATAAAAACATTTCCTCGGTAGAAGAGGTTATTCCTAATCTCCTTGGCACAGGAAATTGCCTCCTCTGTGTTGTTCTATTTATGTTGTTATCAGCCGGTTTCCCCTTATTAAAACTCATTCATTGTCCAGTAACATGGCACTAATCATGTGATGGGCCTAATATATCATAGTACATGTTTGTTGAATAAATGCATAAACTAATTGTATTTTTGAGGTCTAATTTCTTTAACTAGATCATACAGTTGTTACACAAAAGCCAAGAAACCCTTCATTCCTTTCTCCCCTCCCCTCAATCCCATCCAGTCCGCTCTATCCTCTGTAAATCCCGTCTATTCTAGAAAAACCTATATTTAATCAACTTCCTTTTATGTCTACTATCTCACCCTCCAAACCATCATCATCTCTTTGTTGGGCGTCTGCCGTATATTTTAGCTGGTCTTCTTATTTCTACTCTTGACTCCCCTATAATCCTATTACATGTTTTGAAATATTTAAGGCATATCATTTCATTTCCCATAACTATCCACCACAAAAGAAAAAAAAAAAAACACTTCTCACCATCACTAGCAGTAAAATTCAAATCCCTTAGTCTGTGAAATAGCACCCTGCCCGAGTCAGCCCTGGCCTGTTTCTCAGATGGCATCCTCAGCTAACTTCATTTACTTTAGCCACCGAGAGATCTTTGTATTCCTCAAATGCATGAATATTTTTCCTGATGAAGGTCTTTGAGTTGCGTTTTGCCTTTCCTGGAACAACTCTTTTCCTTGAACTTAATGTGGTTCAGTCCTTTGTGTTTTCAGAGAAACACTATCCGATGAGACTCCCTGAAAGCAGCCTGCCTTAACTGTCGCCATCTGGTACTATCACACCATCATTCTGTTTCACCTTCTTTGCTCTTGATTTGATTACTTTTTAGAGATATAACTTCCACACCCAATTTAGGCGTAATTTCTTGGCATCACAGACTTTTATCTGCCCTGTGCATGGTTCTGTCGTGAGAATACAGAACAGTGCCAAGCACACTGAAAACAGCTCCAGAATGCAGTGTTGGATCTGTGATTAAATAATGAGTGGGTCTTCAAGGTCTCTTCCGTGTTAAATAGGTAAACTTTAAAGCTTGCCATTAAGAGAAGATCTTGACATTTTGATTTTGGAATCACAGTTAACTTCATTATTGGCTTCAAAGTAGATTTTACAGATTTTTAAAACTTTTTCTTTTTTTACTTTGAGATAATTGTAGATCTACATGCAGAGATAATAAAGAGGATTCTCATGTACCTTTACCCAGTTGGCCCAATGGTAACCTCTGTAGAACTATTGTACGATTCCAAGACCAGGATATGGATGTGGAGAACATCAAGATAGGGAATGGTTCCATCCTCACACTGATTCCTCCTTTAGGAGTCTTTACTTACCCACCCGCAGACCCTAGTCCTTCCTTCTTGGCAATCTTCTAATCGTTTCTCTGTTTCTAACTCATTCAAATAATGATGTATAAATGGAGAGACACAGTGTAGAAACTTTGGAGTTTGGCTCCCTCACCACCTCTACCCTCCTGTGGACAATTCTCTGGAGACTCATTCAAAGTATTGCTTAAAATCACAGTTTATTCTTTTTGTTGCTGGGAATTTGGTTGCTCCACAGTTTGTTTAACCATTCATCTGTTGAAGGATATCTGTGTTTTGTTTTGTTTTGTTTTCCCCCCCCAGTTTTAGGACTATTATCAATACAGACGCTTTGAACATTTGCGAGCCAGTTTTTTTGGTGAACAAGCTTTTCTGTGAACAGAAGTCTTCATTTCTTTGGGATCCATGCCCAGGGATTCAGTTGGTGGGATGTATAGCGATAGCATGTTCAGTTTTCAAGGGAACTGCCAAACAGGTTTCGTAGAGCAGCTGTACTGTTTCACCTTTTCACCAACAAAGTATTAGTGACCTAGTTTCTCCACATCCTTTCCTTTGTGTTGTTACATTTTGTTAAAAAAAAAAAAAGTATCCACTCTGATAGATGTGTGGGGATTTCTCATTACACTCTTAATCTGCATTTCCTTAATGGCTTGAGATGTTGAACATTTTTTCATGTATTTATTCATCACCTGCACGTCCTCATTGGTGAAATGTCCCTTTAGATCTTCTGTGCATTTTGTAGTTAGACTTTCTTTTTTATATTGTGGAGTTTTGAAAATTCTTTATACAGTATATTCTAGATACTGTAGATACTAGTCTTTTGTGATATCATGGTTTGCAAATATTTTCTCCCAGTCTATGTCTTTTTACCCTTTTAACAGGGTCTTAAACAAAGATAATTTTTTAAAAGATTTTATGTATTTATTCATGAGACACACAGAGAGAGGCAGAGACCCAGGCAGAGGGAGAAGCAGGCTCCATGCAGGGAGCCTAATGCGAGACTTGATCCTGGCACCCTGGGATCTCACCCTGAGCCAAAGGCAGATGCTCCACCACTGAGCCACCCCGGTGCCCCACAAAGGTAAATTTTTAATATTTATGAAATAGCACTTAATATTCCTCCTTGTTGATCTCTGTTTGATTTCAAGTCTGTCTAGACCCAGATCTAGAAGAATTTCCTCTATGTTTTTCTTTATGATTTTTGCTTCCCCCTCCCAAAAAGGTTTGTTACATTTTGCACTTTAGTCCATAATTCACTATGAGTTGAATTATGAATAAAATATAGAATTTAAAGTTAAGGGTTTTTTTTTTGTTTTTGTTTTTGTTTTTTTTTTTGTTTGTTTGTTTCGGTTTTGGTTTTGGTTTTGGTTTTGGTTTTGGTTTAGTCTTACGCATGGCTCTTTGTTGGAAAGGCTACCTTTCCCCTGTTGAAATTCTTTTGCACTTGTGTCTCAATTCAGTTAAGCATATTTGTTTGGGTGTATTTCTGAGGAGTTGTTCATTCTGTTCCAGTGATCTGTGTTTCCATCCCTACATTAGTACCCCGCACTCCTGGTCACAGTCGATAAATAACACCTTGGAACTGAGTAGACTGATTCTTTTCACTTTATTCCTTTCAAAATTGTTTTATCTATTCTACATACGTGGCCTTCCCATATGCACGTCTAGATGTATAAAACATCTTGCTTGGCTTTTTTTTTTTTTTTTTTTTTTTTTTTTTAAATTTTTATTTATTTTTGATAGTCACACAGAGAGAGAGAGAGGCAGAGACACAGGCAGAGGGAGAAGCAGGCTCCATGCACCGGGAGCCTGACGTGGGATTCGACCCCGGGTCTCCAGGATCGCGCCCTGGGCCAAAGGCAGGCGCCAAACCGCTGCGCCACCCAGGGATCCCTCTTGCTTGGCTTTTGATAATTGTGTTAAAGCTCTATATTGATTTGGAGAGAATTGCCATCTTTATTATGTTGTTTTCTAATCCATGAATAAAATAAGGTATAAGTCCATTTATTTAGATAATCTTACTTTTCATCAGCATTTTAAAAATTGGAACGCAGGGCAGTCCAGGTGACTCAGTGGTTTGGCGCCGCCTTCAGCCCAGGGCGTGATCCTGGAGTCCCGGGATCGAGTCCCACGTCGGGCTCCCTGCATGGAGCCTGCTTCTCCCTCTGCCTGTGTCTCTGCCTCTCTCTCTCTTTCTCTCTGTGTCTCTCATGAATAAATAAATAAAATCTTTAAAAAAATAGAATTTTGAACATAAATGTCTTATATATCATTTGCTAGATTTACTCCTATTTATTTTTTCCCATTTGTAAATGGTATTGTATTTTTAAAACTTTTTTTTTTTTTAAGATTTCTTTATTGGAGAGAGGGGAAGGGGCAGAGTGAAAAAGGAGTCTTAAGCAGACTCCACGATGAGCACAAAGCTCGACGTGGGGCTTGATCTCATGACTCTGAGATCAGGACCTGAGCCCAAACCAAGAGTCAGGTGCTTAAATGATTGTGCCAACCAGGAGCCCCGATGATATTGTATTTTTGATTTTGGTGTCAATGTGTCACTGCTAACACACAGAATTATAATTAATTTTTGCATACTTGTATACTTCAACCTGCTGAATTTACTTATTAGTTCCAGGACCTTATTTGTTTGCTTTTTAAAAAAAAATATTTATTTATTTGGATTTTCTATGTAGACATTCATGTTATGTGCAAATAGGAATGATTTTATTTCTCTCTTATCTGTGTTTTTTTTAATTTCCTTTTTTTTTGCCTTTTTACAAGGGTTAGAATATTATTTTGTTAAATAAGAATAGCAACAGCAGATATCCGTGCATTGTTCCCAATCTTGGAAAGGATTCAGTCTTTCACCATTATTGTTATGATAGCTGTAGTTTGTTGTTGTTACTATTGTTTTAACAGATACTCATTATCTGTTAATATTGAGGATTGAGGATATTGAGGAGATTGAGGATATTCTCTTCTATTTCCAGTTCTCTAGGAGTTTTACCGTGAATGGAAACGAGATTTTTGTCAAAAGGATTTTTTTCTGCATAAATTGATATGATCCTGTGATGCATCTTCTTTAGTCAGCTAATATGTTGAATTGTATTAATTAATTTTAATATTTAACCAAGTTTGCATCTGAGGAATAAATGACACTTGATCAGGGTATAGAATTTCTCTTATAAATTGCTGAATTCTATTTTTAAAAATATTTTGTTAAAGATTTTTGGCCTATATTCATGAGGGATATGGATCAACAATTCTATGTATGTATCTTTGGTGTTTTTGTAAATTACATTTGTCTTGTTTTGAGAATACTAGCTTAATAAAATGAATTGAGAAGTATTCTCTTCCCCTGTTTTCTGTAAGAAATTCTATAGAATTTGTGTTAATTCATCTTTAAACATTTGGTAGAATTGTTCAGTGACACATGCTGGCACTGGTAATTTATTTTTGTATTTTTTTAAAGATTTAATTTATTCATGAGAGACAACAGAGAGAGAGGCAGAGACATAGGCAGAGGGAGAAGCAGGCTCCATGCAAGAGCTCCTTGCTCCTTTACAAATTATGAATAGCTGTTGCCTTTAATAGATAGAGGTTTCTTCAAATTATTTCATAGTAGATGAGTTGTGGTAGTTCATACTTTCCAAAGAGAAGACAGTTTGTCTAAGCTGTCAAATTATGTGTCTGTAGTTGCTTATGGTAGTCTATTCTGGTGTCTGTGTGGTCTGTACTGATATCTCCTTGTTTCATTTCTGATATTGGTCATTTGTGTCCTCCTTCCTCCTCTTCAGTCTTGGTGGAGGTTTGTCAGTTTTATTGGTCATTTTAGAGAAGCAAATTTTAGGTTTTTTTTTCATTTTCTGTATTATTTTTCTTTAAAGATTCATATTTATTTGAGAGAGAGAGAGAGAACATGAGCAGGGGGACAGGGCTGAGGGAGAGGGAGAGAGTCCTCAAGCAGACTCCCCGCCAAGCACAGAGCCGGACGTGGTGCTTGATGCCAGGACTCCGAGGTCATGACCTGAGCGGAAACGGAGAGCTGGCCTCCTAGCTGACTGAGCCACCCAGTTACCCCTTATTTTTTTGTTGTTTTTAATTTAATGGATTCTGATTCTATGTTATTTTTGTCCTGTTTGATTCGGGGTTATTTTACTTTTCTTTTTTAGATAATTTTTGTCAGAGCTTAGGTTATTATTTAGACACTTTTATTCTTTCCTCCTATAAGCATTTAGTGCTATAGACTTTCCTCTCAGCACTGCCTTAGCTGTGATATTTAGTACTTCGATATGTGGCAATTTTGTTCTTAAATCAATGCATTTTATAATTTGGCTTGTATCTCATTATTTACAAATGTGTTGCCTAGTTTATAAGTGTTTAGATATTTACCTACTATTCATTTCCAGTTTGATTCCTTGTGGCCAAAGATTTATGCATATGATTTCTATTGTGTATATGATCTGGATGTGTATGATTTCTATTCTTTTAAAATGGTTGAGGTTTGCTTTAAGGCTAACAATCTGGTATATCTTGGTATAGGTTCCACAGGTATTTGAAAAAGTGTGCATTCTGTTTTAGTTATTAGAACACCACATGAATGTTGATTAATCAGAGCCTGTCAGTTAACGGTGCTGAGTTCTTCTTTGTAGAAGCACTAGATTTTCTCTGTAATAATTCTATTCATTGGAAGATCAATGTTTTGTTTTAGTTTCAAAGCCAACTAAGTTCCCGAAGGTCTGATAAATTTTTTTAAACCTATTTCCTCTCTGTTACTTATAAAGACTACTTTTAGGGGGCAACTAGGAGGCTCAGTTGGTTAAGCACCTGCCTTTGGCTCAGATCATAATCTCAGAGTCATAGGATGGAGCCCCGCTTTGGGCTCCTTGCTCAGGAGGGCGGGGGAGTCTGCTTGACCCTCTCCCTCTGCCTCTCCCCCTGCTCTTTCTTTCTTTCTTTTTTTTTCCTCTGCTCTTTCAAATAAATGAAATCTTAAGGAGTGGGTTATGTGTGGCTTTTTATCTCTAGGTGGTAATGAACATCTTGCCTCGCTGCTAGGCTGCATGTGACAACATTACATGTGGGAGTTAGAAGAACATCTCCTTATTGCTGGTGGGGTGCAAGTCCAGGTGTTCCACACGTCACCATCAAAGTTTGGGGAGAGATTGTCACTCCCCACTGAGGATGTAAGTCCATCTCTGATGGCACCGTGTTGTAGGGGTTAGACTACTTCATCATAGCTTGGTGAAGATGGAAGTTAGGGTATTCATTAGACCTCTGCTGTCATGATTTGGGGGGTATGGTTTGTTTCTGCTGTGCTTGACTAGAGTAGGGAGCTTATCACCGTGTGTGTGTGTGTGTGTGTGTGTGTGTGTCTGTAGGTTGTCCCTTTTTACATTTTTTTTTTTTAATTTTGGCTAGAACAAAATTTTGTTGAAACATTTATTTTGTCTATAATTTTGGAGTTTCAAGTTGTAACTTCTTTGGTTCCATGCCTGAGATATGTAAGACATAAAACAGAAATAAAACCGAGGAGCTCAGGAGCATTTAAGAAAACGGAGGAAGTCACCAGCATCTACCAGTCCCAGGTTCACTAGCCAGGCTACTTTCTTCTCTTCACCTTTGAAAGTCATTTTATGCTTGTTTTATATATAATTATCAGGGATTTTAGCTGTACTTACTGGGAGAAATAGGGGAGAGTGCATCTACTTCATCTTTTTCAGAGGTGGAAGTACTCATAATCTTATACTATTGCTCACTGAATGTCCTTGGGCAATTTATGCAACATTTTTGTCTACAGAATGAAAATTTCTCCATGAAACTTGACATCATGCTTCAGCTAGAAGTATCACTATGTTGTTGGGAATTTCTTATCTTTGTCTTTCATATAATTGTAATCGCTTAGCATTTTGCATAAAGTTTCTTTTCTACGCACATGCAGCATCTTCTGTATTAGCTCCTTGAAGAAGACCAGGGTTTGCTTATCTTCAGAGCACCTGGTCTACTGGTTTACACATGAAAAGCACTTTGCATATTTTCCTGAAAAAAAAAAAAAGAGTAATTTATGTTTGCTGACATTTCATCAGGTTGTGTAAAATGTTGGAATTTTTATGTCAGATTTATAAAAAAATAGTATAAAATTGTGGTTTGGTATTTTCAAAATAATTAGTAATTCTTACAAATAGTATGAGTATTTTGGACTATGCTTGCTAAAATAAGCATTGTTTCTATTTCTGTTCCTGTCTATTTCTCCTTTGGAAGGTTCAATATTAATTTCTTTATTGCCAGAAGTATTTAGTAGATTCTCGTTTCAGGCTTAATTAAAAAGACACATTTTGGTTAGTGATTCTAAAGCCAAAATCTAATTATCTGTAATTCTACAGAAAATAGTCAACTGAAATACAAGCTTTTAGGATGATAATTTGGTTCTGTCATTTGTGTGCTTTACCAATGTTAGGAAATAGTACTTTCTAGACTTTCACCATAAAAAATTGAAATGAGAATTCTTGCCCCCCCTTTTTTTTTTTTCTTCTTGCCCCCTTTTAACTCAAATTATGGAAGTTATTTAATTTTAAATTTTTAAAAATAAGCTTAAATGCATTTGTAGTATAGGGGCATTGGATATTATGTTAGTTTCAGCAAATGTTGTTATAGCTTCCTCGTTCTCAGTTCTCTCCTATTTTAAATGAAGTTAACGATAGTACCCGACATTTTTTGCCAAGTGGAGATATTACAACTGAAGAAACTCACTTGAAAATAATTTGTAAGTTATTGAATTCCTGCACAGCCTATCCCTCCATGTAGTTGTGTGAATTGAATAATTTGAAAGTGCTTTGAAAATGTCAAAATTTTAAAGTATGTTATTGTCTCTGAACCGTGGTCCATTTTAGATGACATGATGCCAGGTATGCTACCAAAATATCATACTAGAATCACCAAACACTTTTTAAAGGGGAGTAGGCAGAGGGAGAAAGAATATATATATATATATATATATATATTAGATTTTATTATTTATTATTTATTAATATATATATATATATTTTAGATTTTATTTATTTATTTGAGAGAGAGGGAAAGAGAACACACACAATCGGGGTGTTGGGGGGAGAGAGAAGCAGACTCCCTGGTGAGCAGGGTGCCCAATGTAGGACCCAATCCCAAATTCTGAGGATTATGACCTGAGCCAAAGGCAGATGCTTTGCCTGATGGAGCCACCCAGGTGGACAGACTCCACCCTGGATTTGCTAAAAGTGAGACATAACTAGGCATTTCTCAACCAAAAACAAAACAAAACAAAACAAAACAAAAACAAAACAAAATAAACAAAAAACATTTCTTTCTTAGTTCAGAATTCCACCTTGTTCTCAATATGGGTTATAACCACAAAAACTCAAAATATATAAGACTTAAAAAGGGTTACATAAACCTAACTAAGCCAATAGTGGCTTAAGATGATGAAATTGGGGTTATTTAAGAAGAATCTGCCATTACTTCAACTGCTAATAGTAAAATGAGGGCTTTTCTAAATTTTATTTTTGCCATTTGTTTTGGTATAATACAGATTCACACAGAAACACAGAATGAACTTGCTAGTCTTTAATGAAAGGAGCTCAAATCATCTACTTTGTCAAAGAATCCTTTGTAAAGGATCTCATTAGAGAATACATCCCACATGAGTTGGAAATGCATCTGCTCAGCCATGTGTTCCTAACACTGCCTAATGCTAAGTGATCAATATTTGTTGAGTATCTATTGTTTTATATAGAGAAATGTGCCATTGTTAATTTTTTTTTACCTATGGTGCAATTTTTTATTCAAATTCAATTAATTAATATATAATGTATTATTAGTTTCAGAGGTAGAGGCCAATGATTCATCAGTCTTATATAATGCCCAGTGCTCATCCATCACATGCCCTCCTTCATGCCCATCACCCAGTTACCCCATCCCCCCACCCTGCCTTCCCCTCCAGCGACCCTCAGTTTGTTTCCTATGATTAAGAGTTTCTTATGGTTTGTCTCCCTCTCTGATTTTGTCATGATTTATATTTCCCTCCCTTCCACTGTGATCAATCCCACATATGAGTGAGACCACATGATGATTGTCCTTCTCCAACTGACTTATTTCGCTTGGCATAATATCCTCTAGTTCCATCCACGTTGTTGCAAATGGCAAGATTTCATTTTTTTTTTTTATGGCTGAGTAGTATTCCTGTGTGTGTGTGTGTGTGTGTGTGTGTGTGTGTGTGTGTGTATGATCCATTCATCTGTCAATGGACATCTGTGCTCTTTCCATAATTTGGCTTTTATGGACATTGCTGGTATAAACATTGGGGTACATCTGTACCTTTGGGGGGAAATCCCTAGTAGTGCAATTACTCTATTTTCAGATTTTTGAGGAACCTCCACACTGTTTTCCACAGTAGCTGCATGAGCTTGCATTCCCACCAACAGTGTAAGAGTGGGCTGTTGCTTCTATATGATGCTTGGGGAGAGAGAAGTTTGTTTAACTGCTGTTATTTTATAACTATTTATGTAGTATATTCATGTTCATGGTTTGATTTCATCTTATACATGCCTTTTAAATATATTTAATTTTAAGAATGCTGACAGTCTATTATTTTAATTTATGCAGAGGAAAACTGAGAACCAGATAAGTAAACTGGTGTTTTTTACCTTTACCTAAATAATGGAAGGCCAATACAGATTTCAATGCCAGAATCTCAGATTTTGTAGCCTGCTCTGCATTCATTCATTGATATATTTATGTATTTATTAACTAATAGTAATATTCAGTTGAGTATCTACTGTGTACTTGGCACTGGAGATAAAGGTAATAGTTTTCTCTGCTCTTAAACTCATATTTCAGAGGCATAGATAGAGAAATAAACCAATGATAACAATATAACAGTGAAATGCTGAGTCAGAGAGTAAGTTGGAGATACTTCCATGTCCTTTCTTTCAAGATCTTATTAAACTGAAGGTAAAGGAATGAAATATGTATAAAGTCATAATTTCAGGGATTGAGTTTTCCAGGAATGGTTTCCCTAAGTGATAAGGAAAGAAAACAGCTCCCAATAATGTGATATTTTATTAAAATTACAGATCATGTGATTCTAAGTCATAGAAATGACAATCTCTGTAGTTACAAAAATACTGTGTGGGCCTTGAAATTAGAAAAGCAAACCCACTCTCTCATCTGAATGATGTCATGGTTAGCTGTATTGTCAATGGATGGTTTGCTTCACTTCTCTGAGCCTCAGATATAATAAAATAAAGTGTTTTTTTGTGCAATGCCCAGTACCTCGTTTTTCAAAAACATCACCCTCATCATCATTATTATAATTATTATTAGGCTGTATTTGAGAGATGAAATACATAAGTAGGCTAATAGAGTGTGGTTAGATGAAGATATCAAGGAATAGGATAAGAAGAGTTAGATGAATGAGGGAAGGGTGGGGAGAGAAGGAGCACTGAATACTTGTGGTGAACCTGAGATGCCGAGACTCAGATTTCACAGATGGAACATTTGAGGGATATGACAAAGTTCAGATTCATCCTCCATTTGCTAAAGTGAAGGAAAAGTCCTTGGACAATGAGTAAGAAATATTAGGTTGAGAAGTAACTTGTACTTATTCACATAGATATTAAAACCAACCAATTCCAGCAACAGATCCACAAATGATTTTGATGAAGAGGTATACAGAGTTAATTAGCTGGGTGGCATGAGGTTCGAAGAGCATATTTGTACATGGGATAGAGATTGAATGAACAGCACAGTGCAAATATTTTGGAGAATGCCAATGTCTACAATCCACTGGCCTTTGGGTATATGGGAAGTAGGAAAATAATAGGAGACAGAGCTTGGGGATTCAAAGGTCTCCACATTCTAGCTTTTATTTTTTATTTTATTTTATTTATTTTATTTTACTTTACTTTATTTTATTTTATTTTATTTTATTTTATTTTATTTTATTTATTTATTTATTAAAGATTTTATTCATTCAAGAGAGAGACACACACACACACACAGAGGCAGAGACACAGGCAGAGGGAGAAGCAGACTCCATGCAGGGAGCCTGACACGGGACTCAATCCCGGACCCAGAATCACACCCTGAGCCAAAGACAGATGCTCAACCACTGAGCCACCTAGGTGTCCCTAGCTTTTTTAACCTTGAGTAATTTACTAAGAGTCTTCAGAGTCTCAGCTTCTATCATAAAGTGACAACCTCATACAGTTATTGTCCTTCTCGATGAGGCAATATCTATGAAATGGTGCCTTTCAGAATGGCCACTAGTGATTCTTCTACAAATGGCAGCTATGTTACCATCCCCCACTGTGAAAAGCTGGAGAGTGCTTGTCACTTAGATAATGATAATAACTATATGTATATGTAATATATATCAGTTATATAATCATTATTATATATAATATATAACAAGACAATTATAACTATAAGTATATATAATGTACATAAATTACATATTACATATATGAAATTATGTCATATACTGATATTAGAATATATATATATTTATTATTATTTACAAATATATATCAGAAAAAAGCATATATTCTCTAAATGGTGCCATCCTATCATCTGCAAAGAAAGTTGGAAACTGCCATTGCAGCATCTTCCAGTGACCAGCAGCAGGCTTTAAAACGCTGACTTACAATTGGGAACAAACAAATTAAACTACTTCTCAACTGAGAAGTCTTAAAATACATTCCCAAGTGTAATCGCACCGTGAATTACAATTGCCTTTTCCCCCTTTAGACATTCTATCAATAGGTGCCATTGCCTTGTCTCCTGGTAGACTTTATTCAATGAGAAGGTAACCTTTCAGCCAGTTATAAGGGTAAGGTGGGGGACCTCAATCAATGAATCGCAAAGACTTTGTAAATGACACAGCCTGTTTGATAATTTCCATCTAACCTTTACTGAACTTTAGCCAATTATTTGTAAAGAAAAGACAATGGTGAATCGACTGTGCCGGCTAATGTAATGATGAAGGCTAGTCAATATCAAAATGACTATTAAAATCAATAGAGAGAAGATAGCATCTTGTTCCTGAACTCTGATCAACATTAAATTAATTAATAGACATTATGAAGTTGAGTACCTTGCTTCACTGTATCATGGTTGGAGAAATCAAGCTTTGATTCAAAGTCTGAGATGGTTTGTGACAAAAGACCACAGGAAGTCCCATGATACTTCATGCGTCATATGGAGTGACCTGCCCTGGGTTTCTATATGTTAGGGATCTGCTAACTCCAGCCCACAGGCCGAGTGTGGCTTGCTGCTTATTTCTGTACATACAGTTGTGTTAGGATATAATTACACTAACTTGTTGATCTATTATCTCTGGCTAATTTCATGCTGAGTTGAGTAGTTGTGTCAGAAATCACATGGCTCCCAAAATCTAAAATATTTACCATCTGGTCCTTTACGGAACAACAACACAATTAAATTCCTTCTCTGTGTGATAAGCTTTGAGGGATATTAAGGCATTTTAATTGTTAAGGCAAGAATTGGTTTACCTCTCCACATAGGTGACACACTATTCTCTATTGCATGGATATTAAAATGGATTTTGTGTTCTACATCTTAAACATAACAGTGAGCATTCTACTTTCCTACAACACTAGAATTTCATACGGTTAGATACAGTCTATCAACATTATTATTACTTTTGTGTGGAGGGATTCCCAAAGCATGCTTGAACCACACAAGTCTGAATGGGGATGCCTTTAGTCTTTATTTAACTAATTAAAGTGAAAAAGTTAATAAATTTACACTTGTGGTTAAAGAAAGACAAAAGTAAATCAGCTCCTTTTGATGAAGATCTGAGCAAGCAGATACTACAGAGAAATGTTCCCATAATAAAGGACAATAGGTGAGATGTTATTCTCTGAGAACTGAACTTTTAAATCCGTCTTTAATACCCCAGAGCAGAGGCACGTGCATGCTAAATAGCTCCTAGGCCAGCGGACTGTGACCATTGTCAGATAACTGAATATCTGAAAAATATGCCTGTGGAGAGGACGTTTTCCAGCTTTGAATAAAGAACTTCTTGACTTCCTCACATTGACAGTACTCATTCAGGTTCTGTCGAGAAAGGCCCAGCTCTCTCTTTAGTATTAGCCTGTCTCCTTAGGGTGGCAAGTAGATCAGTACAGCAAGAGCGATGGTTTAACAAAAACAAAAACACATAGACACGTGGCCGTTCTAACTGACCTACCTTGCTCGGATCCCAGGCTGGCCAAAAACATTCTCTGCCAATTTGTTTACCTGTTGAGGCAGAACAGGAAAGCCAGACGTTCTCTTGCCATAGGTCGGTGACCAATGTTCTGGGTTAAACATCTCTGAGACCTAGCTTAACTCGGATCTTCCTTGCAAAATGGAACCTTTTCGAAGGACTGGTGATTCCGATGTTTTGAGCAAGCCCATGTGCTGAGGTGGCCTTATGGCATGTCTGCCACCGTGAGGCCTCTTGGAGGACAGACAATGGATATTTCTTGTCAATATGCAGATGGTGCCAAATGGCTCCCTGTGCTCTAAGTGTAATGCAGGAGACTACGGCCCCTTCCCCAAAATGTGTGTAACTCCTTCAGTGAATTTTACTAATTATCATTACTTATTCAAAATAGGCTAGTCAAAAAAACAAAACAAAACAAAATAGGCTAGTCATAATCAAAGCTAGTCAAACAAATTAGACCCTGAAATGTTTGCTATCTGGAGATTTTTAGTCTTGGGCATTATGTTGAACTGATGACAGTTCATCTATGTTGAAGAGATTACAAAGTATACTCTGGAGTGAGGAGCAAGGATATTTGGTATTTGCATGCTTTTAAATCTTGGAGCAAAGATAATTCTTGTAAAATTGTCACACTCACACATGCACACACATACACGTTGCGCTGTTGTTTAGAAAGGAAAGATGGAACCGTGAAGAATGATAGGGTGCGGAGAAACGAAACAGAAATCAAACGTTAGGTTGTTTTGATATGAATGTCTCTCTCAGTGCTAGTTGACTCTTATCTCTTTCACACCAGCAGCATGTGGATTACTGTTAAATTTGTATAGGGTCTTTGCAAATTGATTTATACTTTCTATTTATTATTATTATTTATTTATACTTACATTCAAAGGCATTTGGGAACAGAGGGCACTTTAAAAAAATTCTATCCAACCCAATAAAATAGAGCCCCAAGAATTCTTTTAAACATTTAAAAATAAAGTAGGATATATAGGTTACCTCAAGTTAAACTCAAATATATTAAGGTTGACTTTAGGTGTCACTTTATTCTTAGCAAAGGATACACAAATTTCACGATTCAAAAATTTAAAAATAACTTTCTGAAAGGTCATGCTTCCATTTTAATGCCATAGCCACCCCATTAAAAACATCAATCAATCGGAATCTAAAAAGCATAAGATAATTGAGAAGAACAATAGTGGGAAAATGTGTATGAATATCTTTTTCTAAGTTGTCCTTTAGTACAAAGAATTCCTTATGCATAAATATTAAAATATTCAATAATATATTTTACATCAAAATATATCAAAAATATCAATTTACCTTTGTTGAGTTTTAAATAGAAAAAATATATTGTAAATTTTTACCTGTTTCATATATTTGAATGTCACATTTTCTATGTCAAAATGAAATAATGTCTTAAAATGTGACCACTGATATTTATACAGTTAATGTAGCAACAATATGGATTTTATTTTTTTCTCATAAAATGAACCGTTAACTTTGTCAATGACGTATACAATAATTAGCTGCTATTCACTTTAGAGCCATCACTTTTGACATCTTTCAAATTTTGAAAAAAATTTTTGAAAACAATTAACTGATAAAATATATGTGTCTATATATTAAAAGACAGTAAAGCCTTAACTGGTGTCACTAGTAAATCAAAGAAATTTGCAGCACAGAACTTAAATGAGAATACCTGGATTTTATATAGCAAGCCTTACTAGAAACATTATCTTGAGCAAACTAGCTTTTTTTTGTGCTTCAAATTGTTTGTAAATGATCTTTTTTATATGAGTTAATAAGAACTGGAACACCGACTGAGGAAATGAAGCCAAAAATTGGATGAAGTAAAACATGGCAGGAAGAACAAGGTCATTGAGCAAATGTGATGTGGAGACCCTGAAAGTTCCACTGGAGGCCATCAGGGTGATAGACCGACATTATGGCAGAGGTCGTGAACTGCACGTGCTTTGTGTGGCTGTCACAGAACTGGCCCACGTGATTTCTAACCATTGGTGTTGGTGGCGCATGCTGCTCTATCAGAACATGTGCCAAATCACAGGAGTAGGTTTGGGATCAAGCATCTGCTATGTTCTCAAGATCCCGTTCCCTGTCATTTCCCCTCATCTTGGGATGCCACATCATCTGCAGGTTCTCATACTGTTTTGTATACTTATTTTTTTTAATCAAATGCTTCTTTCCTGGATTCCTGACTTTCTGAAAAATATTAAATGCATAATGAACTAGCGAGCTATGTTTCCCTATTTCCTACCCCAGCTCTGTAGTTTCACTCCTTTGCATGATCTGCCTTCCTGGTCATTGTGGACATTTGAGGTTGCAAGTGGGAAGTGGGAGAGGCCTGTATTCACAACATTAAATATGTCATTACCTTTGTTCTTACCTCATTAAAAAAAAAAAAAAAAACAAACCCTAGATGAAATAATTGCAGGTCTTTGATTTTGAACAGCCAAGAACTTCTTAGTTTGACTCTAGTACGGATGAGCACTATGCAGCGAGGTTAGATGTCCCCACTTTGTGATTCAGTCTCTCTATGGTGAGTTTCTCATTTGACCCTGTTACTCACCAGAGTATCTCTCATGACACAGTTATTCTTGTTGCTTCTTGTTGATGGAGACTATCAAAAGACTGAATGAATAATTCTATCAACTTGACTTTTTATTTCTATGAATAAAAAAAAGATACTATATGCAGTTTTTTTTAATAAGTAGTTTCTTAAGAAGTATTTCCCAAACACAAATGCACACAGTTGCTCTCACCTTTTAATTGCATAACATGACACAAAAAACTTGTGTTTTAAGTTTATTTTCATGTGTAATACATAGGATCTTAACATCAGATCAGAAAACGTGTTGTGTGTTTACAAGCCATAACACATACATTTCAATCTACACTGAAATATATTTTGTCACCAAACTACACAGTGTCTAATATGTCATATTTATTTAATATGTTTTCTTACAAAGTATTTTTACCCTTATTAATTTAAATAAAACCCATGCTAATTTGGCTCAAGAGACTGTCAGACACTGTGAAACTGGGGACACATCAACACAGAGTCCTAGGAAGGACATTTGAGGCTCACACAGCAGGACCAGAGTGGATCTCTGTGCCTGGAGGGCCCCCCACCCCCCAGCAATACTGTAAAATACAGGGCCTGAGGTGCAGGAATTTTTTGCAAGCCTCCCTAATGCTTCCTGACTCTGCAGAATGATAGATAAAGTGAGGCTAGAAAAAAAACAAAACAAAACAAAACAAAACAAAAACAAAAACAAAAACAACAGTCACAGATAGCCAGTTAAATACTTGCAAATGTAAAGAGGTTTTAAAATTTCATTTTATGCAGCATGGATGATTTTCTCAGAAAAGAAATTTTAAAAAATAAAAATCAACATAGAGAATTTTTTAAATCTCTTTAAATCTCACCAAACAAGAAGGAAAAAAAAAGCAGAAAATTTTTAAACCTTAGCAAAAAGTACTAGATGCTTATTTTCTCTGAACTGTTTCAAATCTTTTTGTCATTTCTTCATAATGATAGAAGAAGCAATAACTCACAGCAATAACTTCATTTTCAATCATATCATTAGTTGTTAATTCTACTTTGTTTTCTAAAATGAGATGATTTTGCATATCTCCTTTCTCCTGCAATCTTCTCTGCAATATTCATCTTTTTTTTCCACCTTTTAAAAAATCTTCACTTCTTTGTGATCTGTCACACTGAATTAATTTCATTAAATATTCACATTTTATAATAGATTATAAATTTCCTTGATTTACATATTTTCCTACCCTTATTTTTGTAATTCTCTTCTGCCTATATACGTTCTCTTTGTTTCCCCAAATGTTTTGTTTGCCTTTTACTAGTCTTTTATTTGTTCATTTTCATTGTTTTTGTTTTGTGTACTAGGGGTAGTTCTGGGCAGACAATCTGTTAATTACCCGGACTGTGATATGTGTACATTCTCAATTACTACAGCTCCATTTTACTTTGAATCTCCTTATAATTCACTTAAAGCTTTGCAAATCCTTTGCTTAAAAGAATACTTTGGGTTTTCTAAATCATCTGTTAAATGGCTTTAAAGTTATCCATTGTGTTTGGTAATTATTGCTTTATTGCAGTTAGACTGCTGTCTTCCGGCAGGTAATGGAGGTTAGGTATTGGTGCATTGTCCCCTTCCTTTGATGGTTGCCTTTCAAAGGACTCCCAGGTCCTAGAGAGACTTTTCTGGATTGTAGAAGTTTTACATCCTGAAGACGTTGAGAAATAATTTACAATGGAAAGTTTTGTAAAGTAAATGTTCTAAGAGAAGGGAGGTCAAGGGTCTGGGGTCAGAAAGAACCCTGTAGAAAGTTTAATGAAGGTGAGGGAGAAGTTAAGGTCACCTTAGTCACTAGTGACATATAAACAAATACATAGTATTTCTGAGAAATATTAAAATATTAAATATTAATATTAAAATATTAAACACATAATGAACTAGTCGAGCTATGTGACTATGCAGTGAAAAGATAAGGGAGATGGGTGGCTGGTTTCTGGCAGTGGCTGTTTTATAGGAGGGAGCTCCCTCCCAGAGAGGGAGGCAATGAGCAGAGACTCATGGATTAAGTTGTCTATCTGACATATCTGATGATTTGGTTTGAACACTGAGCTTGAAAAATAACTGAATAAGAGTTTACATGATTTATATCTGTCCATGAAAATATGACATATAGTCAAATGATAAAATATTTGCATTTAAGTTGTGAGAAGTACAGTACCATTTGTATCAGTGATTTAGTAAAAGCAGTGTTGGAAAATGGTAAGAGTGCCAGGACTTATTAAAATTGTTATTGCAAAATACTTAAGCAGTCATGGGATGTTGTGTAGATAAGCATTAGTAGATTGAAGATACCATTAATAAATGTTAAGCAATGACAAATTATTAACTTTTAAAGTTTTTAAATTGCTGACTTTCTAAATTTATTTTTTTGTGAAATACAGCACGATTTACAGAAAGGCCTTTTTGTATTGGTGTGCATCGCCTCTTCTGAGACAAGATGGTGACGCAGATTTTGCCAATGAGACAAAACAAAACAAACAAAACACCATTTTTCCCAATTAAATCCATTACTCCGGCAACCCGAGTGGCTTAGCGGTTTAAGCACCTGTTTTCGGCCCAGGGTGTGATCCTGGAGTCCTGGGATCAAGTCCCACGTCGGGCTCCCTGCATGGAGCCTGCTTCTCCCTCTGCCTGTGTCTCTGCCTCTCTCTCTCTCTCTCTCTCTGGGTATCTCATGAATAAATAAATAAAATCTTTAAAAAAAATAAATCCATTACTCAAGTGGTTCCATGATTTCTCAGGTTACAGGAAATGCTGATATTTTTAATAATCTAAATGAGCTTGATTTGAAGATTCATACTTGCAGAGCTCTCACCTTCCTTAGTACACAGTTTACTAAAGGTATTGAAAGAACATATGGTCTCAGCAAGTAATTGACTTTTATGACTCTGAGTATGCAATTTCTGAGATTCTTTAATGCCCTTGCTGGACATCTCGATATGTTTTAAATGCATTTCAAAAGGTCTGCTCATCTTGGGGGCTTGAGGGGTAGGGATAGATACTAAACTGGTTGAAGAACCATTCATTATCTCCTTTAAGATGTAATTTCAAAGAAAGTAAGTAGGACGTATTTAGTGGCTCAACAATGACATGTAAAGACTTTTTTTCTAACTTCCATATCAGTGTAATTGGGAGTCGTCATGTTGCCACTTCTAGTTTGCAAATACCATAAATACTATTATTCACAATGATTTGTCTTTGAAAATCAGACACTGAATATAAAAATTAAAGTACAGAAATAAATGTGTATACAATTGCAATTATTATCTAGAATAGCCAGTTTCAAAATATTACTAAAATCAGATGGTTCTCAAATAGACTATTCATTAGATTTATAAAAGTTACAAGTTAACATTTCAAGATATATGATTTTTAATCAATAAATATATACCACAACCTGGCATAGTTCTAGTACAATTAAATTATTTTTACACATCCTGCATTCCATCTTGCTATTACTTGATTTTTTTAAAGTTTTTTTTTATTAATGTTAACTCTTTGCATAGTAAATTCTGTGGGATTTGACAAATTTGTAGTATCATGTGTCCATAATTATAGTATCATTATCACACAGAGTAATTTCACTGACTAAAAAAATCCCCTGTGCTTCACTTATTCAAATCTTCCTCAAATCCACTAAAACTTCTTATATCCAATTTTATTTGAATGTATGGTTTCCACCCCTATAAATGTTTAGAGGCCACTTTTATGGAAAGTACAGAACCATTAAATATTACGGGAGGGAAAAATATGCTAATATTTGAATTGAAATACTTGTACAGTGGGGAGGTGGAATTTTGAGCGGCTAAAGTCTAGACAAAATGTAATGACAGCCTAAATTACTAGAATCCAAAATACAGATTGAAAAGAAATTGAGGAAGTTGAAGAATTTAGAAATACTTTAAATTAAAACCAAGATGATCTGGTAAGTGACTAGCACTGAGGAAAAGACAAGAAGTACTCTGTACGAATTATTGGTAGAACCAGAGCTAGGAGCTAGGTATTTCCGCGAGGCCACAAACAACAATCTGGCCCCACGTGTCTACCTACCAGGGAAGTGTTAATTTTTCCGGCCAATGTAGGGTGCAGATTTTGGTTCTCCCTTCAAACTTCCTGGCTTGTGCCAACTGCATGGGACTTCCTCATGGACCTTGAGAGGGCGAATAATAACAATGTGGGTCAAATGATCCTGAACAACTACTGGGCACTTGTTCCATTAGGCATGTGGGGGCAGGTAGATTGGTTATATTATCCTTACCTCATATTTAACACACAAATTAGGGATCCCTGGGTGGCTCAGCGGTTTAGTGCCTGCCTTCAGCCCAGGGCCTGATCCTGGAGACCCGGGATCGAGTCCCACGTCGGGCTCCCTGCATGGAGCCTGCTTCTCCCTCTGCCTGTGTCTCTGCCTCTCTCTGTGTCTCTCATTAATAAATAAATAAAATATTTTTAAAAAATAGCACACAAATTAGTCATTGTTAGGAGGGACGTATCAAAGATGGGACATTCTGTCTACCATTTTTGCTGTACTTTTTTGTTAGATACTTGCAGTGATAGGAAACTCTCTGTTCTCTATGGCCATACGTTATAATTAACAGATTATTCTTACTATATTCACATTATAACTGCCTTCCATTCCTAATTGTCCTGTCTAAAGGCAGGACAGTTACAACGTGACTACAGTAAGAATATTCTTATTAATGATACACTTGGTACAGGGTCAGCCTAAACTTGAGGACCACATAGAAGGACTTAGGTTTCCTCTTCCATATGTGCAGGTAATGGACACATTTACCCTCGATGACTGGAAATCACTTCTATAGATTCAGTAACTCCCATCCCAGGACGGAGTACTTAGGCAAAACGACTCTACCCTCTGCTGTGTTCCTTTGAAAGGAAAGTGCAAAACCCTAGACTTAGTACTTTCCAGCTAACACCCCCTTTGTTTGGATGGAAGGAAGATTTGGCTCTTTTTTGTGTTTCTGTGATATCAATTGCTGGCAGCTGTGCCCGCTTACACACTACCAAGTGCAACTTTCAGATAAGGGCTGAACAGCGTGAGGGTGAGTCCTTCACAGTCTGCTTTTCCTAGAAACTTCAATACAGCCCACTCAGATGCTGTTTACAATTGTGCAATGAAGGGTGAATCCTCATCTGCTCTCCTCCTCCTGTTCCTGTTGCATCAAGCAGAATGCTGCACATACTTTCCCTTTTCCCAACCCCCGCTCCCCCGTTTTTGTTTTTGTTTTGCTTTTTTGCTCAGCTACGCAAACCATATGGATGCAGCTAGAATGGATGGCTAAAATGATAACAAGTTGATTTGCAGTGGATCTGCTTTATGCACATTTTTTTTTTTAAACCCTGCATGCAAATCACAAAGCAAATGAAAGAGCAATCCAATGGAGAACTCCAGCAGGGATGGCCATGCAACATCAGCAATGATGCCGGTGTTCAAGTCGGCCAAACCGACATGCACTGGGTCACAGGAAGCCACATCAGAACAAAGGCAAGTGGATTTCTTGACCGTGTCAGCATATAAATTTCTCGATCATTCTTTTTTATGAGTTTGGTTTGGGTCTCTCATTGAGTTTTTGTACTTCGGTGAAATTTTGCTAGAACCAGGTACAAATAAAACCACAAAAGTGAAAATCCATAGTTGCTGGCAAAGCTTTAAAAAAAGAGGCTCTTGAAGAAATATAGCCTGTGTTTGTTTTTACTGGGCTGAAGACTCAGTCACTAATAGGAATCACTTCATAGACCCCTGATTCTAAAGCCCATTTTGTTATGTTTCCTTCCCTGCTTGCATTTTTTTTTCTAAGTTCTATTTCTGTGTAGTATTAGCTACTGTGTGGCCTGCTGGTGTTGTGTCCAATGATGATCGGCACTCTTAGCTTAACATCAGACTATTTCTGCCTAGTACAAATTTGGGAGAAAGGAAACGTGTTTTCAAAGACAGGGTACAGACAATGGTACAGTCAGGTGTTCCACAATCTCCACCTCCCTTTCCACTGGTGAAATATATATATATACACTAAATATATATATATATATATATATTATATGTATATTTTATATATATATTATATATATATAAAATAAAAATTGCCCAAATAATAAATATATATGATTCTTGTCTTGAATATTGTGCCCAGCTAAGTATCTTGTTAGTCTAAAGGCCCCCTCCCGCCAAGCGAGTTACTTGCATCAGTGTAGGCCGTTGAACACACAGGACTAGAGTTACTCGTGTTCCTTTTAAATGTCGATTGTTAGGAGTGTCTTGTGTAAACAGGACAGTGGAATTACGGCAGAGCCACAGGGCAGCCTCTACCCCAAGAGGAGCGTTTGACCTCAGCCATCCTCGTGTTCACAGGTTTCTGCAAATTCCAGGTTCTGAATGAAAGACAAGCATACTGTGTCCAATTTATCTAATTAGCAGAATGCCTGCTAGTTTGATCCGTTAACAGTCTTTCAGTATTTTTTTCCCCTTAAAATAGCTTTCATGAAAATGAAAACCTACATATTCCTTGGCTATTTTCAATTTCAGTGGTGCTAATGCTTGACACTTGGTTTATGCCATTATAGTTTATTTCTTGAGGGAGTATTAATGACCATGTAGGTAACTACAAAAAGTAAGCAAGCACATTTACTTAGAAGATATACCTCGTGTGTGTGTGTGTGTGTATCCTTAGCGTCATTCTTTTTTCTTTCTTTTTCCAAAAAAAGAAAAAAAGTGTACATAAAATCTCATTAACTTGGTCCATTAAACCTTGTATAATCAAATGGCTCATTCATTTTAGGAGGTGGAGGCTATACTGAACTGTGATTAAAAGCAGGCTCCCCAAAGGAAGACAAATGGGTTCAAACCTACCTCTGTCACTCATGAATTGCATGGCCTTCGGCTGGTTACACTGCTGAACCTCTGGTTCTTCCATCTGTAAAATGTGAATTGTAAAAGCACCAGCCTCATAGTGTTGCTGAGATGTTTATATTGATCCGGCTTTAAGGACTTAGCCTGGCTTCCTTAGGGGTTCAATGAAGACTGCTTTCTGCATTTGGGTTTGTTGAGCTCACAGGAACCAGAGTCTGCATTTAAAACTGAGAAAGCAGAACTAGATATTTGACATTTGATTTTCAAAAAAAAAAAAAAAAAAAAAGTCAAATACTTAGAACAACTCATCGTATTAGAGCTTTAAAGTATATATTTCAGGTTACTTAGTCTTACATGACAGAAAGGCCAACCACCAAGGTCTTAACACACTGGGTTTAATTTCCTCATTTAAACAAGCAGTCAGGCAGGACATGTTACTAGTGGCATTGCTCCAAGATGCCATCAGGATTTTCTGTCTTCATTTCGCCATATTAGGATTTGGACTTCTGTCCTTCCACTTCATAATCTCATGGTTGCCAGAGGACTGCCCCTGCTGAAACCATCATGTCCATGTTTAAGGAAAGACGAGGGGCTGAATGTGTAGGATACTCATCGTTTCTGTTCCTCTTTCATTGGGAAAGCAAATGATTGGCTATACCCCCTCCTAAGACTTTGGCTGATGTCTTCTTGGCCATATCTGTGTCCAGTGGTTCCTCCAAGGTGTAAGGTAGCTGGGGAAGCAAGCAGTTAGTGGGAGGTGGTGCTCCCAGGACTGTTGGGTCTATGTTAGCAGGAGAGAAGTGGAGGAGTGAGCATCAGATGAGCTACTTTTAGTGGATGCCAGAGTAGTCATCATTGGAGAACACTGTGCTTTGTCAGACTTCTGAACATTCATTCTGTAGTTTAGTATTTATTGTTTTATTTTTTTAAGATTTTATTTACTCATGAAAGACAGAGAGAGAGAGGCAGAGACACAGGCAGAGGGAGAAGTAGGCTCCATGTAGGTAGTCTGATGCGGGACTCGATCCCAGGACTCTGGGGTCATGCCCTGAGCCAAAGGCAGACGCTCAACTGTTGAACCACACAGGTGCCCCATATTTATTGTTTTAAATTGAATTATGTATGGGGAAATATTCCATTAACTTTTAATTATTTGGGACCTTTGAGGATCTTAATTCAGCTCTGGTGGAAAGGGTTATTTATTTTGCGGTTGAGATTTTTATGAGGGGTGTGCATGCACATGTGAGCTTGTTTTTTTGCCTCAGAATATCAATAGTAGGTGGGGGAAATGCCACTTAAGGAATTATTCCCCATCTCACTTCATTCTATATATTCCCTGTGCTTATTGTGTCTTTGTTTTTCAAATACACCAAACTTATCCTCACTCAGTGAGATTTGCAGCTCTCTCATCTGTCTGAGAAGTTCTCCTCCATCCCTTACATTATTGACTTAATTTAGCACCTACTTAATTTTAGCACCTTGCTTTTTTTCTGACTTCCATCATTGAGGGCTTTTTTTGGTTAAAAAAATCAAATTCATAGAGAAAATTATGAGGATACATAGTGTAGTCAGAAACTAAATGAACAAAAAAAAAAAGAAAAGAAAAAAAGGGAAAATTTCTGTTGAATAAAAAATCAGAAAACTCATAGCATTGTTTTTCTGAAGAATGTATTCCTAACTAACTTATGACAATCCCACAGAGGTTCTGGGAATTATTTTCTGTCATGAAAAAGTAGATGATTTTCAACCTGATAAAATAAAGTGAAATGTAGTTATGTACCAGATGTTTTATTCATTACAAATCACTAACAGAAACAAAAATCAGCACTTCAGATATATGGTTTATGCAATTATCTGCATTTTTAAAATTATTAATCTCCTTTTTTGTTTATTTTATCTCATAATGATTGTCTCATATTTGAGATATTTTGCTGTCCTTTTAATAATTTCTTTAACTCCCTCAATTATTTCCTGCTTTGCTTTAGCCAAAATACCAAACAGCTATTTGTATTTTAATATTACCTTTTCCCCCTCAAGTAACTAGATATTCAAAAGATAATACCCTTCACTCCCACCACCAGTCATTTTATTTTTTAAAAAATTTTTGGTGTGTTTTCATTTTTTAAAGTTTTTATTTAAATTCCAGTTAGTGAACAGTGCAATATTAGTTTCGAGGGTATTATTTGGTGATTCAACACTTCCATGCAAAACCCAGTGCTCATCACAAGTGTACTCCTTAATAGCCATCATCTATTTCACCCACCCTCTCACCCACTTCCCCTCTGGTAACCATCAGTTCTCTATAGTTAAGAGTCTGTTTCTTGGTTTCCCTCGTTCTTTTTCCCCCATAGTAATTTGTTTTGTTTCTTAAATTCTACATATGAGTGAAATCAATAGTCTTTCTCTCACTGGCTTATTTCACCTAGCAATAATGCTCTCAAGTTCTATCCATGTCATTGTAAATGGCAACATTTAATTATTTTTTATGGCTGAATAATATTTCATTATACATGTCACATCGTCTCCATCCATTCATCTACTGATGGGCACTTGGACAGCTTCTATAATTTGGCTGCTATAAATAATGCTGCTATAAACACGGGAGTAAAAAAAAAAAAAAAAAACAACACGGGAGTGCATGGATCCCTTTGAATTTGGAATTTTGTCTTCTTTGGGTCAATACCTAGTAGTGCGATTGCTGGGCTGAAGGGTCTTTTAACTTTTTGAGGAAACTCCATACTGTTTTCCAGAATGGCTGCATCAGTTTGCATTCCTATCAATCATCAATAACAGGGTTCTCCTTTCTCCACATTCTTGCCCACATCTGTTGTTTCTTGTGTTGCTGATTTTAGCCATCCTGACAGGTGTGAGATGATAGCTCATTATAGTTTTGCTCTGCATTTCCCTGATGATGAGAAGTGTTGAGCATCTTCTCATGGGTCTGTTAGCCATCTGTATGTTTACTTTAGAAAAATGTCTATTCATGCCTTCTGCCCATTTTTTAACTGGATTGTTTGTTTTTTTAAGTTCCTTATATATTTTGGATACTAACCCTTTATCAGACATGTCATTTGCAAATATCCCATTCTTTAGGTTGCCTTTTAGTTTTGTTGATTGTTACCTTTGTTATGCAAAAGCTTTTTATTTTCTCAATAAGGTACTTAGGAATAAACCTAACCAGAGGTGAAAGAACTGGATTCAGAAAACTATAAAACACTGATGAAAGAAATTGAAGATGACACAAAGAAATGGAAAGAGATTCCATACTCGTGGATTAGAAGA
Source organism: Vulpes lagopus (assembly GCF_018345385.1). Classification (NCBI taxonomy): domain Eukaryota; kingdom Metazoa; phylum Chordata; class Mammalia; order Carnivora; family Canidae; genus Vulpes; species Vulpes lagopus. The sequence goes on along the minus strand of NC_054838.1, from coordinate 4,009,827 downwards.
ACAAATATTGTTGAAATGTCTATACTATCCAAAGCCATCTACACATTTAATGCCAACAGCATTTTCCACAGAGCTAGAACAAAGAATCCTAAAATATGTATGGAACTGTAGAAGACCCTAAATACCCAAAGCAACCTTGAAAAAGAAAGGGAACGCTGGAGGCATCACAATCCCAAACTTCAAGTCATATTACAAAGCTGTAGTAATCAAAAACAGTGTGGTACTGGCTCAAAAATAGACACATAGATCAATAGAACAGAACAGAAAACCCAGAAATGAACCCATCCCTATATGGTCAGTTAATCTGTGTCAAAACAGGGAAAAAAATATCCAATGGGAACAAGACAGTCTCTTCAGTAAATGGTGCTGGGAAAACTGGACAGCAATGTGCAAAAGAATGAAACTGGACCACTTTCTTACACCATGATATTTACAACATGAAAATAAGTTAAAAATTTATTAAAGAACTGAATATGAGACTTTCGTGAAACCATAAAAATCCTACTAGAGGGAGAACACAGGCACTAAGCCCTTTGACATCGGCCTTAGCAACTTCTTTCTACATCTGTGTCCTGAGACAAGGGAAACAAAAGCAAAAATAAACTATTGGGACCTCATTACAATAAAAAGCTTCTGCCCACCGCCAGTCATTTTAGGGAGGTGAAGTGTCTGGAGGAAACTTAAGATCTTCCCAAACCATCCGTCTTCCTCTCCATCATTGTCCTCACCTTTTGGACCTCCTTTCTCCACTTGCTCTGACCATCATTCTCGTCTCTGCCAGCCTCCTCTGCACCATCTCCATGGCTTCCTTACCTTCTCTAGGACGACTTTATTTCTATAACCTACATTTGATCTAAGAGCTAGATGAATGTTCACTACTGACACAAAAATAATTTTGCTGTTTAAATCCATATGTTGTCTTTAACTCCGTATTCCCAAAGCTGGCCTCACCTTATCTTTATAAGCCCAGATACCTCCCCACTTTTTAAACTTCTGAGGACTGCACAAGCTTATCCAGCATGCAACATGGTAGTTACAACTGTTACATCCTTTTTATTCATTGTGGTCACAAATAATCTCTTATTAATATTATTCTTTAATATCTTCCACTCATGGCTAATATCTGAGTGGGGAGCACTACCAAACACATAGGTGTTTGTTCATTTTTAGATTAAAAATCTAATTCCTTAGCCTCCCAGTTCTGAAATCCACCCCCACCCATCCCTCCTTTCTTGCTTTCTCTCTCTCTAGTATAGATTATACAGGCAAGGGATTAGTTGTAAAAAATTTCAGCTGCTCCGGTGTGCGTAGCCAGTGGTATCCTTCCTCACTACCCCTCCAATAATCTATGTGAACAATCTTTAACATCCTGTGACGTGAATACAGGAGCTAGATATCACACAAACCTCGACTTATATGGATACTTGTGGTCAACTAGAGATGGGAGGTTACTTCCAGAAGCTAAGGAGCAAGTGGAACAGCAAGCCCTTGGAAGTGAATGCACCATGGCCAATGAGTCAGATATAAAAGTGGGAGTCTCCAGCGGATGGTATGAATCCTACTTGGATAGTGATGCTGGGAATAGTGCAGATATTAGAGTTGGGAAGTATTAGGGCTGTCCGAATAAATTAAAATGGCTATTTTAAGTCAGGTAGTCAAGAAATATCCCACAATTGATTTTTCATTAATGAATTACCCCAAATATTTTCCGACAAACCAATGAGGAATTAATTTTCAATCATGATTGATGTTTTCTCTTTCCAAAGAATGTGCTTTCTATCCCATCAATAATCTCCCCGAATATAACCAAGTGTAGCCTGAACATCTGTTTAAATTGGGGAAAAAAAGAGACATAATGTAATCGTTTCACATGTTCTTCTCCTTTATAAAGCTCTTCAAAACAAAGAAAATAAATTTCCATTCATTGGACCTTATTTCCCACCAAGAAATAGAGGCTTTGTTGGATGGCTAAAGCTGAGGCTTCCTCCATAATCTGTCCCACAAACCTAAAAGTTGCCTGGCTAAGTAGGTGATATTTTTCCAGGGATCCCAAAGAGCTCGGTAGGAACGATTTGGGTGTTAGCTGTCTTTCTTACCTATTCTCTAAGAGACAGTTTTCCTTGATGAGGATCATTTCTGTAAGTCCTGGCACAGTTCCGCCCCACTTGGAGCATCTCTTGGTTTTGGATAAGCCTCCTCCTTGGGGAGTGAGGAAGCTTTTGGCCAAACGGAGTCCACATGAGCATTAATTTTCCAATTCCAAGTGGTCTTATGTGCAAACCCCCAATTTAAGTCTTCAGTGACACCCAGTTTTTCATCAAGTTATTGTCACCGAAGCGCTGCTTAGAAAGGCTTAATGACCTTGAAATCTGGACTTCTCCAGCGGTCACAGAGTCACTAGCATATTTTGGATTGAGGTAATTTCCATCTTCGTTCTATTTTGGTAATGCGACTTCAGTAATAGTCATGTACATCCTCCCCTCATCAGGAGTTTCCTGTCTGGTAGCCTGGTGCTAGGACCGCAGTTCTGATAAAAAAAGAAATCATTTGTATCTGAGATAAAAAGCCTTCCCTACGGTCTGCTTCAGTAGATAATCTCAAGTCACAGGTGGTATTTCCAGGCTTAGGATAATAGGATTATTTGTATTTATAGGTTGCTGGCAACTTGGACCACTGTGTGTCCTCCAACGTTCACTTCATTATCAGGAACCTATAGAGTTAAACAGATTCTTAAGAATCACCTCTGGGCTCTCTGTGCTTATATCTTCTTGGGGACCAGAGCTAAGTTAATCTTTGCAGCAAGTACTGAGATGGCGTTTTCAGCTTTCTTCCTTCTGCTGACCGTCCTGTATCTGGTGAGGGCTGTTAAGGCCTTGGGGCAAACAGTGCAAAATTCATCCACTCACAGCCTTTTGTTATTTCCCAAATTGTGCCGGTTGCACCTCTGCAAACTAATGTCCATCAGGGGCATGGCCTTTTCCTCAAAATGAATTAGCTGTCGGTGGTAAGGTCTCCCCATGACGATCTGCACGCAGATTCTTACTCCTCACAGCCTCTTCCTGAAACAGAAGTGCGGGTCAAAAACATCAGGCGAACTAAGATGTAGGTCTAGATCTAGATATGTATCATCCAGAGTTTTAGTTCATTGCACACACACAGAATTAGCAATATCCCTGTGACCTTCAAAGCATCTGCACACACTTCCCATCTGTGGGCGCAGAAGCGTAAGCCCACGTGTGTGCACACGTAGGCCCCTGCAGATGGATGAACGAGGTGAGGAGGCTACTGTAACCGTGTCACACATTTTAAAGGATTCTGAGGAGCCGTCATAGGACTAGGAGGTGAGGACCTTGTGTGGCATAAAAGCGAAGAGGCAGACGCTCCCCGTGGCTGATGCCAGATTTATGAGGCCAGAAGCATGCGCCCCCAACTGAGTCATGGACACCCACCAAACTACGCCTTGGAGACTTAAGAAATGCTGGAAAACGCTTTGCCAGGCGCTAAATTCCCGCACAAACACGTGGGATTTAGAGCCAGTGAAATGTGGGTTTAATGTTAAGGTGAGGACCTGTGGTTTTGTCGGCCGGAGGTCTGAATACTTTCGGACGAATAGGCCTCATGAACTGTGCGTAGGCCTCTTTTTTTTTTTTTTTTTAATTTATTTTTTATTTTACGATAGTCACAGAGAGAGAGAGAGAGAGAGAGAGGGGCAGAGACATAGGCAGAGGGAGAAGCAGGCTCCATGCACGGGGAGCCCGACGTGGGATTCGATCCTGGGTCTCCAGGATCGCGCCCTGGGCCAAAGGCAGGTGCTAAACCTCTGCACCACCCAGGGATCCTGTGCGTGGGCCTCTTAACGTCGTTCCCCAGGGCAGAGTTCTGAACTTGTGTCGCTCTCAGCTCCTCGTTTCTGGTAAAAGCAGAGCTAACTGGTGAAGCGCAGCACAGTGGCCGTGGGCCTCGCAGGGACTGTCAGGCCTCAGGCCTCCCCTCCTCCCTCACGCAGCACAGCCAGACCCCCCCCCCCCCCATCTGCACCTTTGTCTGCTCCCCTTCCTCCGACTATCTCTCTGGCCCTTTATGCTTTCCAGTTCGAAGTTTAGAAGTCCAGCCCGGTTTGGTTGCATGTAAACTGTGCTTCACCAGCCTTACTCCGCTGTTGCACTCGTCAACTGGACGTCAAGTGTATTCGGAGAGAACAGGCGACTGTTATTTCATTTCAACCTGGCATCTTTGGAGACATTGTTTGCACCTGCTTTCTATTAGCGGCATGTAGTCCACTCTGCAGGGGCTCACTAGCTTGTTGACAGTGGGAATTAGGGCTTCTGTCCCGTTTGCTAAAGTGCCTAGCACAGGGTTGAACAGTTAGGTGCCAAGTACTTAAAACACATGTGGACACACACACCCCACCCCCAAAGGAATACTTGCTGGTTATATACAGTTTAATAAGCTTTTCACCAGAGTCAGGGAAGGAACGGAGAGGCCAGGTGACGTTTTGCTGTTAACTTCCTCTGCTACTGGGCCAGTTTGCATATGCTATACGTATCTAAGTCTACACTGTGACAGGATCAAATGAATTTTATTGCCCTCATTCTGAAAAATGAAGAAGCTGAAAATTAAAATTTTTAATTAATCTACCTGAAGTTGCATAGTGTTTATGATGGTTAGGATTATGTGTCAACCTGGCGGGGCCATGTGATCTAGATGCTTGGTAGAGCATTATCATAGAATGTCTCTGTGAAAGTGTGTTTTAGTGGAGATTGGTGTTTTGATCAGTGGTATTTGAGTGAAGCAGTTTACTCACCATAATGTAAATGGTGAGTTGGAAGTCTGACTAGAAATAGGGTGGCCTCCCAAGCAAGAAGAGGTTGTGTAGACTTGAACTGCAGTTCTTCCCTGGGTTTCCGGTCTGCTGGCCTCCCTGTAGATTTTGGACTTGCGAAGCATCCACAGTAGTATGAGCTAATTCCTTAAGAATAATAATAAAAAAAATCAAAATCAAACCTCTTTAATATAGAGGTGTGTGTGTGTGTGTGTGCGTGTGTGTGTGTGGTTTGTGTGTGTATGCATGCATATATCTTGTTGGTTCTAATAGAGCATATTATCTGAAAAGGAGATTTAAATAAAATCTTTTAAACTACGTTACGGAGATATGTTTGACATATAAGAATTTGTACATATTTGACATATGACTTGGGATATGAGCACACACTCCTTGAAACCATCATCACGATCTGTGCCATAAACATATCCATCACCTCCAGAAGTTTCCCCCAGACCTATTTATTTATTTATTTATGTATTTATTTATTTATTGTGATAATAATTAACCTAAGATTTACTCTCTTACCAAAATTCTAAGTATATAATACAGCACTGTTAACTATGAACACTTTACTGAACACCCCTCTAGGACTTAATCATCTCTGATAGCTGAAACGCTGTACTTTTTGATGTGAGACCAATGTCCAACTTCATTGCATTTTACCTTCTGGCATAGACACTCCTTTAAAACATCGTTCTGAGTCGGTGAAATACAATATAATTCAAGGAGGAATATGGTAAGATACTTATCAGTTTTAAGCAGTAGATCCTAAGAGGAAAGGCAATTCGGATGGAGGGAATTTAGTGAAAGAGCTGTTATTGTGACAGACTGAGGAAGATAGGGTTTACACACTGCATGCGGAAGGAAGGGCAAAATTATTCCACTTGCAGGAAAATAGAAAATAACAAATGTGAAGATCTGTAGGTAGTATTTAGCGTACGTTCTCAGGTCAGAGTGAAAGATAAACGAAAGTAGTTTGCCTTGGATGGAAGTGAAGCTAGAATGATGGTTAGTGTTCGAGGCGAACAGTGGCTGAAGCCTGGACTAAAAGATCGTAATGACTTCATAAGGCACAGTTGAAGGGGTTGATCTTTCATGACAATAATTTGCACGTTAAAAATACCGTCACGTTTGCTCGTATATAATATCATGTCTTAAATGTTGCTCTCTGCATTTTGGCACTTGTTACGCCTGCCACGTTTCTTGATACGTGGCAAATGATGTCATGTCACATAGTTATTAAACGTTCTAAAACGTTAGCGCTACTGCCCTTGATGCTAAAAGGGCAATAGCGTTAACATTTAAGAACATCTATTGCGACTTTTTGTACAATAGCAGCATATGTTTATTGTGGAACATTTTGATTTATATCAAATTGGAATTAAGAGTCAGAAAAGGGTGGTGGGGGGAGCAGAGTATCTGAGGCCTTGGAGACAAATGAGGACTTTTGATCAGAGAAGAAGTGGGGTGTGACAGATTCCGAAACTGCTTTGGCCGCTGTTCTGACATAGTCTCTTGGTGAGGCAAGGGAGAAGGCACGGAGGCTAGGTTTGAGGCTCAAATTGTAGAACAGGTGAGAAAAGATGATGGTAGTTGGGACCCCGCTGGTAAAAGTGGATATATGTTTCTAGTTTCTGGATATATTTTTAAATGGCTTTTATGATTTTTTTGGGGGGTGGGTTGTTAATTGGATATTGAAAGTGAGAGGGATAGATCAAGGGAAACTGTAACTTTATTTATGTATTTGGCCTGAGTAAATTAAAGGAGTTGATATTACAGTCAGAAGGTGAAGATTAAAGGAGAAGCCAATAGGTTTGAGAGAAGCAGAGTATTGCCCATTTCATATCTAAATGAAGATGTGATTTTCCACAGATTCTCAGGATTAGGACATGGAATCTGCCAGAGATGGGAGCAGAGTATGCGACATTATCCTGCCGAACTCTTCGCTCCACAGACACAATACATAATATCTTTTTCATGGTGTAATGGTAAACTAGTGGAATCTTCTAGGCAGATGTGGGAGCTGATTTGATTAACAGTCTTCAAAAAGATAATGATATGGTGGGAAAAAAAAAAAAACTAAAGGAAAAAGGCTATTTAGAGGGCTGTTGAAATAGTCAAAGTGAGAGATAATGGAGGCATAATTTGGGGGACTGGTGGGATGGTGATAGAAGTGATTAAATTTGAGATGTTTGGAAGGAAAAGCTGACAGGACAGCAGGACAAACTGATATGTTAAATATGGATTATTAGTGAAAGTGAGATGAGTTCTACGTTTTGCACCGAGCAATTGAGTAAATGGTGTGCTCTGAGAACTAGGATTCTTAATTTTTGTTGTTGTTGTTGTTCCATAAATCATTTTGACAGCAATAAAGCCTATGGAACCGTTTTCAGAATAAAATGGTTTTAAATATATAAAATAAAATGCACCGGCTAAAAAAGCGTCAATTTATTGAAATACTTATATTGAAATATTACAAAACGTATTTGTGATTTTGTAACGTATATAATTCTTCATTAGTGTATTACATAACACGGTAGGGAGGATTCTAGGATGATCCCAAGATTCCTGTTTCCTTTTGTATATGTAGAATGTCTGAATATGATGAAGGTCACTTCTGTGACTGTGTTAGGTTAAATGGCAAAAAAGTGAAGAGATTGTTGGAGATGTCCTTAGGTCCACAGTCCATTTACTTTGAGAAAGCAAAAGCAGGATTAACTTGAAGGGGCTTGGCCTAACCAGGTGAACCCGCTGAAAAGACAGTCTAAGGTCTGAGACTAGAAGCAGGTGAACACATTCTTGCTAGCGAAAGAAGCAAGCCACCATGTATTCCACAACTGTGGGAAAATGAATTTTGCCCGCAATTGTGTAAGTCTGAAACAAGACCCTGCACCTCAGATGAGATCAGAGACCTGACTGGATTTCCACCTGTCAGGCCCTGGCATAGGACCCAGTTAAACTGTGCCTGGACATTTCACCCATATAGGTTGAACCCACTAAGTTTATGCTAACTTTGCTATAAAACAGTAGACGGCAGGTCACATAAGAGGATCTAGCAATGGGTCCGGTATAGTCTATGGTTTTAATGTACTAATGAGCATAAGCTACATACCTAGGTTATCTTTCACAACTATAATGTTCTATGAAAATATGTTTTTCTAGTTGGGACAAAGTCACAGGAACTGCTAATACTGTGATTTGTTGCTGGAATTCATAATGGAGAGAAATTCTTAATTTTAGCTACAGCTTAGAAAAAATAAAGGCATAATTTCTCCTCAAGCAAGTTGACCGGTATCCTCAATTGAATGTAGATTGCTTGGGGAGAGAGAGGCTATGGACTCAGATGAAAAATCCTGCTAAAGTTTCTCCCCCTGTCCCCAGATTTTATTTAAATTCTAGTTACTTAACATACAGTAAGATATTGGTTTCTGGAGTACAGGTCACTGATCCATCACTTACATAAAACACCCAGTGCTCATTGTGAAGAGTGTCCTCCTTAATACCCACCACCCCCATCTAGGCCTTCCCCCACCTCCCTCCCTCCATCTACCCTCTGTCCTCTATCATTAGGAGTCTCTTGTGGTTTGTTTCCCTCTCTCTTTTCTTTTTCTGTTCTCCCATATGTTCATCTGTTTTGTTTCTTAAATTCCATATATGAGTGAAATCATACGGTATTTGTCTTTCTCTTATTTCGCATAGCACATGATGCTCTCTAGCTCCATCGATGTCATTGCAAATGGCAAGATTTCATTCTTTCTGTTGGCTAATATTCCACTGTACGTACGTGCATACATACATACACACATACACTACATCTTCTGTATGAATTCATCCATTGATGGACATTTGGGCTCTTTTCATCATTTGGCTATTGTTGATGATGCTGCGGTAAACACCAGGGTGCATTTACCTCTTTGATTCTGTATTTTTTATCCTTTTCGTAAATACCTAGTGCAATTGCTGGATCATGGGGTATCTTCTATCTTAAAATTCTTTCTAAGTAAGAAGGTGCACAGAGTCTTTTTAGAAACATTTTGTACAAAAAAAAAAAAAACATTTTGTACAGACTATGTATATTGAAACAAAAAACATTCACTGCAATCTTCAGTTACCCAGAAACATCCAATTAAGCAGGTGTGTCCTTTCAGTTAATATATATATATTTTATGTTAGTGGATGCAAATAGAGGAACAGTTTGGTAATATTTCTAAACCCTATTCTTTTTCTTTTTTTAAGATTTTATTTATTTATTCATGAGAGACACACAGAGAGAGAATGAGAGAGAGAGAGAGAGGCAGAGACACAGGCAGAGGGAGAAGCAGGCCCCATGCAGGGAACCCGATGTGGGACTCCATCCCGGGACTCCAGAATCAGGCCCTGGGCTGATGGCAGATCCTAAACCTTTGAGTCACCCAGGGATCCCCTAAACTGTATTCTTTTTAATTAAGCTACTTTAAAAAAAAAAATCTGGGCATCTTTTGATGGAAGACATAAAATAATCCTGCTTAAATAAACATTTGAGTTATAAATTGATTCATATGTTTGGGAGATGAGAGGGACAGTTGTATTAGAAATCTAAACATTTCAATCTCTGTATTCTTTGTGTTAAAGAAGTGCATTTTCTGCATGAATGACAGTCACACATGGCTCAGTAATTTTACTCTATCAACATTGAAGCCATATCTTCCGGAGGAGAAAATTAACTTTAGAGACTTGATTCTAAATTGATTTTAAGTTAAAGGGATAGATAGATATGTTATCAAATGGAGCTATATCACATTTTTTGAAATTTAAGGCACTAATCTAAAAACACAGTATATGTCTTTCCCCTTGTTTCTGTGCTGTCTTTGATCTTCAGGCAACAATAAAGTATTAAATCACAGGAGAATGGCTGCTTGAGCTACTTTGCTTCATTGAGATGTGATTGCTAATTGGAAGATAAATCCATTGTTGGCATGTGAAATTGAATGAAACTGAGGATTGTGCCAACTTAGAAACACATGCAACACCTGGTGCCTTTTTGAAACAATTACCACCCTTGTTAGAGTCTGTGGGTCCTGCTCAATGGGCTCCAGACAGATGCTTGGATTAGAGGTTACCTTGCACAGCTGGAGCTGCTGAGTCACATGTTCCTAGGTGTTCCACTCTCTCCTCCTTGAGTTTGAGCATTGCTAGAACACTAGTGGTTCGGTTTTCCTTTGTGTTGAACGTCCATCCTATTATTGATAGCCACTAGCCTCTATATCTTGGGTTGATGAGGGTTGCCAACATAGGTTCACATTTCCCTGAGATTTTTTTTTTTTTTTTTTGGTTATTATACTTTAAAATAATACTTTACAGCTATAGTGAAATTTGGGGCACTTGGCTGTCTAAGGCTCAGTCAGTAGAGCATACGACTCTCGATCTTGGGGTTGTGAATTTGAGCCCCACTTTGGTATTAGTAAACATTTATCGTGAAATTAAAGCATTTGTGGACCTAAATAAAGGGCATTTATAGATTTGTTATACTTTTCTTTTGACTTTTTAAATTGATTTAGAAACTAAAAAGCACTAATAGTCCTGGAAGAGAGAGCTATGTCTGAAGCAGACATGTACCAGAAGGGGAAGAGGAGATTCCCCAGTTCCCAGGAAAAAAAAAAAACTTTAATCCAGGGGATACCTTTTTCTCCACTATCTACAGTAATTTTGGCACTTTTCTCACTATCAGCAGATGCAAATTATAGTAAACTGAAGCAATGTCCACAGATACCCAAACAGGGAATTTCAAAGCTCCAATAAGCATCAGGCAACCCTCTTGGGACCCCTCTCACACCTGAGAGTTTTTTCTGTATCCTCACCTAATAAAACTCTTATCACTTTATGAAAGAAAAAGAAAGAAAGAAAGAAAGAAAGAAAGAAAGAAAGAAAGAAAGAAAGAAAGAAAGAAAGAAAGAAAGAAAAGAAAAGCTACAGCAAGCATCAAATCAATGGTCACCACAAAGTTCTGGGAAAAGAATAAAAACAATCAATAGATGAGAAGCACTAAAATCAAAACTAAAACAAAACTAAAGTTAAGGCACAAAAAAGAGACTCTAAAATCAGTACAGTTCTTAGCTTTAGAGACAAGGAAAATATCACATCCATAGAAGTTTGCCATGAGAAAATCACCAATTGTAGATCATGGACATTTCTCATATTATCCTTTTTTTTTTTAAATGTACCTAAGTGGATATTTAAAAGGCACACACTTAAAACATCTTGATCTTAAAATTAAAAAAAAATAATAATGTTTAAAAATTCCAAAATAGTGGAAGGAATTAAGCTGGAATATAGATTTATAAAATAGGATATACAAATTAAAGTTTGTATTAACAATCAAAAAAGGAAAATGAGGGGCACCTGGGTGGCTCAGTTGTTTGAGCATCAGCCTTCAGCTCAGGACATGATCTTAGAGACCTGGGTTTGAGCCCCACATAGGACTCCATGCTCAGTGTGGCACCTACTTTTCCATCTCTTTCCTACCCTTCCCCACCCCCACACATGCTCTCTCTCTCTTCCTCTTGTACTCTCTCAAATAAATCAATAAAATATTTTTTAAAAAAGGAAAGGAAAATGAAATCCCAATATAGCTCTATAAGGTTTTCTAGAGAAAAACTGAGATTTTGGAGAAAATAAAATATTCAAAGGAATAAAATTATTTTTTAAAATTTACTAATTATGAAAAATCCAAATCTTCATAGGAGTTCATGCACTGGCAAATAAGATGATGATTACAAGGCTCATTTGTAGATAACATGTAACCTTTCTGAAAAAAGAAAATCTGCAGAATCTTAAAAATTTCTGGGAAAAATAAACAACAAAGTTTGTCTTCAGAAAAGAATTGGATTACAATCATTCATCAAAATGGCATAACCTTGGCAGAAGACAATGGTATAATATATCCAGAGTAAAAAACAAAAATTTCTTTTAATCTAAAACCCTGTAGCCAAATCAGGATACACTGGTGAAGGACAATTAAGAGTTTAAACAAATAAGATTAATTAAAAAAAAAAACTAAATTATTTGAAAAAGAATTAGGAAAAATAAAATGTTCTAAAATAAAAAATATATATAAAATATATTATATATATATATATATATTTAACCTTGTAATTACTTTTAACGTTTTGATGTGTTCCATGGAGCCTTTTTCATATGCACATATATAGAATATTGGTCATTAGGTTTTATAAACAATTTTCCCTTAATATCATGATTTTTCCCATAGTACAAGTGCTGTACAAATATCTGCTTAATGTCTCAGATGTTTCCATTGAGTAGCTATGTAGTAATTCACTTATAATCCCACTGGATTTTTTTTTTTTTACTACTAAATATAATGTGATGATCATCTTTATAATAATTTTTTCCCTATGTTTCAGGGTTTTTTTTTTTAATAGATTTCTAAGTGTAATTTTACTGATGCAGGCAGTCGGATCATTCAGCAAACATTCAAGAAATGCAAAAACTTAGTCCCTAGAAGAATTTTATTAATTGCATTCACAGTGAGTGTGAAGTCTTCACAGTTTCTGAACAGGAAGGTCTGTGGGTGCATAGGGGCTGTTTGAAAAATGAGGTTTAGGGGACACCTGGGTTGCTCAGTCGGTTAAGCGTCTGCCCTCTGCTCAGGTCATGATCTCAGGGTCCTGGGGTCGAGCCCCACATGGAGCCCCACACCTCAGCCGCGAGTCTGCTTCTCCCTCTCCCTCTGTCCCTCCTCTTGCTTGTTCTCTCTTGCTCATTCTTTCTCTCTCTCTTTCTCAAATAAATAAAGTCTTTTAAAAAATGAGGTTTAGGTGGGCTTGGGGGGTGCGAGGGCTTGGATTTAAGAGGCAAGAAGACATCAATGGTTTCTATTAAAAGCTGGGACCTACGATGGAGATGGAGAACCTGCAGGGAAGGAAGGCCTGTCCCCTCGGGTGGTGGCACAGTACTGCCTGGGCCTGTAGGGAACTCCTTCCTGTGCAGCCCAGAGTCACTGATTTTTATAAAGAAGAATCTCATGACAAACATCTGAAGACACAGGTCAGGTTTGCAGAGGAAATGAGCCCAAAGCCTTAATGTATGTCAGAGAGTTGAAACTTTCTGAAGAAGCCTCTTCAACGTTGGAGAAGGAAGGAAGGATTAAACGAGACATCCATCGAGCAAGCTCAATGTTAATGTTTGAAATGTGAATTTGAAACGAACGCAGGTGCCATTTTGACGTAATTTAATTTTCCAGCACTGTGTTTAAAAGCTTTGAAATTAAGATGAAATTATATTATCGAATCGTTTCCCCCGACCAAGAAGAGAGGTTTCCCCCAGAGACAGGCTGATTTGAATCATGGGAAGGGCAGTGCCCACAGAATGACTCCTTAAAAAAGTTCTTGTCCTCAAAGTTTGGAAGTCAAGATTTTTTCAGCATTATTAGTACCAAATAGGTGATGAAGGATTGTTTTAGCTAAAAAACTAAACAAAAACTGGTATCCTACTGAAAAATTGGGGGAAGGAGGAATGTTGGAAAGAATCCATGAACTGACTTATGCTTCTGTTTTTTCTAGTCTGCACTCCCATTATTCACTCTATGGCTTCCTACAAGTTGCTTAACCTTTTCAGCCCCATCATCACTTTTCCTGCACAATATTTTCCCCCCTTCGGTGAGAATACAATGAGATAGCATTTAGAAGTATTCTTTAAAGATAGCAAAATGCTATATACATGTGCAATGGCATTATTAATATTGACCATCAGGATCTTGTAATTATTCATCTGTGTATTCAAAATACAGAGTATTTCAGCTCCCCAAATTATGTGTTCTCAAATATATAAATTTACACATGCAATTTCGGGGATGCCTGGGTGGCTCAGTGGTTGAGCGTCTGCCTTCAGCCCAAGGCGTGATCCAGGGGACCCGGGATCGAGTCCCACATCGGGCTCCCTGCAGGGAGCCTGCTTCTCCCTCTGCCTGTGTCTCTGCCTCTCTATCTCTCTCTGTGTCTCATGAATAAATAAATAAAATCTTTTAAAAAATAAACATGCAATTTCAATGCATGCTATGTTAAAGGAATTAGACTGCCCTCTGTAGAAATAGGGGTCACAGTGGGGAGGACACAGAGTTTGTACAAAGAGATGATATCATACCTAAAATTTCTGACTTGCTGTCTAGATGAGCAAATACAGCCAGTGATAAATAGGGTCAATTGAAAATATAAAATGCACCATCTAAGGAGACAGATGGACTCTAGGAATTCAGCAATGGCCCAGAGAAGCCAAATGTTTGCTTTGCTTCTTCGCAATTCACTTACCCTAAAACTCCAATCTTCTGACTCCTTTCAGGGTAGTAAACTCTCCAGTGCAAAAGCTCAAGGAATGAAGAAAAATCGTGGGATGGATGAACTTTTCTCTCTGAGTTTATTAATTAACCTTTCTGGAAATGAGGACTGGAGAGCAGCAGAATTGGCATTAAGTGATACTGACGTCCGAATGGCAAGCCCGGTACTGAGTACCGTCGGGGACAAGCAGGTGCTGCCATCAGAGGGTCGGTAGTTGGTAGGGCAAGTCGATCAGGTTAGTTCAGGAAAACCAGGTGGTCCTCTCACCTTTAATCAGTCGTTTCGCTGCTGGTCCTGATCTGGAATTTTTCTGCCTGAAAGTAATAGGAGCTCACCTCCAGTGTGTCACCATAAGGAGGGAACACACTGGTCTCATCGAGGAATCTGGAGTGAATCCTCTGGGCCTCAGGTGTGGTGCATGTCCTCGGGATTCGGTGGGTGTTTCTGTAGGTTTTCCCCTTGTGGTTTTATTCTCCAGTTGTCTCTCTCTGGGTGGTGAAGAATGACATCCTGGGAGGTCTGGAAACCAGTCTCTTCAAATTAGCAACCCCTGCAGCAAGGGAAAGCCCCTTTACCCAGCCCCTCCTTGAAGAACTACAGGACATGCTCTCAAGGATTGGGCCCGTGTGCCCATCGCTGACCGACTTACTGCAACCAGAGGTCTGAGCGTCTGTGACTGATCACCTTTCCATATGACAGGAAGTCACAGAAGAGTGACTCCCCTCAATAACTAAAAGAATGTGGTTTTCCTAGGACGGAAAAGAGAGGTAGGGCAGCAAAATCCCATATGTGTTATCCCGCAGTCTCTGCTCTGTTAGGGATGTGAGGGCTTCAGTCAGGAACTCAGCCCCCCCTCACGAGGAATGAAAGGGGCAAAGAGTAGATGAGAAGAACAGGGAGGCAACGGTGGAAGGTATGACTTTGCACCATAAGAACTTGAGTCTATGGCATATTTTCCTGGAGAGTCACGTTGGTTGTGTCCCACTTTCCAACCATAGGTTCCAAAACGCTCAGAAAATGTTGTCGAACTTGAGGTTCTCAGTAGATTTTGTTTCCCTTAGTCAGGTCAAGTGATGCTTGTGTGCAGGTTTATCCAGAAGCAAAAAAAAAAAAAAAAAAAAAAGAAAAGAAAAAGAAAAAGAAAAAAAGAAAAAAAAAAAAGAGAAAAAAAAAGGAAAAGAAAAGAAAAGAAAAAAGAAAAAAAAAAAGAAAGAGGCAGCAGGTTTATCCAGAAGCAAAAAAAAAAAAAAAAAAAAAAAAAAAAAGAAAAGAAAAAAAGAAAAAAGAAAAGAAAAGAAAGAAAAGAAAAGAAAGAAAAAATAAAGAAAAGAAAAGAAAAGAAAAGAAAAAAGAAAAGAAAAGAAAAAGAAAAGAAAAGAAAAGGAAGAAAAGAAAAAAGAAAGAAAAGAAAAGACAAGAAAAGAAAAAAGAAAAGAAAAGAAAAGAAAAGAAAAGAAAAGAAAAAAGAAAAGAAAAGAAAAAAGAAAGAAGCAGCAGCTTGTCTCACACATGCGTGTATCAGTTCTGTGCCCAGTTGTATTGAGCTCTAGTCCAGGATGCTTCAACACCCAGGACTTTCCAGCCCTGTCCCTGGAATAAAAAGAAATTAATTCTGTCTGGACTCACTGACTGCTTTCCTGATTGGCACTGATGATTTACTTTTAAATGAGCCATGCATTCTTATAGAGCTAGCCCTTGGCGGGGGGGGGGGGTGCATTTTAGATTGTTAGAGGAACTGGTCAATGAATCTTTCTCTTTTCTTTCTGGCTTTTTTTTTTTTTTTTTTTTTTGAGTCTGTGCTGTAAAAATGGCCGCCCTCAGATATGTTAATGTGTTTCGATTTGTGAGTGGGAGGATAGGATGTTCTGGTTTATTTTAAGCAGGCACATTTTGTAGTAACTGGCAAGGCTACACCTCATTGGTTTTATTGGTGAGATGGTCATGTTCAGTATTTGAGGAGTTGGGTTTTGTTAGTGCTAAACTACAGAGGCACCTGGTCTCTTCCTAGATTTTATATATGTATATATATATATAGGTTACATATAGATTATATATATAATTATATAAAATATAGGAATATATAAAAATATTATATATATATTTATTTATATATATAAAATATAGGAATATATATATAAAATCTATATATAGATTATAATCTATATAATCTATATAATCTAATATATATATAAAATCTATATTAGATTATATATATATATAATCCTAGATATATGTATCTATTCCTAGATATCTATCTATCTATATCTATCATCTATCTATCTATCTATCTATCTATCTATCTATCTATCTATCTATACGGTAGTGTCTGCCTTCAGCTCAGGTCATGATATGATTCCGGGGTCCTGGGATCAAGTCCCACATCGGGTTCCCTGCAGGGAGCCTGCTTCTCCCTCTGCCTGTGTCTCTGCCTCTCTGTGTCTCTCATGAATAAATAAATAAATAAATAAAATCTTAAAAAAAAAAGAAAAAGAAAAGAAAATGTATTTCCCTATGATGTAGGAAAGATCATAGGGTTCAGACTTGATGGCCAAGAAAGAATTCTTGGGACGTCTTTGTTGCAAAAAGGTGGTATTATTAAAGCACGGGAACAGGACCCCTGGGCAGAAGGAGGTGCGTTGGGGTCATGAGGAGTGAGTGGCCCATCATATACTTTCAAGCTGGGGCAAGGGGTTGGGGGGTGGTGGGTAGGGATGGTGTAAGTCCCTCAGGAATTTTGGAAGCAAGGTCTCCAGGACCTCGAGGGGGCGGGCTGCTGTTGGGAAAAAGTCATTCATTCTTGTCTGAAAAACCTTAGCCGTGAGACCCTCCAGGTGCGTACCAGTGGGTCATATGCTGGGGAGGATGATTGCCAACGTGAATTTGGGGGGGTAAAGCCAAAGGTACTTTCCAAAGGAATTTTCACATGTGAAAGTAGACTCATAGGGTCCTGGGGGTTGGGCAAAGATCACCTTTTGCCCTTAGCGAAGTACTAACGTGGAGGCAGCTGAGTCCCTAGAGGAAGGTCGCTCTGCCTGTGTCCGGGACTTGTCAATGGGCTGTAGGGAGGAAGGACATTTAGTAATTGCTCTCCGGCCTTTGTCTCCCACGTCCATTACAGCACCTGATTTCCAGTCGGTAATTGCAGTTAAAAAACAATGATTTAAACTTAATTTGGAAGAGTAAAATGTAGTCTAGTTAACATGCCTTAGAAATATCGCTTGACGTGATCTTGCATTTTCATTTTCGTGGTTAAAAATACAGAGTTTCCACGGGCAGCCCTAGGCTCGGAGGCCAGCCACCAGAGGGGGGTTGCGACTCTGGTACTAGTCGTGGGGGCCATAGAAGTCGCAGAGCTTCACTGCCACTGACCTTACGTGTATATTTTCTTAAAAATAGCCATTATTTTGTCATCTGATGGGAGGATTATTAGGGTCCCAGTAACTTGACAGACATCATAAGTTAACTCGATCATGTTATCTTCTCCATTTAATGTATGAACTGAGGCTTCAGATGGTTACATATTTAAGATCAACCCTCTATCAGCATATGAACCCGGCTGGGCCCAGTCCACGGCAGGGTGTAAGCCCTGGCTCCGTCTCACGTACCCTCTCAGAGGCCTCCCGGTCCAGTGGACCACCTGCCAGATTGTCGCCTTAGAGCTCTCCCTACTTCTGCTGTCATTTGAAAGCATGCACACCCCGTGCCCAAGTGCACACACGCGTGCATTTATCTCAGGCTGGATATTTTATGTTTGTCTTGACAAATTTGCCAGCCTGTTTTGGTTTCTGGAGTCTTTAATTAATTTATAGAAAACCCCTTTCACTGCAAAATTACTTAAGGAAATGTTACCAGCAGGTTTAGAATCTCATTTCATTTCATTTAAGGAAATTAACCAGTCATTCATTTTGGTTTATGCGAAATTAGTATTTTTATTTTTCTCAAAGGGGCTAAGTATTTGTCTGTCACCTGAACCTCTGATTGATTAATCCAGTTCCCCGCTTCCTGTGCTGATTTTGAGGATGCTGGCTTCTGGGTAGCGGTCTCTCGGTAATTAAGCCAGTGCCGATCTGAATTAATGTTTTCAACACAGATTTCCATTTTCCACTAAATCTAGTTCTCCCTCATTATTCTTCCTTCTCAAAAGTGTCCAAGGATATTTTTTTATATTTCTATCCTAAAGAATTTTTAATAATTCTTTATTAAAATATCTTTATTAGATAATATCTTTATTAAAAGATATTTAATGAAATCTTATCCCTATGGTAATTAATGTGTATTCAATTGGTATTAATTTAGAGTAAATTGAAATAATTGACATTTATTACTGTGGATTTTCCATTTCAAGAAAACAATATATGTTTGAGTCTATTGAAGTCCTCTTTTTAATCCGTGTCGATTTTTAATATTTTCTTCCTACAGATCTCTTCTATTTGTTGTTTAATGCGTTGCTACTGGTTTTAGTATACTTTGTTTATACATCGTATCTAAGATTTTACTCCTCGGACTGCAGATATTCTCTTTGTGCAATCACTGTTGATTCTAATAGTAATTTTATTGATGAATTAGGTTACTTCTCACATCTGTTCTTATAAATAACACTGCTATGAACACATCCGCATATGAAAATTTGATTTTGAATTCAGTGATATTCAAATATAACAAAATACTCCTTGCTGAAGGTCCTAAGGATTCTTCTTTCCTGAGCAAAGTAGTCTTTCGTCTAATCATCACATACACACACACAAACTTTCAAAGTCAATCTAAAGGATTCAAACACAAGATTCTAACGCTCTTTCCTAGATGCCATTTTTGATGTAGGGGGACTCCCATGGACACCCTGAACAGCTGGTATTTTCATGCTGGGGATCTAAGAAGGGATCTTTTCTGAACATCACCCCAAACTAGTTGGTGTATGTGTGCTACATTTTCCAGACCGTTAGGCCTTACTAATGATTGTAATACACAAAGCCAGCTGATACAGTCGATAGGCTAAGGAAGTGAGGAGGAAGTAGTTTGATTTAGCTTTCGAAGCAATAGTGAGGGACATTTATTTTTCTTTTCCGTTTTACTTGCTCTTAGCAGGAAAAGAAAGACACTATTTGGCATGCATAGAACTTATTAATAGACTGATAACAAATGTTTAAGGGAATGGGATTTCAGCCAAATTTATTCTGGAACAGTTGCATTTTTATCGAGAGCTGCCCCTCATAGTGTGTGATTTATTAAATATCGCACAATATACTCCTATACAAATATTGAACCCACTTACGCAGTGCCGACAAAGAATTGCATTGTTATGTATTCCGACTGTGAAGTGAGCCCAACTTTTTCTTGCTTACTGAGGCAAATATTCTACTTCTGCCTTTAGCTCCTTTAGAAGTAGTTGCACATCTACCAGTGGGCAAAATTAGTCTTCCTGAGCACAGTAAATTACTAGCGAAAATAGAGTTGAATTTATCATTTTCGTTTGTCCAGTTTATTATTTTGGGGGAAGCCACCGTGAACTCACTATTTTTTATCTTACGGCAAGAAAGATTATAGGTGCTATGCTGTTACTGTATACATTAGCATATCCCATTGTATTTAATTTATATTTGATTTAATTAAGCCAATAGTTTTAACAGAGCTGTTTGGGATAAGGGCCCTTAAGATTAAATGAGTTTTCCAGCATTGCATAGCAAGTAATTAAAGGGGTTATGATTAAGTCTCAGACTTCTCTCACTTCAAAATTTCCGATTACCACTTCATCAGTTATCACTTAATACAGGGAAAAAATCCTTACCCAACAGTATGCTGAAGGCTTATATTAGGAATGGCCCACCCAGTACAAACAGGCCCTTTCAATTTTAAAACCTATCAAGTATCTCTTTTGTTAACCCTTTGAGCGGTAGCCTTATGTGAAGACTATATCTGAATCGTTCTTCCTGAGGGAAAGTTCACTGTGATCATGCTGAAACCCCTACCATGTGCCATTAAACAAACAAACAAACAAAAGACTATATATATCTCTGCTGTCTGTGTCTATGAGAATATTCTGGTTTTGTCTCTACAAAGACCAGCATGGAAAGAAGCTATCCCATGTCCAGTCTCTACCCCAGCATTAGTATTTCCATTTGGTTCTAGAGGGACCAACCTCTCTAGCAGAGGGCAGGGGTCAAGACTGGTAGGATGAAACTTCTTATTTTTTATTTTTTTCTATTTACAAATTCTGCCTTAGAGATCGTGTTTCTTCAGCTAGACTATCTGTCTCCTACATATTTTAAGTGTTTAAGTGAAGACTGCATTAAAAAAAAAAAGATTTTATGTATTTGTTTAGACAGAAAGAGACAGAGAAGGACAGAGACAGCATAAGCAGCGGGGAGAGACAGAGGGAGAGGCAGCCTCCTAATGTGGGGCAACATCCCAAGGTCTAGAGATCATGACCTGAGCCAAAGGCAGACACTTAACCATCTGGGCCATCCAGGTGCCCCTCATTTTTTTTTAATTCTAAAAAGATTAAGACTCATCTTGAACTTTTTAGCCCAGTTTTCCAAACTCAGCAATATTGACATTTTTGCCTGATAATTCTCTGTCATGAGGTCCTGTCCAGTACGTTTTAGGATTGAGCAGATGTGGCACATGCACCTTCAGTTACATCAACTAAAATGTCCCTTGACATTACCTAATGTTCCATGGAGGGCAAAATTGCCTCTAGTTGAGCAGCAATGCCTTAACTGTGGATTTCTAGGATTTATTTGTCTTGTATAACTGCAACGTTGTACTCTTTGACCAACACTTCTCTAATTCCCCCTTCCCCTAGCCTCCAGTAACTGCCTTCTAATCCCTGCTTCTATGAGTTTGTTTTAGATTCCTTATACAGTAAGTGTGATCCTATAGTATTTGTTCTAAGCCTGACTTAATTCAGTATAATGTCCTCCAAGTTCCTCCGTGTGGTGCAAATGGCATGATTTTTTAAAGCTTAGTAATATTCCATTTTATGTAGTTACGTTTTCTTTATCCACTCATCTGTCTATGGGCATTTAGATTACCCGTGTCTTTGCTATTATAAATAATGCTGCAGCGAATATGAGGCTGAAGTTATCTCTTCAAGATCCTGATTTCAATTCTTCTGGGTATATACATGAAGTGGGATTGCAGGGAGCCTGACACGGGACTCGATCCCTGGTCGGGGATCACAACCTGAGCCGAAGGCTGATGCTCAACCGCTGAGCCACCCAGGCGTCCCTCATATGGTGATTCTATGCATACTTTGGGGAGGTAATCTGTGCTGTTTTCCATAATGGCTGTACGAATTTTACATTCCCACCAAAAGAGTTCCATTTCTCCCTCGCCAGTATTGTTATCTTTTTTTTTTTTTTTTGATACTAGGTACTCTAGCAAGGATAGTGTGGTTTTAGTTTGTGTTTCCATGATTTTTGAACACCTTTGCATGTATATGAGGTAGTCCTATTTGTCTATTCTTTGCTTTTGTTGCCTGAACTTCTGGTGTCCTATTCGAGAAATTCTTCCAAGGCCTCTGTTCCAAGATGCCTCTTTCCCTAAGTTTTCTTCTTGGTGTTTTATAGTGTCAGAACTCATTTACAAGTCTCGTATCTTTACCATACATTCACTCGTCAACGTACCTTGATTTGGCTTCAAAGACTACCTTGGTGTTCAAGTTCCCCCTTAACGTGGCCATTGCATTTCTGACTGCTAAATCCTTTGCATGCTTCCATCTTTTGAATTCTGAAATATCTGACATTGCCAATCACCCTCCACTCAATAAACTATTTTATATATTATAGGCATGGTTTAAAAAAAGCAATCTGTTAAGGAATTAATCATTTATTTTTAACTTAGCATGTGTTATGTTCTGGACATCTATTCTACATGTTTTTTAGCCTCACAATAGACACACAGAGTGGGATTTTTAAGCACATTTGGTACTATTGACCATAGTCCTCATGGAACCTACTTGGCTTTCTCTTAGTCCCAAGGACTTGCCATGTGTTCAGACTCTGGTCTTTCTTTTTTGCTTTTTTGTTCTCTCTCTCTCTCTCTCTTAATGTTTTATTTATTTATTCCTGAGAGACACAGAGAGAGGGGCAGAGACACAGGCAGAGGAAGAAGCAGGCTCCGTGCAAGGAGCCCAATACGAGACTCGATTCCAGGATTCCGGGATCATGACTGAGCCAAAGGCAGATGCTCAACCACTGAGGCACCCAGGTGCCTCTTATTTCTTCTTTTCACCTACCAAGAGCTCCTTCCTCCTTTAAATACTTCTCTTCCTGTGCTGTGTTTGCCAAATGAAATACAGTGACCTTATCTGTCCCTGTTTTGATGTTCCCATAGGCATGTGTCCCAGTCCTTTTCATTTAGTCTGTTTCATTGGGCATCATCAACAGTAACAACAAGGCAAAACCAAAATGAAACAAAAATGAAAAGGAACCCAGTTTTGAGAGTTCTAAATATTGTGGGATGTGCTCTGCAATTTATAATTTCCTCAGATACAATAAATAAAGATCTATTTTATTTTGGTCTGTGGTTGAGGAATGGATTGCAGGTGGCAGCTGCCATGTGGTCTCACAAACTATTTCTCATGTGATTTGGTTTCCTTGAAAATCTCCCTTCCACAAAGAAAAATAATCTAACAGCATTCTTTCTTGCAAATGATATTTTTATTAATGTGCATTATTTTTGTGTTCTGGTCCTCATTTCCTTTTTTTTTGTATATTTTTTATTGGAGTTCAATTTGCCAGCATATAGTATAACACCCAGTGCTCCCCTCAGTGACTTCATTTCAATGGTAAAATGCTAAGTAAATGAAAAATAATCACCATGAATTTTTTGACTAATTTAACATGTGCAAAGTGACTTTTTAAAATCCCTTCTATTGTTTTATTTAGTGCATATTTAAATGGGTTCACACATATATATATATGTGTGCAACCACTGTCCCAAACTTCATTTCCACATATTCCTTAATAAATGCTACAGCCTTTGGAAATATATGGGGAAAAAAAGGATTTTCATTAGAGTTGGATTTTCTGTGTCCATCTCTTTTTCTCCCTCTTCCAGTTTTCTTTCTTTCCTTCCACCTCTTTTTACCATGAACAATTTCATATGCAAGATCCAATGGGGTTTACCTCTCTGCCACTGCCACAAAGATGGGAGCAATTAAGCGGCATTCCAGATATTTTAGAGTCTTTCCTTTTCTCATATGGCAAGTAAGATATACTGTAATTTTAACTTAAAACTTTAAACTCAGTTTTTACCGAGAAATATTGTTCATATATCATGTATATTATGGCCTGAGTGGAAATTTTCGCTGGTTCCTAGGAAGTGAGCCAAGCTTTGAAACTTGCCTCATCCTTAAGGTTAGAAACTGTGATACTGTCCCATCTTGACTGCAGACATGGCCTTGATGTTATATTGTAATCCTGTAATCACTTTAAGAAAATTAGGCTGTCATTCAGTTACAAGGTAAATCAATAAACCCTTTAAAGTGGGATTAGGTTATCTGAACAGTAATTTCATACCATGGACCAATGCCAGTGTGAAATATAGATCCTGCTGTTTTCTAACAGACATGAAAAGAAACATGTTTGGCTTCTCTGAACTATGTACTGTGAAGCTTTCAGAATAGGCTTGCAATTAAGAGAATAGAAAATATCTTAGGGTACCTGGGTGGTCAGTTAAATGTCCAAATCTTGGTTTTGGCTCAGGTCATGAAACCAGGGCTCCATGCTAAGTGTGGGGTCTGCTTGAGATTCTCTGCCTCTCCTTCTCCCTCTGCCCTTTCCCCTGCTCATTCAGTCTCTCTCAAAAAAATAATAATAAAATTTTTAAAAAAAGAAAAGAAAATGTCTTAGTTTTTCTCAGAATTTTTATGGTGTTTCTAGAGACTATAGATGATTTGAGATTATTGTTGTAAATTATGAAGTCATTTCAATAGGACAAATTTTTGCTTATTTGTCATAGAATTTTAACATTATACATAGCATATTGCAAATGCTCAATAGTTCAACAAAAAATTGGTTCACCATACAGGATTTTAAAAAATAGAGTCACCATGATTGAAAATGGGATATTATCCCCTTACCCAACATCTAATACATGAGCTTTTGAACAGAAACTGCTGTATTAATACTGCATTATTGTTAATATGTGGTAACTATTTGTAGCTCCAATAAGAAAAACTTTTAATTTGGGCAGAGGACCTCAATAGATATTTTACCAGAGAAGACATAGAGATGGCCAAAAGACGCATGAAGAGTTGCCCAGTATTACTAATCATAAGGGAAATTCAAATCAAAGCCACTATGATATGTCGTCTTACCAGTGAGAATGGCTAGCATCAAAGAAGTAAGAAAAAACAAGAAATAACAAATGCTGGTGAAGATGAAGAGGGAAGTGAAGCCTCATACACTATTAGTGGGAATGTAAATTGTGCAGCCACTCTGGAAAATGGTGTGGAAGTCCCTCAATAAAGTAAAAATAGAAGACCATATGATCTAGTAGTTCTAATTTATAAAGATGTATGTACCTCTGTGTTTAATGCAGCATTATTTACAATAGTCAAAATATGGAAGCAACTCACGTGTTCCTGGATAGATGAATGGAGAAAGGAGATGTGATATACTATAATGGAATATTACTCAGCCATAAAAAAAGAATGAAATCTTGCCATTTGCAACAATATGGATGGACCTGGAACACATTATGCTATGTGAAATGAGTCAGAGAAAGACAATTACTATATGATCTCACTTATATGTGGAATCTAAAAAAAAAAAAAAACAATCAGAACAACAGCAAAACAAACAGAATAATAAATACAACAAACCGTTGATTATCAGAGGGTAGGAGGTTAGGGGATGAGTGCAATAGATGAAGGGGAGTTAGAGGTACAAACTTCCAGTTATAAAATAAATAGGGTGTGGGGATGAAAAGTACAGCATAGGGAATATAGTCAACAATATTGCAACAGTTTTGGTGACAGATGGTTACTTCACTTACCATGGTAGGAATTTTGTAGTCTATAGAATTGTTGAATCACTAAATCACTATGTTATACACCTGAAATTAATATAACATTGTATGTCAACTATAATTTAAAAAAATACTTCCAAGAAATAACTGGCCGTTTTATTTTTTTTATTTATTTTTTTTTAACTGGCCGTTTTAAAATATTATTAGTATCTCCTGCAAATTCCCATTTTCTTTTGTATTTCTTAAAGCATAAAGAAATAAGACAATGCTAATGGCAGATTTTACCTTTATGTGGCACAATTATAAGATTAGAATCAGTGAATATTGAATCATGAAAGAGTTTTAGAAAGAGAGGTACATTTTATAGGCTGAATTTTTTCCTATGAAGCCCAAATAATTTTAGGATGCAGTCCTAAAAAATCACATATAGTCTATTATACACATATAGTCTATTGAGGATATTTCCATTAAGGGTTTTTTTTTTTTTTTGGCAAAATTTTTCCTCAAATCCCAAAGTATTAGAATATAACCTAAATAGTTTTAAACTTTTTTTTTTAATTTTTATTTATTTATTATTTATGATAGTCACAGAGAGAGAGAGAGAAAGGCAGAGACACAGGCAGAGGGAGAAGCAGGCTCCATGCACCGGGAGCCCGATATGGGATTCGATCCCGGGACTCCAGGATCGCGCCCTGGGCCAAAGGCAGGCGCCAAACCGCTGCACCACCCAGGGATCCCCTAAATAGTTTTATTAAAAATATTTTATATTACCATTAAAATATAGCAGCTCAGGAATTGGGATATAGCAAATTCAAAAATGATGTTTATCAACTCTAGTCAACACTTGAGGAAAGTGAATAAAACTGGCTAATCTAGTTAGGATCAAACCAAATTTATTAGATGCAGATGTAGCATTAGCACTTTTCTGGGGATATCTGATGTTCCCATTTTCTCTAATAAATTCTTACAGTTTTTATAAAAGTTCTAACTCTTAAGAGAATATGAGAAATGACAGAGTTGAAAGCTTTCATAGAGAATGCAGGCAACAGACTGGTGGAGTATATTGTTCTACTTTTCTTCCCCCAAATATATGTTAACTATATTCATTTTTGCCTGTTTTCACTGTCACCAATTTAAGCATTCTCAGCTGCCTGGCACTAACTGCAAGATCCAACTCCTTACTCCATGATAAACTCCCTCCAATCTGTTGTCCACTTACAAGCCATCAAAATCTTTGAAGTCATAAATTACTCTCTAAAGTCACTTCTTTTTGCACTTAGAATAATGCACCAATTATGCACCACTTTTCTAGGTCTTGTAAATCCATTATGACTCTGTCTTTATCTGACCTTGCATTTAACTCACCTTGGGCTACCTTTTTCCAGCCACAGGAGATAATGTCCTGAACACCCCCAAGATTGCTTTCATCTCAGAGCCTTCATACATGTTCTTCCTTCTCTTTGGAGTGCTACAGCCCCTTCCCTTTGCACACCAGGTATTCTCACATTCCCCAAGACCCCTCAGGTTGCTTTTAAGCAACATCTTTCCTGATCATTCTACGTAGGTAGATTTATCTGTATCCTTTTTCTTTTTGTTTCTTGTTTATTTTCTGTTGTCTCTAGTGATATACCACAGATTTAAAATATGAATTAAAACAGGTATATCTTGGGGATCCCTGGGTGGCTCAGCAGTTTGGCACCTGCCTTTGGCCCAGGGCATGATCTTGGAGTCCCGGGATCGATCAAGTCCCACCTCAGGCTCCTGGCATGGAGCCTGCTTCTCCCTCCTCCTGTGTCTCTGCCCGCCCCCCAGCCCCCCGTCTATCATAAATAAATAAATAAACAAACAAACAAATACATCTTAAAAAAAAACAGGTACATCTTATACAGAGATACATGTGCAGACACCTCTGTGTGTATCCCCATCTGTGTGCCTATCTATCTATCTAAAGAGGGAGTGAAGGAGATTGGAAGGGATTGGGGGAATTAGTAGAGATAGGTAGATTGTTGTTTTTCATTTGTTTATTTGACCACAGCTAACTCCATATAAGGCAAGGAACATACAGGTCTTAGTCACTAAAATATTTCCAATACCTAGGATAATGCATGGTCCATAGTAAGTATTCGTACATTTTTACATCATCTATGAAGTAATGAATGAAAAAAATGAGTGAAAGAGTGAACATGTAAGTTCATATAGCTGGATGGTTGTGAACCAAATCTTAGGAATTTCAGTATAAAATTTTTTCCACTATGTAAGATTGGATCCCAAATCACAGAAGAATGTCCACCTATGATTTACACCTTTGCCTTACCTTTTTTTTTTTTTTATCATAGTCCCGGTGTGTTTATTTTAATTATCCTAAAATCAAATATTTTCTTAAACCTAATTGTGTCTTAAGTAATATATCCTGAATTCCTACTCAGTTACTCAACAGTAAGTTCCAAGTTCCTAGGCATCATTTCCTTTTAAGGAAAATCTTCTAAAGTGTCTAACAGAATACAGGTCCTTAGGTAGATCCTTATTTTAATACATGCTTATTAACTTTAAAATGTATCAGAAGAGAACAAGGTTGTCTCAAAGGCAGGACTTTCCGTCCCTCTGGAAAGCACCGTATATCTCCCAATGTTAATTTAAACTTGACAAATGAGGGGTGAATTTATTTGTAAGAGAGTTCATATCATCATTGAGAAGCATTTATTCTTCCTTGAAAGGTTATTTTCTGCAAAATAAGATATAGTGCTGCATCCAGACACCCAGCCTGCTCTGCAAGGGAACAATCCTTGGCATTTAGACTAAGTGTTATGTCCGCTAGCTAGGAAATGAGTTGTGAGAGGTATTTTTCATTCTAACTTCTGATCATAGTAACATTTTCAGTAAGCTTATTTGGAGACAGCTGCTGCTAAGCAGGTTTATTTTCACTGGGTCATAAAATAACATATGGGTGGAAAGAATTCAGTTATTGTCTTAGTTGATGGAACTTTATGTCATGGGAAGAGAGTGGGTCATGTCAGATGAGATGAGTCAGACAGATGAGAGTCTGTATCTCAGCTTTGACCTTTATTGCATAGGTGACCTTTAGCAAGTTCTTTAACCTCTATAAGCCTGTTTACTCATATATTAAAACTTCCTCCTAAGGGTACTAAAATTTTTAATATTACATTAAGTATTCCACTCAGGGTAGCTTGGGGCAACAATAATACCGCAGACAAGTTACGTTTCACAAAACACCGTGGAACTGAGACCTGGAAAGAGAGGAATTTCTGTATGTATCACTAGTTATTTTATCCATTCAGTATTTCAGAAATATTGACTCACCCTTACTAGATGATAGGCACTAAGGTAGATATGAATTGTTGAATGAAGCCCCAGTGATGTCTTCTCTCACGGAGACACACTTCTTTTTCTATCATTTCTATTATACAGATTTTTTTTTAAAAAAAGATTTACCTAGTGTAAATGATGTTTTATTTTTTAAATATATGGTAGGATTCATGTGGCATTTTCCCCAGTCGTATTCTTTTTAAAGTGGTACAAGCTTTGGAAATGCCCTCAACCTTTTTGGACAGTCATAGCATATGGAGGTAACATATCTGTGGTTCTGCATTGTGTTTATGTGGTGGCCTGTGACTATTTATTACCATCATTATCTACTAAGATTATGATCACTAGTTTAACTGTCTCCTTTAGTTGACTATAAACTTTTAGCTATAGGAATTGTGACTGCCTTATTTGCTACTTATACACGTAATATGCACTCACTGGGTGCTATTGAACTAATTTATTGAGGAGTATATTCCATGGTTATTCATACTATGGGAAGTATGTGTGATTGCACATGCTAGAAGTCACCACCTAATTTTGAAACACTGCCATAAAAAGGGAAAAAGGGAATACATTATTCAAATTCAAGGATCTACACTAATAACATTTTAACATTACTTTCACTAAAAATGAGTGGAGATGAATGTTGGAAAGTACAGAGTAATTAGTCTGACATGTTTTCAGTAAATTGTCAGATTATCAAGGATTTTTAGGAAATCAAGATCCTCAAATAAACAAGCCCCCTAAATCAGTAAAGCTGACTGCCTGTAGTACCTACTGATGTGGAAGAGGGATCATGCAGCTAATTCAACCCCAAAATTATCTTTTAATTCTTCCAGTCTCTAATGTAGTCTTTGCTCTGGAAGGCTAGAAATCTGATGAAAAAATCTGGTGAAATGGAGCAGCACAGGTCCATGCTTCCTTTGTCTGGCATCCTGTCCTGCCTTCTAATAAGTAAAAACAATTGTGTAAATACTGGTTATGGAACCAAAAGGAGAAAACTTAAAAAGCTTAGATGAATCTTCTTTCATGTATCATCTCTTGAAGAGCTAAGAGCTGGGATGATGTTAAGGGAGAGCATATGCTTGGTTTTCCCATAATTTCTGTCTTTCATAGTCATGACGTACCTTCCTTAATTTGGATACAAAAATATAAACATAGATTGAACCTTATTAAATTTGCATTTTTGCTCCCTTTTAACATATAATGCATTATTCATAGTCTGTACTACATTTGCAGTCAAAGCTGGTGAACATGGAATATCTTAGAAATAGGACCTGTTGTCTTTAACTCAAGACTGCCTTTGCTTACTCCAAGACAGACTTCTTAAACTGCGAGGTAGATAAGGAAAATCAATGGAATTAATTTGTGGTGGTACAAAATTCGTCTGGCTAGAGAAAATTACAAATGTTTCAACATGCACTTAGATGTTTTGCATTTTAACCAAAGTAACTATTAGCTTAGGGTGATGTCTTTTTATTTCAAGAATGGTATTTATTCATGGAAAAACACCATCAAATCACATCAAATTAACTTCATAGCCCTTGGTAAACTAATGCAAATAGTGTGCGGTTAAATAACCTAAAACAGACTATGAATTTTGGGGAGAGTAAAGTGAAGCTTAAAACATTTTGTATTAATATAGCCATTGCATGTATCAAGTGTATTGATTCAAGATGTGTTAAAAATGAGGCTAATTCTTCTATGTAGATCACCTCTATCTGATGAAGAAAGACATGAATACGTCCAAAACATATTTAAGACTACAGTTAGGCCATGTGGGCTAAATAATTCACCAAGAAGATGTACTGAGAATCTAATATCTATTGCATTCCTACTACATCTACTGCATCTCCTATAGATGAAGTAGTAAATGTAGGGACATGATAAATGGAAGCTATAGGGGCCGTAAGAGTGAAAATCCTTTTAAGAATGTGGAAACTTCAAAGATACGCCTCTTTTCTTAGTTCTTAATTCACATACTTGTTAACCTGTTAAGTCTTTCTGTTTTCTAAACAAGTGATACAGATGTCTTATTCATAGGACCTATCGACGAAAAAATGTTAGGGAAGTCTCCCAAGATCACAGAATCTAAGAAAAATGGTCTTTAGGAGGAATTAAGGAAACTACAGACTTACTCAGAATGTTCACCAAGTTTGGCTCCCTTGTTTCTGCAAGACAGCTGGTGCTGCAGTAGTCCAAAGTTTGAGAAGCGTTTCTGGGTGTTGGAAAGAATGTGGACTTTGGAAGTCAGGCAATTTGAGGTCGTACCCACGCTACACTGTTATTAGTTTTGTGACCTTGGACGAGTCAACTACATTTATTTGTTATTATTTTTAAAGTTTTAATTATTAATTATTTAAATTCAATTTGATTAACACATAGTGCATTATTTTGTTTCAGGGATAGAATTTAGCGATTCATCTGTTACGTATAACACCCAGTGCTCATTACATTAAGCGCCCTCCTTTATGCCCATCACCCAGTTACCCCATCCTCCCATCCACCTCCCCTCCAGCAACCCTCAGTTTGTTTCCTAGAGTTAGGAGTGTCAACTGCATTTAGATTCTGAGCCTTGATTCTTTCACCTGAAAACTAGAGACAGCATGTCTTTTGCGTGGGTTTTGTGAACATTATTCGAGAATGGTGGGTACGGTTCTTGGCCAGTCACTAGGATTGTATTGAGGTCCATGATCATTGGTTTGCATAACAAAACTTTCCTAGTTAATAATTTCAAAGCAAAATTAAGAAATTGAGTCCAGCAAAGCTAGATAGAAAATAGAGAAAGAGATGAAGACCTTTTCCTCCACCATCTCACTCCCTGTCTGACCCTGAGACCTTCTTTCGGTCCACCATGACCTTCCGCTTGTAGGAGATGAAATAGTTAAAGGACCAGACTCTGAGAAGTCTAGGCTGGACTAGATCCGCGTTCCTACTGAGGAAGCACATTCAGGGCACTGTTAATTCTGTTCTGTGAAGGAGAGGCCCTGGGGCAATCTTTTAAAAAGATTTAAAAGCCTTCTGACATGTTTGCCATCTAAGCAAGTCTAGTGCTGCTACAGAAGCAGCGCAGAGTGGGAAGCAACTTTAGAAAGTGTAAAAATAATAAGCCTGCTCCTCTCTTGCAAGAAGGGTATTAGCAGCTCCATGCCTTCCTTTTGTGTGCCTGGAGGGGAGAATTGACTAGTCTTCTCCTTTCTTTCTTTTTCTCTCTTTTTCTTTTCTTCCACCTTTACCCCTTTCTTTCTTTGCTCCTCATTACTAGTCAAGTAGTATGAATTGATCACCTGCTGTCTGTAAGTCCCAGTGGTGCCCAGGGATATGCAAAGAATGGAAATGTTCACCCTTGTCAGCCTCTGGTCAGCATCTCCTTGTAGACGGGCAGTGCATTTCCAAGGAATATTGCCTCCTCTCTCAGTACTGCCGAACGTGGTCCTGGCCTCTAAGTAATGACGTTTGCTTTCTCTGTTCTCATACACACCTTCCTTCTTTCGCCTCAATGGTGCCACACATGATGTACCCTCCAGCAGTGTCTCTTGAGCTAACTCAGTTCGTTTCTTTTACTAGGTCTAATGTGGTCAGCCTTGGTTCATGTCAAGTTTAGGCAAACACAAAAGTTCCAAAAAGGGACTCATTATCCCTTATTATTACTGCCATCTAGGAGGCAAGATTCTGTCCCAAGTTCTTGATCTCAAGGAGAAACAAATTTATGCGGATTTTTTTTTTTGTTTGGTTTCTGTTTGGTTTTGTTTTTCTTAGGGTCCACGTGAAAACACGAGCCGAGTCTTAGGAAGTCTGCCTCCATAATAGCTCTGCTTTCTTCCTCTCTTCTCAATTTCTACTTCATCTTTTCCAAGTCAAATTCTCAGAACTTCACTCTAGGATGTTTTTAAGAGCCTTCTAACTGGCTTCTGAATCAATACTCTTTTCCTTTTTATTATGTTCTCCACTTGATTGCCCACCTGATCTTTCTGAAGGTTAGTTTTATTTACATCATTTTCCTGCTCAAAAATGTTTTTGCTTGTAATTTTTCTGTGGTGTGAAAAATGAACTTGTTATTCTAGATCCATAGGTTATCCTCTTCCAATCCTATTTCATCAGACTTTACTTCCTTTAAACTTCAGAACTACTTTGCATATTTTTCCTGATTTTCCTCTGAACTTTCCCATCTCTGTGCATTTCTTATACTGTTTCCTCTGTCCTATAAAATTCTCCTTCCATTTTTTTAAAGATATTTTATTTATTTATTCATGAGAGATACAAAGAGAGAGGCAGAGACACAGGCAGAGGGAGAAGCAGCCTCCCTGTGGGGAGCCCAGTGTGGGACTGGATCCCAGGATCCCAGGATCACACCCTGAGCCAAAGGCAGATGCTCAACCACTGAGCCACCCAGGTGCCCCTCCTTCTGTTTTTTTTTTTGTTTTTGTTTTTTGTTTTTTTGTTTTTTTTGGATTTGTCCAACATTCATGGTTGTTGCAAAGATGTATCTGTGGCCTAGATACTTGTGATTCCAATGCATGTTGAATTGGTGGAGTTGAGACCATAGGAACAGCCCTCAGCCAACTCAGATGGGAGTTGAAGAAAAGATACCTTGTTATACTAGAATTGTCTAGGTTCTCGGGAGAGACATTTTCAATAGCAGATACATATCTGATTTATCATAAGGAACTGGTTCCCATGATTATGAAGTCTGAGAAATCCTCCGATCTATAGTCAGCAAGCTGGAGACCCAGGGAGCCAATGGCATAGCTCCAGTCCAAGTCCAAAGGCCTGAGAACCAGGAGAGCCAATGGTGTACGTTCTGATCTGAGTTTGAAAGCAGAAGTCTAATGTCTGAGCTCAAAGACAGGTAGAGAGAGAATTATCTTACTCTGCCTTTTTGTTCTATTTAGGCCTTCAATGAACCAGATGATGTCCACCCACATTGAGGATGGCAATTTGCTTTACTCCATCTAGGGATTCAAATTTTAATATCATGAAAAACATCCTCACAGACTCACCTAAAATAATGTTTTCTTTTAATATTTTATGTTTTAAATCTTTTTAAAAACTTTAATTAGGTATGACAAAAATTGTATATATTTAGGTCATACAGCATGATGATTTAATGTATGTACATCATTGTAAAATGATTACCACAATCAAATTAATTAATATATCCATTACCCAGATGGATACTATTGTGTGTGTGTCTGTGTGTGTGTCTGTGTGTCTGTGGTGATAACACTTAAGATCACTCTTGCAGCACATTTCAAATATGTAATACAGATTATTAACTATAACTACCATGATGTACATTAAACTCCCAGAACTCATCATTCTATAACTGATAATTTGTACACTTTGACCAGCATCTTCCTTTTTCCCTATCTCCCAGAACCTGGTAAACTAACAGCCAATTTCCTGGCTCTAAGAGTTCAAGTTGTTCAGGTTCCAATGTATGAGTGAAACGATACCATATTTGTCTTTCAGGGCCTGGTTATTTTCTTGAGCATAATATCCTCCAGGTTCATCCCAGTTGTCATAAATGGCAAAATATCCACCTTGGATAAATGTCTATTTAGGCATTTTGTCCTTTTTCTAGTTGTTTATTTATTTATTTTTTTTTTTTTTGCTATGAAGTTGTCTGGGTTCCATATATGTTTTGGATATTATCTATGTCTCACATTCCAAGTATTTCCTCCCATTCCATAGATTGTCTTCTCATTTTTGTCTGTTGATCCTTCGCTGTACAGAAACTTTATTTTGATGTAATCATTCACATTCATCTGTGTTTGTTTTTGCTGCCTATACTTTTGATGTTATATCCCAAAATCTATTGCCAAGACCAATGTCAAAGAGCTTTCCCAGAATAACGTTTAACCAGATATCTTTTATCCTGTTGCCCAGTCAAGTTATCGCTGAGAAAATTATCTCATTTTGAAGAGCCTGCCCTCCAGTGATAGAGTTAAACATCCCCGCAAATATATTTTTCAAAACCAACTCTCCCACTGTGTTCTGTTCTAAACGTCCTAAGTACCACTGTCCAAAATACATCTGCATCTGCCTGGCTGTTGAATCTGTTCTGTGCAATCCACATAATTAGCCTCACATCTGTTCTCTGAAACAGGATGTCAACCACTTCCTAGGAGTTTGGTTTCCCACACGTGTGTAGCTCTGTTGGCAGTAGGGATTGTGCAGTGCTTACGAGCGTAATGACTCCCCCAAATCAGCCTTTAGGTGAATGCTTTATAATCATTGTTAAATGAGTCTCAACCTCCTCACCTCACAACTGGAAGCTTTCAACATAATACGCTCTTTCCCTTGCCCTCCCTAGAGTTGCCGGCTAAGTTAACATGGAAATCGAGTTTTCAAATGTCCCAGCATAGATTTAGCCATCACCTGTAACGCCAAAAGGACCAGATGGCTTGTGCTTAATAAACTGGACTATGATGTAAGTTTCCTGTTTCCGAGATAAAATTAGGGAAGGAAAGCACAAACATTGCACTGTGGAGTTATCCAGGCAGCTAAATTTGGTTCATTTAACGGATGATGGTTTATAGAGATAAGTCCCACTCTTATTGTGGGTTTTGGGTTTCTAATATGCCCTTATATGGCATGGATATAGTATTGTGGTTCACTTTTAAATATCTTTGTTGAGCAAAGTCAGAGTTCATCGAACCTGTGTTGGTCACCAAAACATGTATTAGGGGAATTTTAGGAGTCTCAAAAGTAGAAAAAAATATTGCTATAGGGTGTAGTCACTTTTGAGAAACAATGTGCAATTTGACATTACGTAGACTTTTCCATATCCCAGATCATCTCCTAAATACTTTATCTGTATATGAACCCATTTAGTCCACACAATAAGCCTGTGAGATAGGTATCTTTATTATCCCATTTTACAGTGAACAAGAGGCTCAGAGAGGTTGTATAGGTTGCCCCAGTCACAGAGCTGCTAAGAAACAGAGATGGACTTTGACCTAGTAGAGTTGAACTGTGGATCCACTATCTTTAATTGTTAGGTTAAACCACTGCCAAAGACAGAAGAACTTACTTGCATGCTTTACACCCCTAGTTGGCACCCCAAGTGCCAGATTACATTTTTGAATTGCCTCAGTCTCCGTCCTGGCATCATAGACTGTCTCCCACTCATGCTCAGGCATAATTATTCATTCCCATGTGAGTCACAAATCTGCTCACAGACTTGGTGAAATCTGAATGTCTTCCCCTCACTGCTGATAGGAAGGGTTAGATGTATTTGAATCAATTAGGTCAGCACTTAATACAGAGAAGTCACTAAATAACCAGCAGACATTATTATCCTTCTAAAAGGGAGCGCTCATCCAAGTCTTACTTTCTTTCCTGCCCTTTTTTAAATTGAGATTTGACTTCTACTCTATGAGGGACACATGTATTTAACACACGTTCATTTTTATACTCAAGTAGCCATAACCAAGATCAAGCTAGAGAGCATTTCTAGCACCCTAGACAGCTCCTGAGGTCCGTTCCCAGCCAAGTACTTTTCTCAAGGGATAACCGTTGTTCTGACTCTGTCACCGTAGAGAAGGGTTGCCTGTTCATGAACTTCTGTAAGCCGAATCTTCCAGGAGGGTCTCTCTTGCATCTGACATCTTTTGCTCAGTATAATTTCTGTGAGATCCATCCATATTGCTTGGCGTAGCCTTAGTTTATTCTCTTTTTTATTGCGGAACAGTTTTCCCTTACATGAATATGCTACAATTTATGTATCCATTGTATTGGATGGTCCTTAAATTTAGCTTCAATAGACATCAATCAACCATTTTCCAGTATGGGTGAGCAAATTTACACCCCCCCCCAACAACAACAACAATAAATGAACATTCTAGTTGCTGCTCTTGCTCCCCAGGAGTCCGGCTTCCTCAGGACCTGCTGGAGGACCCTGGAGGCGCTGTTCGGAGTCACATCCACCTCAGCAGCAGCTACTCAGAACGACAAGAAAGAGAGAGCACAAACAGGGGGAGCAGCAGGGAGAGAAAGAAGCAGGCTCCCACAGAGCAGGGAGCCCCTGATCCCAGGACCCCAGGATCATGACCCACACAGAAGGCAGATAGATACTCAACCAATTGAGCCACCCAGGTGCCCTGAGTATTGAAATAACCATTTATTCTTCAAAGGAATTATGGGTGCTGTTCAGTCACTGGAAAAGGAAAACTGAAGAAAAATAGACCAAGAAAAGGAACTAAATCATCTATATTACAACCTACCATCATTTTATGTGTAGAAGAATAACCAATTTCTACAAACTATCCCTTTATGGTTTGATTAAATTTAAGGTCAGAAGCAAGAAAATAATATGAGAGAATTAAATGTGCATTGGTTAACATAGATAATTTAAAATAAAATGCAGATATACACAGAAAAAAAAAAAAAAAAAAAAAAAAAAAAGGTCTTTTTAAGCGTTCTCATGAATGTGTTCACTCTTCTCCAGCTCTCACTCAGGACACAACACCCACAATAGTTTGCTGCCCGGAAACTGGTTTCTGCTTAGAGCTGGTACCACTGAAATGTAAATGTT
Source organism: Vulpes lagopus (assembly GCF_018345385.1). NCBI lineage: Eukaryota > Metazoa > Chordata > Mammalia > Carnivora > Canidae > Vulpes > Vulpes lagopus. The sequence goes on along the minus strand of NC_054838.1, from coordinate 3,972,839 downwards.
TTTCTTGGCCAATCAGTGTCATTTTTCTCAGGGGAAAATCCACCTTTCAGGTATAAATAGTACCCTTTTGCCAAAATCGAGTATATAATGATATAAAGGACAACAATGAAAGCAAACACTGATTGTTTATAAAGGGTCACACATACTATCCTAATGCTTTATCTACATAATGCCATTCAATCCTCACAACAAATCTGATAACAGTATAGTCCTCATTTTACTAATAAGGAAGACAAATTCAGAGAAATTAAGCTTCCCACTTGCCCATTGCCACCCACCTAATGGGAGTCAAGATTTACTCTCAGGAAATCTGTTTTGGAAGCATTGAGTGCTACTATGAGGAGGTCAGGGCTGACATTCTGTTAGTCTGTGCTTATTCTATAGGTCTAATGATATCAACTCGACATTCGAGATTTTCGTCTTCATGTTATACCTGCTTTTAATAACTGGATCCCCATCATTTATGTGTCTTAAAATCAGGTACTGCTCAATTCCCAGGTGATCACTGAGGCCCTCCCTTGTCCCCTTATTTGTTTTGGATAAGTCTTTTAAAATCCTGTTCCCAATTCCCCTTCTACTTAATGTCCAGCTTTCTACTGTTGACTCCCAACACCATTGTAGGTTACTACATATAGCCGGCATCTGATTTCCTCCTGTGCTTATTTATTGTGAAATCTGTAGCAACACAAGAGAGTTCATAGTGGTAGCTGGGTTACAGGGTTTTCTTCTCTCCTGTGTCATCATACCTTTGGGTACCATGCTCTGCTTGTTGACGGTCATAACCTGAAGTCAGCTCCGCTATGTCAGTTCCAGATTTATTCCGTGTTCCATAGCTGGGAGATCTAGAGATTACAGCCCTTGTTGTACCTTTTCTCACTGCAGGAAACAGGACACCTAACATCATTTCCCCCCCATGTATAGATCATTTAGATATATATGTAGATAATGTATTTTTGTTATATCTATATATTTTCCTCCTTAATTCTTCAGAACTAGGTTATACTCCTCACCCAAAGTTGTTCTTTTTTTTAATGATCCAGTCTCTTTATAATGTTTCCATTCTTATCTGATTTTTTTATGTCTCTCCCTCTGTACCTTGTTTCACCACATTCTTACTTTCACTCCCTTAATAATTTACTTCTCAGAATTTTAGAAACTTTAAAAAAAATAAGTGCAGCACGAATCCTTAGAAAACATCTGAGAAGGTCTAGAAAAAGTATAGGCTTTTTAAAATTACATATCTATTTCCTCACTCTTTTCAAAAATTACTAAGACATTGGCCTGAAGCAAGCAATAGATATGAAGAGACAGCACTTCTCTTAAATCTGGGGTCAGGGATTTTTGTCACTATAGTAGCTATGTTTAATTTTGCTCATGTTTCAATTCTGTAGTGCTTATATGGTCATATTAAAATAAATTAATAGTCATATTAATTATTAATTAATATTAATTTTAATGTCTGGCAACTAGATTAATTTTCCCCAAAAAATACTGCCTTTCTGCAGGACCTTGTTCTAGGTCTTCAAGGTAAGAAGGCATTGGATGAATAGACTTTGCCTAACGGCATCCATTTTTTTTTTTTTTAAGTTTTGCATCTAGATTTTGGGATTTTGTTTTAGTCTCTTATAAACAAGGCTCTTTGAGGGTGATTTCTCATGTAGCCAGTGAAACTTAAGCTCTGGATTCCTCCATTGCACAAACTCCTTTCAAAGTCTTGAGAAGGTTCCCAATAATACATTAACATGGTCTTAGATATTACAACATTTGCAAAAGTAAAAACATTTAACTCCATATGGTTAAGACTGTGATTTCGTTCCACTCTGATATTCTTCAAAGTCACTCTTTCTTGTATATAGTATTATTGTAGAATTTTGGTGATTCATCTAAAAGGGAGTTGAGGCTATGTTCACTATGGTTAAATGAAATAAATGTACAAGGTTTGGAGTCAGTTATGTGAGTCGGTACCTATATGATCTGAGGTGTGGAATGGTAATGCTCCTATCACCAACTGTGCCTACCACCCAAGTGTCCTGATATGGAGATAGAAGGTCAGTGAACTAGTCAAGAGTGCACATGTTCTAAATCCTCAGCAGTTGAAATACCTCAATAGTAGAAGAAAAACAGGGTTTGAAATACAAAGAATCAGACAATGGTAAATGGAAACTTCAGTTTACGAAGAATGAAAATTGTAAAAGTAGGATTCAGTTCTCATTGATACCTAGTCAATGATATCAATGATATATATATACACACACATATATATATATACACACATACACACACATATATATATACACACACAAACACATATATTTGATGGGACTCTTGCAAAATAGAATTTATCAGAATTTCTGCAACAGTGAATAAACAGTGAAATAAACACATCGATGTGTTTATTCCACACAGTTTGATGTTTTAGAGCATGTTGTACAGCATCTGACATCTTTTATCTTGAAATGTGCTCCCCCCCAAAAAAAAATTGCCAACAATGCAGAGAAATAACCTAAGGAAAGAAGTGTTCTCTTAAAAAAATTCTATGCATAATCATCTATAAGTCAATATTAATTGCAGAAAAAGTATGTCAGCAGTACAAAATATCAGCTTTTTAAATTTTTAAAATGTGGCTTTTATTTTTTAAGCTTGTGAATTTTTAACATCCATATTTTCCCTCTTTTTTTAATAGAAATCTTGTTTCATGACTCACAAATTTGTTTCTTTTTTTTTGGAAGGAGAGAATCTCAGTTAGACTTCTTGCAGATCAGAGAGCCCGATGCAGGGCTCCATCTCAAGACCTTGAGAACATGACATGAACTAAAATCAAGAGTCGAGTGCTTAGTCAACTGAGCCTCCCAAGTGCCCCACAAATTTGTATTTGTTCCTAAAGGGTATGGTTAAGGAAGTAAAGTAGATTTCTCCTGGCATATAAGATCTAGAATTTGGGATGTTTTAGGATTGACATGGAGCAAGATGTCTTGTTAAGGGAAGAATATTTTGAAAAGAAATAGTAAAAAAAAAAAAAAAAAAAAAATGACCACTGTATTAGGAAGATGGGACTGATAGAAGGGAACTTTAATAAGTTGTTGTTTGAGAACATATTCACCTTTAGAAAAATTATCCGTCTGGGTTATGCCTGGCCTGGAATATTGCTTAGTGTTAACTGCACCAGTAGCACCCTGTGGGGAGCCAAATGGAACTTTTTTAATCAAAATTTCTTGTTACTTGAGATCAAGCAGAAGCATAAAGTGCTAAAAGATGGCTCCAGAGGATTCTGCTGTCCCAGCTGTACCAAGATACTAAGTGCTGGCACAGGAAAAAAATCACAAGCAGACACTACAACTTGAAACAAACAAACAAAAAAAAGTAGTAAAGCCCATACTAAAATATGAGGTTCTTTCTAGCATAAAATTAACTTTTTCAAATCCAAGTTTTCAGTATCTATATAAATGAGCAAGAAATAGAGTCAACATACTGTTTTTAATGCTGTATATATTTTATTTACATTTGTATATATGCATTATATATTCACATTTATATTATGTATTATATATATTTCTTTATATATATTTCCTAAAAAGTTGAAAACAGCTTGTTATTTTGAGTCTCTAAAATATATTTAATGTTGTTATTTCACATTTAGTCTGATTTCATCACTGTAAGGGTACCTAGCTGAAAAATCTATGGTTTCTACCACGACTGTATCATGCCATTTGACAGGATTTTACCAACAAAAATTTTTTCTCTAACAGTATGATTCTTTTTCTTACACGAATACTTTATCAGATAGGTGGAGTTGACTGAATTTATACTAAATATTATTCATCTCATCTAGGAGAATATTAAACCATTACTTTCTAATCCATAAAACAAGGAAAATACATGTAAGGTTAAAATCACTTGCTATTTTCCCTGCAAATAGCTACATGTGGGAGTATATTTGATTTTCACAGTTATTCCATTTTCTCCTTGACATTACCTCACTTTTGAATGACAGTTATTTTTTTGTGTTTCTCCAGATTTTACAAAATGAGGCTAAAGTATATGTTTCTCACTAAAAATGAGTAAAATTCTATTTTTACCAGTAAACTAGGTACCATTGAAATAACTAATTGAGAATTAGTAGTCCTAAAAAAAAAGTATCAGTAGTCTTGAACACTGTTAGATTTTTATAGTTTTATTTTACTCTAATTCCATTCATTCTTCTGTATTCCTACACACTGTAGGCTTGATTAGTATCTTTTGTTAAAAAGAAAAAAAAAAGGCAACGTGGTATTTTACAGCATTGGGTGATGTATTGCACCATTATACCACTAAAATGACAGTATATTTTGTGAATTTTAACATAATAGATCATAAAGGCAGTTGGCTTCCCCCACCCAGGACTATTTAAGTAATAAATCTTTAAAATTGATAAGATAGAATGTTTTATTTATTTATTTATTTTAAAGATTTTTATTTATTTATTCATAGAGATACAGAGAGAGAGAGAGAGAGAGAGAGAGAGAGAGAGAGAGAGGCAGAGACACAGGCAGGGGGAGAAGCAGGCTCCATGCAAGGAGCCGGACATGGGACTCGATCCAGGGTCTGTAGGATCACACCCTGGGCTGCAGGTGGTGCCAAATCGCTGAGCCACCGGGGCTGCCCAGATAGAATGTTTTAAATATGGAAACCTTATAGCTAATATACAGTACATGGGCTTGAGTTACTCGTCCATATTTATTTTCCCTTAAATAAAATAAATGATTACTATTGAGCATGGGAAGAAATTAAAGTGTAAGTCAATTAGAAGTAAACAAACAGGGCATCTTATTTTCATCAATGTGAGTTGCATAATAGAGCATTTTTTACAATGGAAATTAAACATCTTTGCTTTTCATACAAAGGAACTACATATTTCCTTTCAAAGGAGGACAAAGATTTTCTGCCGTATTGCATATAAGCTAGCTGGACTTTAGTAGGATCTAGAATTTATCCAAGAAAAGCAAGGACAAAGGACACAAATCACTGTACCACATGTTTTTGAAAATATATTGGGGGATTATATATGAATATATTTAAAAAACTGGATATTATCAATATAAAATAAGTGATTCAGGTCGAGAAGATATCACAATGGCCAATAAATGTAATATCATTTTCATCCTCCCTAGTTATGAGGAAAATGCAGGATAAAGCACTGAGATTAGGAAAAAATGTAAAAAAAGATTACTAATAGCCCAAATATATTTAGAATGAGATAGAAGAGACGTTATGGGTAGACATGTATAATGATGCAAATTTTAGAAAAGACAATTTGGCACAAGTTAAAGTGATCGTACCATAAGATAGAGAATTTTTACATATTTTTATTTCTCTTCAAAACCTTGTAATGATTTCAGGTTGCACCTCAAGTAGATGACCAACGTTTGATAATATTTGAAAAGCTTACATTCTCTGGATTCTGATCTTTTCTCCTTCCAAGCTGCCCATTCCTCACTGTTCCAGCTCCATGCGTCTTTTTTCATGTTCCTCCACCATGTCAGTTTGGTTCCAGCCTGAAGATTTGTTCCGACTTCTCTATCTGGAATGTTCTCTCCCCATATACCTATTCAGCCAACTTCTTTACCTACTTTGGCCTTTGCTCACATCTTACAATCTTAAAGAGGCTTACCTCGGCTATCCTACTCAGCACTCTATGTCCTTTCCTACCCTTTCCTGTCCACAATGTAAATCTTTTTGTTATTTTTACTGATTTATCCCTAGTGTCCAGAACCCACTTTAATATGTATTTAATAAATAGAAGTATTATGTACAGAAAAGTGTTCCCTAATTTAGCATTGCTTAGTAAAAAAAAAAAAAAAAAAAAAAAAAAAAAACTAGAGGTATCCTAAATTTCCATCAGTATCAGCCACAGGTATACTCATTCCAGGGAATATTGTAAAAAATTATTTTTTAAAGATTTATTTATTTGAGAGAGAGAGATGAGCAGAGGGGGAAGGAGCAGAGGGAGAAGGAGAAGCAGACTCCCCACCTGAGTAGGGAGACAATGCAGGGCTCAACTCCAGGACCCCAAGATTATGACCTTAACTGACTGAGCCACGCAAGCACCCCCGGAAATATGTCAGATTTAAATTAACTTGGAAGAGTGATACGTTCTCACTGAGAAAGATACCAGAAGATATAACCTCTTGTTAGATTGCCTCCTTTATTATCATATAGTATCCGTCTTTGTTAGAGTCTGTTTTAAAGTCCATTTTGTCTAAGTATTGCTTTCCCAGCTTTCTTTTGACATCCATTTGCATGATAAATGCTTCTCCATCCCCTCACTTTCAACCTGCATGAGTCTTCAGGTCTGAAATTAGTTTCGTGTAGGCAGCGTATAGATGAGTCTTGCTTCTTTATCCCCTCTGTCACCCAGTATCTGTGGAGTGGAGCATTCAGTCCATTTGCATTCAAAGTAATTATTGGTAGTTATGTATTTATGGCCATTTTGTTACTTGTTTTATGGTTGTTTTGCAGTTTTTCTCTTCTCCTTCTCTTGCTCTCTTTCATGGTTTTTTGGCTTTCTTTAGTGATATACTTGGATTACTTTCTCTTTTTGTTTTGCATCTCTGCTCCTGGTTTCTGATTTGTGATTACTATTCAGTTTGTATATAATATTTTCTGCACATAGTAGACTATATGAAGTTGGTGGTTGCTTACGTTAGAACCCATTCTTTACTCCTCTCCCCTCCTTCCCCATTTTAGGTATATGGTGTCATATTTTACATCCTTCTATTTTGCAAATCCCTTGACCAATTTTTACAGGAATGTTTATTTTTACAACGGTTTTGTGTTTTTTACTTTTCATATGCTCAGTTATGCTCTTTACTTTCAGCTCATAGGGCAGGTTTAGTGGTCATGAACTCCTTTAGTTTTTGTTTGGCCGGGAAACTCTTTATCTCTCCTTCTATTCTGAATGACAGCCTTGCTGCACAGAGTATTCTTGGCTGCAGAGTTTTCCTTCCACACTTGGAGTATATCGTGCCAGTCTCTTCTGGACTACAAAGTTTCTGCTGAAAAATCAGCTGATAGCCTAATGGGGTTTCCCTTGGATGTAACTGCTTTCAGTATTTTTTTTTTTTCTTTATCACTGCTTTTTGCCCTTTTAATTACTATGTGTCTTGGTTTGGACTTCCTTGGGCTGGTTTTTTGGGAGCATCTCTGTGCCTCCAGAATCTGGATATCTATTTCCTTCCCCAGTTTCAGGAAGTTTTTAGCTATTATGTCATCAAATAAATTTTCTGTTCCTTTTTCTCTCTGTCCTTCTGGGATCCCTATGGTATAAATGTTATTATACTTGATGGAGTCACTGAGTTCCTTAAGACTATTCTTAATTTGCATAATTTTTCCTCTCATTTACTCAGCTTGATTACTTTGCATTACTCTGTGTTCCAGGTCATTAATTCAAATCCCTGCTTCCTCTAGCCTGCTATTTATTCTGTCAAGTATATTTGGACCTTCAATTATTATGTTCTTCATCTCTGATTGGTACTTTTTAAAATCTCTGTGTTGAGTCTCACTGATGTCCTCCACTCTCTTCTCAAGTCCAGTGAGTATCTTTATGATCATTACTTTAAATTCTCTATCACCAGTATTTATCTCCATTTAACTTAGGTTTCTTGCTGTGATTTTGTCCTGTTCGTTGACTTTAGACATATTCTTCATTTTGCCTAACTTTCTGTGATTGTTTCTCTGTGTTAGAAAGTCAACTAGGTCTCTTGCTGTTGAAAAGTAGTGGGTAGGGCATCCACTTTTAACAAGATGGTGGTAGTCCTCTTCCACAGATGACACACAGCTGCTGTGGAGATGGGGGCCAGCTGGGTACTCAGCAAAGCACACGTGGGCAGGTGAGGGGTGCAGCTTTAACAAGGTGTGCATGTCATCCATGGGAGGGGGGGGATGCAGTGTCGGCAAAGTCTGCTCTAGTCTTCTTGTTGAGGGGGCCCACAGGGACTGACTGAGGCAGGAGTGGCTGGAGGGGACAAGATGCAGTGTAAGCAAATTATGTGTGAATGCCAGCACCTTACTGGTTCCTGCAGGTGGACATGTGATTATGCTGGGAGTGCGGGGAGGGGTAGAAATAGCATCGGCCAGGTCCTTTGTTTCTGGAAAAGTATCTGAGCAAACTCTGGGATGAGTTACTAACCCTTCCTCTCATATGCCACGGTGTCTTTCAAATGATGCTTCTAAGCTGTACCTCTGTAAAGCCATTTGCTGTACTGTATTTTTTTTATTTTTTTATTTTTTATTTATTTATGCTAGTCACACATACAGAGAGAGAGAGAGAAGCAGAGACACAGGCAGAGGGAGAAGCAGGCTCCATTTACCGGGAGCCCGACGTGGGATTCGATCCCGGGTCTCCAGGATCATGCCCTGGGCCAAAGGCAGACGCCAAACCGCTGCGCCACCCAGGGATCCCCACTGTACTGTCTTTTTAAGGGATTCAGTTTTTTTTTTTTTTTATTGCCCCTTCCTGCCTCTCCCAGAGCAGAACCCACTGATTTTAAAGTTCCAGGCCTTAAGTCTGGTTGTAAGAAATCACGAAATTTAGCCCTTCCAGGTTTCAAAGCCAAATGCTTTGTGGATTTCTTTTTCCCTCTGCAGGCTTCCCCATATGATAATGTTTCTCACCCCTCTCCACATCTGAGGCTCATTCCCTCCAGCAGCCAGACCCATGGGGCTCAACTCCCCATCAAGTCTCTCCCCTTTCTACCCTCTTCAATATGGCTTTTTCTCTACATTTAGTTGTGGAGTTTATTCTCACAATCTTCAGATTGTTTTAAGATTATTTGCACTGATGTGTGTTATCTAGTTGTACCTGTAGGATAAGGTGGGTTTAGGGTCCTTGTACTCTCCCATCTTCCCTTGAAGTCCCAGATTGTAAGAATTTCTATAAACATTAATAGAATCTTATGATGGAAAAATATGAGGTAACTATATTGACCTTCTTAATAAGACAACATATAAATAGTTATGCAAAGTATGTGAGAGAACTAACCATGTATAGATGAGAAGAACCTCTAGACATCTAAACAGCACTACACAGGCCTTGTGATCCAGAAGAAGCTGAGTTACATTTATTTATTTATTTATTTGTTTGTTTGTTTTAGGATTAGTGTGGCTAGAGCTTTGTGAACTAGGAGAAGTGTATGAATTGAAGTATGAGATGATTAAAGTTGTTTAGATCATGAAAGGTCTTTGGATTTTTAGGTGGATTATGATGCCAACTAAGAACATTAATCAGGGGACTAAATTATCAGATTTATATTTAAAAAAATATTTTGGCTACTTGTGAAAATTTTATTGAAGAGAGGAATCGTCTATGAAGCAGAGGAATTAGGTTATGGGTATCTCTTTGATGAATTAGAGTATGGACAGGCAAAATAAGAGATGCATGAATACCTGAAATGTATTTGGAATTAAAATCTACAGAGATTAGTAATGGATTGACTACTAAAGATAGAAACATAGAGACATAGAGTATGACTGTGTTTTCGTTGAGACTTGGGAGTGTTTTATGATTAACTGTTGGGGAAAACAAGGGAGAAACACAAGTTTTATCTAGGATATAAGTCTAAGATACAAATGGAAATGTAAAGGCAGATGGATATATAGATCCAGAGATCAGAAGAGTAGCCTTCTAAAGATACATATTTGGGATCTGTCTAAAGATAGAGGATACGTAAAACCATGGTGTGGCTGGTACTACTAAAGGAGAGAATATAGGTGAAAAGAGAGTGTTAGAATTTGGGGCAGTGAGCAACTACAACAGAGAGTTTTGTTGGAATGGAAGCCAACACGAAGATGGTAGGAACTGTCAGTGAGGGAGAAAGAATGTGTCAGTCACAGTTGTACCTTTTGAACTTGTACTTGCCATTCCCACTCCCTAAGAAGCTCTACTCCAGGAAGCTGTTGTATGACCATTTTCTTTACTCTTTCAAGTGCTTCCTCAATTACCACCTGTACTTTTCTGCTTTATTTCACTTCCTAGCAATATCTTATCTGACATAGTTTGCAGTTTATTCAGGTGATTATAAAATGTCTCCTCTCATTAGAATATATGACCCAAGAAAGCAGGGATTTCTCTTCTAGATTCTAGTTTTTCTCTTGTGTGTTAAAAGCAGAATATGAATTATTATTTTCATATATTACTTTGAAAATGTTCTCAGACACACTATGTAAAACAATAAGATTATGCATATCATTGAGTAAAATCCAAGTTTGTGAATGACTACCATGTTTTAAGTTTATTTTTTTAATCATGGCATTAGTTAGTTTGAACTTCTGTTGCTTTCATTAGAGTCATGAATATCTGTCAGTTATTCGAATGAGTATATGTGAGAGAGTTTGAAATAAGTGCTCTGTGGTATTATTATAAATACTGTTGCATACTAATATTCAAATTCATACATATGCTAATATTTCAAACAACTGCATTTCTAAAGGGAATATTATTATTGTTATGCAAAATTGTAGTCCATTTAGTTTTGTATTAAACAGACAGAGGATTATCTAATTCTCTAAACTAACTCCTTAAGAAAAAAACATATTGAAAGTGACAGTGAAAGAAAACACATAATGCAGATGTGACTTATCTGTAGCCACAGAATCTCTACATATATTTTAACCTTGAAAAGAAACCTTTAGGCAGAAGATATATTACCCACATAATTTGACTATCAAATTATGAGCCTTGAGCGTACACGTTTTTAGAATGAGCAGTCATGTCTGCCCATCTGTGTCTGTCTATCCATAGACATGCATTCACCTAGAAATATGTATGTATTTATATTTACTTTATCTATAAACTTTGAAAGTTCTCATTATATATCCAGGACATTTCTATTTTCTTCATTCATTTTTCCTTAAAAATAAAACATAAAATCAGTGATCTCTAATATAGATGTTTTCTTTATAAGAAAAGTAAAGATTCTAAAACTTTAACCTTCCCACAACTATTTTCATTCTTGATTTTTGTATTCAAAGTAGATTGTTCTTGGGGGGGAGGGGCAAGATGGCGGAGGAGCAGGGTCTCCAGGTCACCTGTCCTCAGCAAATTACCTAGAAAACCATCCAATCATCCTGAAAACCTACGAATTCGGCCTGAGATTTAAAGAGAGACCAGCTGGAACGCTGCAGTGAGAAGAGTTCGCGCTTCTATCAGGTAGGAAGACGGGGAAAAAGGAATAAAGACACAAAAGGCCTCCAAGGGGGAGGGGCCCCGAGGAGCCGGGCTGAGGCCGGGGCGAGTGTCCCCAGGACAGGAGAGCCCCGTCCCGGAGGGGCAGGAGCTGCACCGACCTTCCCCGCGGAAAGGGGCTCCCCGGGAATTGGAGCAGGATCCCCAGAAAGGCGGGGACGCCCTCGGGCTCCCTGGGACAGTAACAGAGGAACTGCGCCCCGGAGAGTGCGCCGAGCTCCCTAAGGGCTGCAGCGCTCGGCGGGACCCGGAGCAGCTCGGAGGGGCTCGGGCGGCGGCTCCGCGGAGTGGGCGGCGCGGCTCTGGGAACAGCTCGGCGGCGGCGGCTCGCGCAGAGGAAGAAGCTCCGCGCGGAGGGGGCTGCGCGGCTCCGGGAACAGCTCGGAGGGGCTCGGGCGGCGGCTCCGCGGAGGGGGCTGCACGGCTCCGGGAACAGCTCAGCGGCGGCGGCTCGGGCGGAGGAAGAAGCTCCGCGGAGGGGGCGGCGCGGCTCCGGGAACAGCTCGGAGAGGCTCGGGCGGCGGCTCCGCGGAGGGGGCTGCACCGCCGGGAGCGCGAATCCAACAGCGCAGGCCCCGGAGCACAGGGCGCCGGGACACAGCCCAGGATCCGGCCTCCCCCGGGACAGGCAGAGGCCGGGAGGGCCCAGGACAGCGAGGACGCTCCTGCCTGGAGCTGAGCAGATCAGCGGCCCCGCCCCGGAGCCCCCGGGCCCTGCAGACGGAGAGCCCCGGAGCTACTGCGGGGGCTGACTCCGGGGTCCCAGAGCTGCCCCCGCCACTGTGGCTTCCTCCCGGGGCCTCACGGGGTGAACAACCCCACTGAGCCCTGCACCAGGCAGGGGCAGAGCAGCTCCCCCAAGTGCTAACACCTGAGAATCAGCACAGCAGGCCCCTCCCCCAGAAGACCAGCGAGAGGGACCAGTTCCAGGGGAAGTCAAAGGACTTAAAGTATACAGAATCGGAAGATACTCCCCTGTGTTTTTTCTGGTTTTTTTTGTTTTTGTTTTTTTGTTTTTGTTTTGTTTTGTTTTGTGCTTTTCTTTCTTTCTTCTTGATTTCGGATTGCTTCCCCCACCCCACCCCACCCTTTTTTTTTCTCCTTTCTTTCTTTTTCTTTCTCTTTTTCTTCTCTGTTTCCCCTTTTTTTCTTCTTTCTCTTTTTTCTTTTTCTCTTTTCTTTCCTTCTCTCTCTTTTTCTCCTTTTCCCAATACAACTTGTTTTTGGCCACTCTGCACTGAGCAAAATGACTAGAAGGAAAACCCCTCAAAAAAAAGAATCAGAAACAGCCCACTCTCCCACAGAGTTACAAAATATGGATTACAATTCAATGTCAGAAAGCCAATTCAGAAGCACTATTTTACAGCTACTGGTGGCTCTAGAAAAAACCATAAAGGACTCAAGAGACTTCATGACTGCAGAATTTAGATCTAATCAGGCAGAAATTAAAAATCAATTAAATGAGATGCAATCCAAGCTAGAAGTCCTAACCACGAGGCTTGACGAGGTGGAAGAACGAGTGAGTGACATAGAAGACAAGTTGATGGCAAAGAGGGAAACTGAGGAAAAAAGAGACAGGCAATTAAAAGACCATGAGGATAGATTAAGGGAAATAAATGATAGCCTGAGGAAGAAAAACCTACGTTTAATTGGGGTTCCTGAGGGCGCCGAAAGGGACAGAGGGCCAGAATATGTATTTGAACAAATCCTAGCTGAAAACTTTCCGAATCTGGGAAGGGAAACAGGCATTCAGATCCAGGAAATAGAGAGATCCCCCCCTAAAATCAACAAAAACCGTTCAACACCTCGACATTTAATAGTGAAGCTTGCAAATTCCAAAGATAAGGAGAAGATCCTTAAAGCAGCAAGAGAAAAAAAGTCCCTGACTTTTATGGGGAGGAATATTAGGGTAACAGCAGACCTCTCCACAGAGACCTGGCAGGCCAGAAAGGGCTGGCAGGATATATTCAGGGTCCTAAATGAGAAGAACATGCAACCAAGAATACTTTACCCAGCAAGGCTCTCTTTCAAAATGGAAGGAGAGATAAAGAGCTTCCAAGACAGGCAGGAACTGAAAGAATATATAACCTCCAAACCAGCTCTGCAAGAAATTTTAAGGGGGACTCTTAAAATTCCCCTTTAAGAAGAAGTTCAGTGGAACAATCCACAAAAACAAGGACTGAATAGATATGATGACACTAAACTCATATCTATCAATAGTAACTCTGAATGTGAACGGGCTTAATGACCCCATCAAAAGGCGCAGGGTTTCAGACTGGATAAAAAAGCAGGACCCATCTATTTGCTGTCTACAAGAGACTCATTTTAGACAGAAGGACACCTACAACCTGAAAATAAAAGGTTGGAGAACCATTTACCATTCAAATGGTCCTCAAAAGAAAGCAGGGGTTGCCATCCTTATATCAGATAAATTAAAATTTACCCCGAAGACTATAGTGAGAGATGAAGAGGGACACTATCTCATACTCAAAGGATCTATCCAACAAGAGGACTTAACACTCCTCAATATATATGCCCCGAATGTGGGAGCTGCCAAATATTTAAACCAATTAATAACCAAACTCAAGAAATACCTTGATAATAATACACTTATACTTGGTGACTTCAATCTAGCTCTTTCTACCCTGGATAGGTCTTCTAAGCACAACATCTCCAAAGAAACGAGAGCTTTAAATGATACACTGGACCAGATGGATTTCACAGATATCTACAGAACTTTACATCCAAACTCAACTGAATACACATTCTTCTCAAGTGCACATGGAACTTTCTCCAGAATAGACCACATACTGGGTCACAAATCGGGTCTGAACCGATACCAAAAGATCGGGATAGTCCCCTGTATATTCTCAGACCATAATGCCTTGAAATTAGAACTTAATCACAACAAGAAATATGGAAGGACCACAAACACGTGGAGGTTAAGGACCATCCTGCTAAAAGATGAAAAGGTCAACCAGGAAATTAAGGAAGAATTAAAAAGATTCATGGAAACTAATGAAAATGAAGATACAACCGTTCAGAATCTTTGGGATGCAGCAAAAGCAGTCCTGAGGGGGAAATACATCGCAATACAAGCATACATTCAAAAACTGGAAAGATCTCAAATTCAAAAGCTCACCTTACACATAAAGGAACTAGAGAAAAAGCAACAAATAGACCCCACCCCCAGCAGAAGAAGAGAGTTAATTAAAATTCGAGCAGAACTCAATGATATCGAGACCAAAAGAACTGTGGAACAGATCAACAGAACCAGGATTTGGTTCTTTGAAAGAATTAATAAGATAGATAAACCATTAGCCAACCTTGTTAAAAAGAAGAGAGAGAAGACTCAAATTAATAAAATCATGAATGAGAAAGGGGACATCACTACCAACACCAAGGAAATACAAACGATTTTAAAAACATATTATGAACAGCTGTACGCCAATAAATTAGGAAATCTAGAAGAAATGGACGCATTCCTGGAAAGCCACAAACTACCAAAACTGGAGCAGGAAGAAATAGAAAACCTGAACAGGCCAATAACCAGGGAGGAAATTGAAGCAGTCATCAAAAACCTCCCAAGACACAAGAGTCCAGGGCCAGATGGCTTCCCAGGGGAATTCTATCAAACGTTTAAAGAAGAAATCATACCTATTCTACTAAAGCTGTTTGGAAAGATAGAAAGAGATGGAGTACTTCCAAATTCGTTCTATGAGGCCAGCATCACCTTAATTCTGAAACCAGACAAAGACCCCACCAAAAAGGAGAATTACAGACCAATATCCCTGATGAACATGGATGCAAAAATTCTCAACAAGATACTAGCCAATAGGATCCAACAACACATTAAGAAAATTATTCACCATGACCAAGTAGGATTTATCCCTGGGACACAAGGCTGGTTCAACACTCGTAAAACCATCAATGTGATTCATCATATCAGCAAGAGAAAAACCAAGAACCATATGATACTCTCATTAGATGCAGAGAAAGCATTTGACAAAATACAGCATCCATTCCTGATCAAAACCCTTCAGAGTGTTGGGATAGAGGGAACTTTCCTCAACATCTTAAAAGCCATCTACGAAAAGCCCACAGCAAATATCATTCTCAATGGGGAAGCACTGGGAGCCTTTCCCCTAAGATCAGGAACAAGACAGGGATGTCCACTCTCACCACTGCTGTTCAACATAGTTCTGGAAGTCCTCGCCTCAGCAATCAGACAACAAAAAGACATTAAAGGCATTCAAATTGGCAAAGAAGAAGTCAAACTCTCCCTCTTCGCGGATGACATGATACTCTACATAGAAAACCCAAAAGCCTCCACCCCAAGATTGCTAGAACTCATACAGCAATTTGGTAGCGTGGCAGGATACAAAATCAATGCCCAGAAATCAATGGCATTTCTATACACTAACAATGAGACTGAAGAAAGAGAAATTAAGGAGTCAATCCCATTTACAATTGCACCCAAAAGCATAAGATACCTAGGAATAAACCTAACCAAAGAGGTAAAAGATCTATACCCTAAAAACTATAGAACACTTCTGAAAGAAATTGAGGAAGACACAAAGACATGGAAAAATATTCCATGCTCATGGATTGGCAGAATTAATATTGTAAAAATGTCAATGTTACCCAGGGCAATTTATACGTTTAATGCAATCCCTATCAAAATACCATGGACTTTCTTCAGAGAGTTAGAACAAATTATTTTAAGATTTGTGTGGAATCAGAAAAGACCCCGAATAGCCAGGGGAATTTTAAAAAAGAAAACCTTAGCTGGGGGCATCACAATGCCAGATTTCAGGTTGTATTACAAAGCTGTGGTCATCAAGACAGTGTGGTACTGGCACAAAAACAGACACATAGATCAATGGAACAGAATAGAGAACCCAGAAGTGGACCCTGAAATGTACGGTCATCTAATATTCGATAAAGGAGGAAAGACTATCCATTGGAAGAAAGACAGTCTCTTCAATAAATGGTGCTGGGAAAATTGGACATCCACATGCAGAAGAATGAAACTGGACCACTCTCTTTCACCATACACAAAGATAAACTCAAAATGGATGAGAGATCTAAATGTGAGACAAGACTCCATCAAAATCCTAGAGGAGAACACAGGCAACACCCTTTTTGAACTTGGCCACAGTAACTTCTTGCAAGATACATCCACGAAGGCAAAAGAAACAAAAGCAAAAATGAACTATTGGGACTTCATCAAGATAAGAAGCTTTTGCACAGCAAAGGATACAGTCAACAAAACTAAAAGACAACCTACAGAATGGGAGAAGATATTTGCAAATGACATATCAGATAAAGGGCTAGTTTCCAAAATCTATAAAGAACTTATTAAACTCAACACCAAAGAAACAAACAATCCAATCATGAAATGGGCAAAAGACATGAAGAGAAATCTCACAGAGGAAGATATGGACATGGCCAACAAGCACATGAGAAAATGCTCTGCATCACTTGCCATCAGGGAAATACAAATCAAAACCACAATGAGATATCACCTCACACCAGTGAGAATGGAGAAAATTAACAAGGCAGGAAACCACAAATGTTGTAGAGGATGCGGAGAAAAGGGAACCCTCCTACACTGTTGGTGGGAATGTGAACTGGTGCAGCCACTCTGGAAAACTGTGTGGAGGTTCCTCAAAGAGTTAAAAATAGACCTGCCCTACGACCCAGCAATTGCACTGTTGGGGATTTACCCCAAAGATTCAGATGCAATGAAACGTCGGGACACCTGCACCCCGATGTTTCTATCAGCAATGGCCACAATAGCCAAACTGTGGAAGGAGCCTCGGTGTCCATCGAAAGATGATGGATAAAGAAGATGTGGTTTATGTATACAATGGAATATTACTCAGCAATTAGAAACGACAAATACCCACCATTTGCTTCAACGTGGATGGAACTGGAGGGTATTATGCTGAGTGAAATAAGTCAATCGGAGAAGGACAAACAGTGCATGTTCTCATTCATTTGGGGAATATGAATAATAGTGAAAGGGAATATAAAGGAAGGGAAAAGAAATGTTGGGAAATATCAGGAAGGGAGACAGAACATAAAGACTCCTAACTCGGGGAAACGAACTAGGGGTGGTGGAAGGGGAGGAGGGCGGGTGTTGGAGGGGAATGGGTGACGGGCACTGAGGTGGACACTTGACGGGATGAGCACTGGGTGTTTTTCTGTATGTTGGTAAATTAAACACCAATAAAAGTTAATAAATATAAAAAAAAAAAACAAAGTAGATTGTTCTTGCACCTAAAAAAAAAAAAAAAAAAAAAAAAAGCATGAAGGAAGAAGAGATGTGGAAAAAGAAGAGAAGGAAATTAAAAAGAAGGTAGCAGGGCATTTTGAAGTCACATTTCATTTTCCCTTATGTTTTTCCCCCAACCCTGTTTACCATTTGGTGGGAAATAAAACCAATCAGGATGTGAAACTAACAGACAAGTTATGAAATCATAGAACTAGTAGTGCACGTTTTCTAAGATCTAAGACTGGGGGACTTAAGGATTTGGTTTCAATATCCATTGAAATTAGACTTTCCTTTGTATATTTATTGATAATACGTAACTGTGCCAGTTGAAAACTAAAGTAGCAACTTGGTGACAACAAGATGACATGCTATTACCCAAGCTTAAGAATAGAAAGTTGGGAAAATAAGTTGAACAGTTGCAATTAGAATGTTGTGATTGACCTCCCATAGTTGGAAGGTTGCTACTGACACTGCAGCTCACCCTGATTGACAAGCATCTCAGTCCCTGGGCCACTGTAGAGTGACATTTTACATTTTCAAGCTTGGTTATTAATTTAATCTGTGTAAACATTAATTCATAATCTGTAATGGGCATGCCCGTGATTTCAAATGAAAATGACATATGCAAACTGTGGAAATATGACAAACAAGCCACTCAAGAGTCCATCAGTCTAAACTGTGAGGTATATGCATAATACTAGGAGAAAAAAAGCATCTGAATGCTGCCGATTGCTTTTTTAGAAAGTGCTGAGTGAAAGCTTAAACTGGGGTTTGTAACCCTCAGGGTGAGAATACCTCCTAGGGCGATGGAAAAAGTATCACTGTGAGTGGCGTGATGACTGGCACTTGGCACTTCTTCCTCCAGTAAAGGGAGGAAGAGTCCTATTCTAAGGCACAGAAAATGGCCTGGAAGCCAATGTCCATAATCTCCCATTATGAAGAAGATGAAGATGATAATTGCCATTTTTTCTATGTTGGCCATGTTGGGGTGGGGGCAGGCGGTAGGAAATTTGTTGACATTTATTGAATGTTGGGGGCATGTTACTTATTTTGTTATTACAGAAAGGTCAGTTATGTGGGAGTTGCCAAGACTCCCGATCTACTCTCTCATATGTATTAAAAAGAAGTTTTGAGTCTCCTTTCCATCTGTGGGAAGAGGTAAATGCCTCTCTCCCTGTAGTAAAACTGGGGCTCTGAAGTCTCCCCATCCGTCCTAGGAACATTTGCTAAGGTTCCTTGCTTCCCCTGAACACTGCTGCCCTTCTTTTCTCTCTCTCTGTGTCGCTTTCTCTGAGTTCTTGAATCCCTTTTGTGTGGTGGTGAGAAGACCCCCACTTTCTTTAGACATTTCCCAAGGTACAACTAACAGGAGATAGATCCTCAAGATTGTGGGTAATGATGGAATGAGCACCAGGCACAGCTCAGAAACCATTGTAACATTTAATACTTTATAAGCCAGCCTTTATTTTTTAAAGTCTCTGTCTTAACTTCCTATGAAATATTTCCTGTGTACCAAGTTTATTTTCCTTAGTTCCCTGGTTCCCATCATTTTCTGAGTGATTTCTCTCCTTCTACCTCTTATCATCCCCTCTCCCCCATGCTAACTCCTTCAGGGCACCTCTCCTTTCTCTTTTTGGATTTTTTAAATCCAATTTTTCTTAAATGCTGACTCGTTTTAGATCTAAGGACACCTGCAGATTGAAAGTGAGGTGATGGAGAAACATTTTATCACACAAACATATGTCAAAAGATAGCTGGAGTAGCAATATTTATATCGGACAAACTAAGACTTTGAGACAAAGACTGTGACAAGAGAAAAAGGAGGGCGTTATATAATCATCAAGGGGTCAATCCAACAAGAAGATATAACAACTGTACATATTTATGCCCCCAACATGGGAGCACCAAAATATATAGAACAATTAATAACGAACATAAAGGAACTAATTGATAATAATACAATAATAGTAGTGAACTTTAACACCCCACTTACATCAATAGATAATCTAAACAGAAAATAAACAAGGAAACAATGGCTTTGAATGACACACTAGACCAGATGGGCCTAACAGATACCTCCAGAACATTCCATCCTAAAACAGCAGGATACACGTTCTTTTCAAGTGCACGTGGGACATTCTCCAGACTATCTATACTGCTGCTTTATTGACCTTTGACTGATGTGAATAATTGGTACTAGGTGTTTAATAGCCAGACTCTGGAGTTAAACTTGGCTTGAGTATTTCAAATCTGTCACCCACTAGCATTTGACTACAGACAACACATTCACACGTTCATCCTTTTTTTTTTTTTTTTAACACATTCCTCCTTGGTGAGCCTTTGCTTCCTCATGGGATGTCATTTGTAGCTGTAATTGAACCTCATTATTCACCGATTCCATTTTTGGAAATTCACTTTGTAGACCTACCCTCCCTCCCCAAACAAGCCGTTTGTTTGTTTAGCGCTGTGTTATGTGGCTCATTTTTACACATCCAAATAGTTAAAGTATTTTGCCAAAAAAGGAAAGAGAAAGTAAGAAGGAAGCAGAAAATTTGAAGACACTTACTCATTCTCGTCCCGCATCTGCGATCTTTACAAAAATATTCACAACCGTCCTTCAAGAAAGGTTATAATATATCCAGTTTTAAAATATAAAAATAAGGCTCTAAGGTATTAATGAGGTGGCCCAATTCACACGACGACTGTGTGCCAGAGCTTTTGTTAAAACCAGTCTGTAAAGCCAGAGCTCTGTGTGTGTGTGCACGCACGCATGTGCACTGTCTGCATGTGTGTTTATGTAATATTTTAGACAAGACCCCGTATCAAATATACCAGGGAGGACCACCATTCTTCAAAATGTCAGAAAATACAGAAGAGCTCACTGGCTGTCAAATGTTGTTAGAGGAACAATTAAAAGGCTCTCTGAGTATTATCATGATGCATGTCTGTTTTTCAGGTTGATGAAGCTCCCTTACGTATCACATTTCCCATCTTTTTTTGCTCGTCATCGTCCACAGATGTCCTTTGACTATCACTATTGCAAACTTGGCCTTAAAAAGCAGGCAGCTTAGTTTGGGCGCACGCCACCTTCTGTTGGTAGACTGTTTATGGGCTGAGGATGCCACCAGCAAAGGGAGCGCAGGGCCGAGGCAAAACACACTCCCACAGACCCACCCAAATACGGTGCTCCACAGATCACTTGTCATATGGATGTTTTAAATACACCAAATGAGACAGTAATAGAGTTTCTCTACTTACGAAAGGTTTATTTAACCTTCCACTTCCAGCTTCTAGCCCATTTTTAACAGAGATGTGTAGATACCTTATACATATTTGAATAAGGAAAAAACAGGAGGGATGACTTAAAGATATGGCTTAATGTGTAGTAAAGGCATCAGATAAGTAAAAGTGATTTGTTTCTTATAACATATAATGATAAAATACTGAATGACCAATAGTCAAAGTCAAAGTTAGTCAAAATAGTGAAAAATAGTTAATGGCTGATTTATTTGGTGGAAAATACACACACACACACACACACACACACACACACACACACACAAATGGCCAATACCGTAGGAGAAATCTCAACTACATAAGTAACCACAAGTCCAGATTAAAGGAAGAGATGCTATTTTTTTGTGAAACATTTGTAATCTTTAAATCTGTCATGTATCTCCATCTGTAATACTTTGAATGGTGGCGCTGTCAATGTCCTAACCTTCAGAAGCTGCGAATATGAATATATTTGGAAAACAAAGGCTTTTGTATAAATTTAAATGAAAGATCATCCTGGATGTAGGGTTGGTCCCAAATCCAATGACCGTTGTCCCTGTAGGAGAAAGACCCAGGGAGATTTGAGACTCAGACACACAGCAAAGAAGCTCATATAAAGATGAAGGCACAGATTAGAATCATACGGCGCCCACGTAAGGAACAGTGAAGTCACCAGAATCTGGAAAAGGAATAGAAGACTTGTTCTCTAAAGCTTTTGGCCTACTCCTTCATTTCAGAGTTTTGGCCTCTGCAACTCTCATAGAATACAGTTTTCAGCCACTCCTGTTGTAATTTCTTATGGCAGTTCTTAGAAACTAATACTCTGCCTGTATGTAAATTAAGAGTCATAATTCCAAGTGTTTGGTAAAAGTCCCAAAACCTATAGCAGACATTTTCATGCAAAGGTAGTAAGTGTACAAATTAGTGAAAGTTTTATAGGAAGTCGTTGTCAATTTAGAATCTCAGTCATGGGATCCCTGGGTGGCTCAGCGGTTTGGCGCCTGCCTTTGGCCTGGGGCGTGATCCTGGAGACCCGGGATCGAATCCCACGTCAGGCTCCCTGCATGGAGCCTGCTTCTCCCTCTGCCTGTCTCTCTGCCTCTCTTTCACTCTGTGTCTCTCATGAATAAATAAATAAAATCTTAAAAAAAAAAAAAGAATCTCAGTCATTTGTTTTTAAGGTCATACTATCTGATAAAATAATTCTGCTTTTAGGGTGCTGCTTATGAAATGATCAAAAACCCAACTCTTGACACCTTTCCCTTAGAAATTCTCATGATGGGGCCCTGGAATCTATATTTTTAATAAGTACTCTGGTTATTACCTACCAGGTTTTAAAAACACTGGTATTATAATTTTGAATTTTTCTATCTTATACGTAAAGTATGCCAATCTACCAGCTTTATTGATTTATTATAGAAATAAAATTGATTATTAAATAAGCAATTGTGTTTCTATTTGAATTATGGAATCAGATGTGTTCGTTCATTGTTTTCCATGTTTTATGTAAGTTTTACATTCTCTAAAATAATTGTGCGTTGTAGTCATAATCAGAAACCAGTCCACAGAGATCATTGTGCTGTAATGTGATCAATAATACGATGGAGGTACATGAGATGATGTGTGGAAACAGGGAACGATAATGATCATAATTTAGTTTTCCCTGAATTGGGAGGTCGTCCAGGATGTTTTACAAGGAGTCGACATTTATACAGGAAACTTGAAGAAGGCAAGAACATTACAGAATGAGGAAAAAAAAAATCAAAGAAATGGAGAGCTAAAAATGCATGTTTTCAAGTACTGTGTTTCATTGGTTTCAGTGATGTTTCACGGTTTCTGTAGCTTGCTAGCATGAAGGTGCAGCCGGCACCGATGCCGCAGCAGCAGCAGGTGTGCAGGACAGCCATGTGAGGACAGTGTGTGCTGTGCTCACTGCAGGTGTAGCCACCCTCTGTCACAATATCGGTGTCCGCAGAGTGTCATTTGTTATAAAGGAGTCAGATTTTTGCAGGGGCCTAATGAGCACAAAAGTGTTTCTGTAGGAGAAGCCACAGTGTGACCGCATGAGTGTCCTGGGATGCTGGTTCTGGGTGGGGTGGGGGGGAGTGCAAGAGGCGGAGGGGCTGAGTGTGTCCTGTGGCAGGTACAAAATACAAGGGAAGAAGGAGGAAGTGAGAGAACCTAGGAGGGATACTCAAGTGATCGTCACGTTCACAAAACCACCCTCCACCTTGCATGATCCTTCTGCACCCGACCTTGAAACCAGCAGTAGCCTGATGCAAAGCTGGTTGCACATCGGGCCCCGAGGCAATTCTAGGCAACCGGCCTTGCAAAGAGGTGCACGCGATGCTCCTGGGGCAGCTGCTAAGAGGTCACAGTAAGGGGGGAGCAGGGGGGTCCAGCTCCGCCCTTGGCCTGACCCTCCCCGGCCTGGAGGATGGCCTTCTGGGGACTCCCTCACAGCAGCTGTCCTTTCTGTTTCCAAAGATTTATTTACTTATTCCTGAAACACCCAGAACCACAGGCAGAGGCACTGCAGCCGGAGGGGACGCAGGCTCCATCCCCAGACGGGACCCTCCTGACCCTCCACACCCCCAGGAGCAGGGGGACTGGGCCCTGGGTCCCCCCTGACCCTCCACACCCCCAGGGCAGGGGGACTGGGCCTCGAGCCCCCCCCCCACCGCACCCCCAGGGTGGAAGCAAGGTACTGGGGAGGCAGCAGAATAGCTCTGTTCTTTCTCATCTCCAGGGACACCTGGGGGCTCAGGGGTTGAGTGTCTGCCTTGGACTCAGAGTGTGACCTCCCACCCTACCCCACCCCCACCCCCGTCCCTCCAAGTCCAGGATGGAGTCCTGCATCGGGCTCCCTGCATGGAGCCTGCTTCTCCCTCTGCTTGTGTCTCTGCCTCTCTCTGTGTGTGTCTCTCATGGATAAATGGATGAACTCTTTATTTTTTTTTAATCTTTTTTTTTAAAATTTTTATTTATTTATGATAGTCACAGAGAGATAGAGAGAGAGGCAGAGACACAGGCAGAGGGAGAAGCAGGCTCCATGCACCGGGAGCCCGACGTGGGATTCGATCCCGGGTCTCCAGGATCGCGCCCTGGGCCAAAGGCAGGCGCCAAACCGCTGCACCACCCAGGGATCCCTGGATGAACTCTTTAAAAAAGAAATGATAAAATAAAAATCTTTATTTGTACTAGTAAAAAAAAAAATCCTGAAGACCCAGGACACTTCTTTTTTCTTTTTCTTTTTTTTTTTTTTTTTTTTTTTTTGACCCAGGAGACTTCTTATCTCCTATTATCTGAATGTATCCTATGATGTGGCTCTCCCTTGTTGCACATTCTGCAAGGATAAAAAGAGGGGGTTTTGGCTATAATGAGTCTAAACGTCATTCTTGGAGAAGAGAATAATATGCACAGTTATAGGGGATCCCTTCGTGCCTCAGCGATTTAGCATCTGCCTTCAGCCCAGAGTGTGATCCCAGGGTCCTGGGATCAAGTCCCAAGTCGGGTTCCCTGCATGGAGCCTGCTTCTCCCTCTGCCTGTGTCTCTGCCTCTCTCTCTCTCTCTCTCTCTCTCTGTGTCTCTCATGAATAAATAAGTAAAATATTATTTTAAAAATATGCAGAGTTATAAGAGTGCAGGGTATCCAGGAAATGGGACAAATATATTTTAATTAGAATATAGAATACATAGAAGGAAACTGTGGGGAGATACAACTGTGGACAGAGTTGAGCAAATCTCTTGATTTTTTAAAAATTCTTATTTATTTATTATTTTTTTTTGCCACTGTCTACATTTTGTAGTTGTCATACACCTATTCATATTTAGTACGGAAGTATATTTTATCCCAAAGTAAAATTACGGAATTCTCTTTCAAAATTTTCAGTAATGATTAGGAAAACTCTTTCTAGGTATCAGCCTCCTATGCCGATGGATCCCCCTGGCTCGTAAATAGTTGGTAGAGCTGGTGACTGATAGAAATGCCCAGAGCGGGGGACACCTGGGGGGCTTAGCAGTTGGGCGCCAGCCTTGGGCCCAGGGCATGACTCCAGGGTCCTGGGATCAAGTCCCGTATCAAGTTCCCTGCAGGGAGCCTGCTTCTCCCTCTGCCTGTGTCTCTGCCTCTCTCTCTGAGTCTCTCATGAATAATTTTTTTAAAAAATCATTAAAAAAAAAAAAAGGAAAGAAGTGCCCATGGCCTTCCCCTTGCACCTCCATTCTTTCTGCAAATGTGGCCTTATTTATAGCCACAGGCCTCAAAGGCAATGAGAAGGGAGAAGCTCAGAACAGAGGGGGGAATTTAGTCCTCCTCCTCACCCACAGTGAGGCAAAGGACAGAAGGCGTGGAGTCCATAGCTGCCGGGTTACCAGACCCCCCGGACAGCAGTTAGGGTGACCACGGCTAGGATCCACCCCTCTTGTTAGATGTTCCCACCTGGAAAAGTAACAGAAAGTCATGCCTCTGGTGACACAGTTTCCCTTTGCCCCCAGGTAACCTGTGATCACCATTTGGTGGGATCAGAACCATGGCACATTTTAGTAGGTCGCCGCCAGTGTCCTCTGGAGTGAGAGTCATGGGGTCAGCCTTCTTAGATACTGTGAAGTCCGGAAAGGAAGACATTAGTATAAGTGAAAAGTGGTGATCTTGTTATTCTAAAGACACCTTGGGACTTCAGCCTCTGTAGAATCACAGGTCCCTGCAGGCCTAATAGCCACCACCCCCCCATGCTTTAGAGTTTACTACATGCTGTCTTTGTGGAATGGCAGGATCTGAAGCCCCTCAGCCCAAGAAGCTTGCACAATCACTAGGACTCCCATCAGTCAGAGACGCTGAGGACAGGATCCCTTTCATGCATCAAACAGAATGCAAGGCTGTGGATGCCTGCACCCCTGTGTGACGGGTTTCTGTACAGACATGTGAGGTTAATAAAACCTGAGCGCATTGATTGCATATTGGCAGGAGCGTTTTTCTCTGTGAGTAATGATCTCACATTCCATGCCAGAGCTATAGCAGACCCTCCTGAAATTGTTGACTACTTTTGCAGGTGGCCTTGCAGATTTCCTCCATCATGAAGGATTTTTACTGCCTGAGTTATCCCTTAAGAGTATATCCCACCTTCTCCTCCCCGCTGAACTTAATAAATGTTGTTGGCATAAATTTATCACATATGTTGCGACTGTGTATTTGTGCCTCTCATATTTTACACCTAGAACTCCATGAAGGTAGGGACTGTATTTTAGCCATTTCTGATTTTCAGACCTTGCTCACAAACTGGTTAAACATATGTGCACATGCACGCGCACACAGAGTGTGCTTAATCGGCTTGAATAAAGAAGTCATGCTAAAAAAAAAAAAAAAAGAAGTCATGCTAATGTTTGTGCGGGGGGCGGGGAGGTATCAAATAGCTCATCCTCTTTAAAGGCAAACGAGAATTCCATCTGCACTGAAACATTTATTTATTTTTTTCTCCCTGACTAGTTAGTTAACTTCTTTCACCATTGTCATTGAAAAAGGAAGAGCCCATTTGAAGGGTGCCCTGTTCACTGTGTGCCCATCTGAACAACCTAGGACTGGGGCCAATGGGCGGCTCAGTCGGTTACGCATCGGACTCTTGCTCTTGGCTCAGGTCATGATCTCAGGGTTGTGAGAACCCTATGTGGGGCTCTGTGCTCAACACAGGAGTCTGCTTGAGAGTTTCTCTCTCCCTCTCCTTCTCCTCTCTCTCTCTCTCTCTCTCTCTCTTTCTCTCCTCGAAATAAATAAAAACCTTAAAAAAATCTAGAATAAAGCATGTCTTTTTCTTGGGTACACTCTCCCTGCACAGTTTATATTTCTATACCCTGCAGAGGTGGCCACCCTTCTGAACCTACCACTAACAAAATAGTTGCAAACATTTTTGCCCTGCTTAAGTCATCACTGACTTCAAGAGTCCTCTTGTATTTGAAGACAGATATAGAAAAAACAAAGTGAATATCCCAAACGGCCCTTCCTTCTAAGTCAGGGATTCCCTACAAGGAGGTTACAGCTCGTGAAATGTCTTCAATGACATCAGTCTTCATTTCCTACAAGGAGTTTGTGCGCCCTTCGAAATATGTAGCTTTGCTGATTTGCAAGCATGTGGAAATTATTCTAGAGGGAGTGTTCCTATTTTCCTAAGAGTATTGATGAGGCTGATAAAAAAAATTGCATTTTTTTTTTTAGCCATTGCTTATGAGCTATTAAAGTACAGATATGCCTTCAAACTCTAAAGTCAGGATGTAAGGCAGCATTACCCTTAAATGCTCCCGAATATTTTGTACGGATAGCATGTCTCTCAGTCCAAGGGAAGTATTCTGTTTCCTTTTTTTTTTTCTTTTTTTCCTCAGCATTGGAAAAGATTGCTTTTTCTTTGTTCCAACATCAGATGAATTCACTGTTGTATTTATGGCTGTATTGTCACTGGGAAGGGAGGAGGTGGTTTCTTTAAATAATCGTGTCCACCATGGCATGGTGTTTAGATTATAAAGGATGTAAAGCTTTGTGTCTCACGCTTTTCCCCAAGCATTTACTCAATAAATGGCAGGCGTAATTATTAGCACCATTGAATTCACTGTCACTTCCTTTCTCTTCTTTTAAAAGGTTAAGTGACTACTTTTGGGGAAATATAATTAAAAGCAAAATTGCCTCCCAACCGAAAAAACACTTCCACAAAGATAGAAGAGAAATAAAATAATTTTTTTTTTTTGCTTGCTGAATAAGCATTAAAACAAACTACGAGGTGCATGGCAGGCAATCTGCGAGAAGTTGGCAAAGACAGAGAGAAATCTCATCCTTTTCTACAGCCAAGCAGATACAACTTATTCCAGACGTTTTCTCAACATGAATGAAATTAGTTCTCAAGTAACAGGACTCAGCAGTATCATTCGTCACATATAGTTTGTCCTAAATTAATTTGGTGTCTGCGGCGTCCACCTGCAGTAGCAAATTGGCTTTACCCAAAGGAAAAATAAAATTTATGACAAGAAGTAGTTTTGTAACCTGGTGGAGGTACCAGCTAATCTTAGACTCCTACCTTCCCAAGACACTGGAGATAAGGGAGTTACCTTTCTAATTTTTTTAAGACTTTTATTTTTTAAAGTAATCTTTATACTCAACATGAGGCTTGAACTTACAATGCGAGATCAAGAGTACCATGCTGTACTCGCTGGGCCAGCCAGAGGCCCCACTATGTTTTGTTTTTGTTTTTGTTTTTGTTTTTAAGTTTTAACTTAAATTCCAGTTAGTTAACACATAGTGTAATAGTAGTTTCATGTGTATGAGGTAGAGATTTAACACTTCCATACATGACCTGGTGCTCATCACAAATGCCCTTCTCAATCCCCATCACCTATTTAACCCCTCGTCCCTCTCACCTCCCCTCTGCTAACCACCAGTTTATTCTCTAGTTAAGTATCTGATTCTTGGTGTCCCTCTCTCTCTTTTTCTGCCATGTTCATTTGTTTTGTTTCTTAAATTCCACATATAATGAAATCATATGGTATTTGTCTTTTTCTGGCTGACTTATTTTACTTAGCATAATATAGTGTAATACTCTCTAGCTCCATCCATATCGTGGCAAATGGCAAGATTTCACTCTTTATTATGGTTGAGTGATATTTCATTGAATATATTTACCATATATTCCTTATCCATTCATCAGTCAGTAGACACTTGGGCTGTTTCTGTAATCTGGCAATTGTAAATAATGCTGCTATGAACATCAAGGTGCAGGTATCCCTTCAAATAGTATTTTTGTAGTCTTTGGGTAAATACCCTATAGGGCGATTGCTAGCTCATAGGGCAGCTCTATTTTTAACGTTTTGAGGAACCTCCATACTGTTTTCCACAGTTTGCATTCCCACAAATAATGCAAGAGCATTCCCCTTTGTCCACATCCTTGCCAACACCTGCTGTTTCTTGTGTTGATTTTAGCCCTTCTGATAGATGTGAGGTGATACCTCCTTGTAGTTCTGATTTACATTTACCTGATGATCGGTGGCGGTGAGCATCTTTTCACGTATTGGCCATCTGTCTGTCTTCTTTGGAAAAATTTGTATTCATGATTTCTGCCCATTATTAATTGATTATTCATTTTGGGGGTGCTAAGTTTTAGAACTTCATTATGTATTTTGGATACAAATCCTTTATCGGGTATATCATTTGCAAATAATTTCTCTCATTAAGCAGGTTGGCCATTTAGTTTTGTTGATTATTTCCTTCACTGTGCAGAGGGGTGCTATCTTTCTTTTACTTTTTATTTTTAATTGTTAATTTTTTTTATTGGAGTTTAATTTGCCAACATATAGCATATCACTTCGTGCTCATTCTGCCAAGTGCCTCCCTCAGTGCCCGTCACCCAGTCAATCGGGTGCTATCTTTCTTGATAGTGACATTTCAAAGAGATGGTTCTCAGGGTCAACGAAAAAAATATTCCTAGGTCTCAAAGCTGGTGAGTGCCTTATTTACCTCTTAAGAAGAATGAAATATATTTCAAAGAGAAAAAGAACTTAAAGGTTTTCTAAACTAAATGCTCTGAGAAAGAGGGAGGTAGTCTTCTTATTTTCAATGGGGAAAATTAAACCTTTTATTATCCACTTTATAATTTTTATCAATTTGTGAGCTACAACCGATTCCACTTATCTGGAAGCTGAGGCTAGAAATAATTTCCTAATTTCCTAATGCTGACTAGCTGGTCAGTGACATTATCTGGAAATCAAATTTTGATTTTCAAATTTTGTATCTAATGAATAGGCTACAACATGCATAATGACAGTGGTATTTCTCTACGATTTGTCTTTTTTTGTTTCCCATGTTATCAATCCAGAAAGTATTGCTCAAATAAGTGTTTTCTTTTCCAAGTTTAGGTATCGGGATTGATTCATGTAGTGCCTGCATCACTATGAGGGGTGGTGGTGGGGATGGTGATATCTAACTCAGTATATATGTACTTGGATGTGTGTTTTTGGAAAACTTTAGGGATTTCTTTACGTCTTATTTAACACTTTTAATTGGAAGTCTTTATGTACATGTACATGCACATAATTTTTTTTATATGAAGACAGCACAGTCTATTTTTTCCTTTTCTCTGTTTGTACCTTCCTTTCATAAATTTCCAGTACCTGCGACTCTCCTCTACCCTTTCTTAACCTTTTTTTATTTCAAATTTTTATCTTTACTAACACAATCCTATCTATCTATATCGTCACATGATCCTATCCACATAGGCACATTCAGACACAAACGTATTTGTACATTCACAGGGCATGGTTCATTATTACTAGCATTGTATTAATGTATCATGCTCTTAATTTTTCCTCTTATTATTTGGAAGTACCTCATGGAAATCCTTTTAAGTCAATTTGCGTGGCTTTAATTGACATGTAACTTAACCTTAAAATGATATACTATACCATGTGGTCAAAACTAGAGCCAGACAGTAGTTAAAGCAATAAAAACAGATTTTTATTCAGAGACTATTGCAGTTGGAGGAAAAGAGACCTCTGTATAGAACTGGACTAGTTTTGGCATGGACAAGTAGAGATTTACAGCTAAGGAGCACGGGGTGGGGTTGGTCGATGGAAAATGGTAAAGAGGAAACATCAGTGGTATGGAAAGGTTCTGGCCAACCCAGCTTGACAGGATTCTTACTGAAAGCAGGCCAAAGTTGTCAGGTATTACCTGGAGAATGGTGGAGGATGAGGAATTGGATCTGATATCCAAGAGCCCAGGTATTGCCCAGTTCTGGATAACTGATTTAGCAAGATGCCTGCCAGAGCTTGGGGCTACAGGAGATGCTGAGGAGCTTGACTATAGTTTGGTCAAGGAGAGTCCTTGTCAGTGTATGTAATATAATTTATCCAGATCTCTTTTTTGGTTTCCAGATATTTATCTATGATTAATGTTCCTTTAAATCTATGTTTTGTGTTTCTATGAATACAGTCTCAGGTGTAGGATTGTTGGTAAAAGAACTGTATATTTAACGTCCTCTTGCCCAAAGGCTTATGATACTTCAGGTTTTGATTGTATTTATATGAGAGACCCTCCTTCCCCAAAGGATGCTTTTCTAGCCATCTTTTACACAGGAGCACAGAACGAATTCTGACGCACAACTTCAGTGAGCTTTGGCTTCTTCTCTTAATCTGCAATGGTAGAGCTTGAAAGAAAAATACCATGCAAATATCCTGGTGGTCACACTGAATGTGATCTGATAAGATGAAAAGTAAAAGAGTGGCTTCAGATAATACAGAGGCCTTTTAACAAAATAATCCATGACCTTTCTGCCAAGAATCAGAGGAGTTTCATAGTCCTCCTGAATTTCCTGAGGGCGGACACTGCTGTGTTTCCCAGGATACAACTCCCCGTGGTCACCAATTTAATATCCTGGCCAAAACAAGTAAAAGTCACTTTTATTCAATCTGCATGCTTATGAAAAATAAGAATATACACTTTGGAACAGCTTTGACAACTAGAGGGAGAAAATAGTTTAAATCTTTCTTCTTTGGGTATGTTTTTGAGTTATTAATCTGACTATATATATATATATATATATATATATATATATCCAAAATCTATCTCTCTTGGCAATTCACAGAGCAGTAAATTTCCTATAGAAAGCATTTTAAACTCCTGAGCATGGCATTTAAGAGTTTTGATAATTTGAATTTTACCAACTTCTTCAGGTTTTCTCTAATAGCGCAGTGAGTACCCTGTATGCACTTCTAGGCTATGTTGCTTGCTAGTTTATGATGTATATGCACTCAGCACTTTCCTTATACATTGTCATTACTTATATCATTCCCTCTGCTTAGGATACCTTTCCCTCTACTGCATTTAATAACCCTATTCATCATCCAAGACCCAACACAAATATCTTTTCTTCCATGAAATTTTCCATGATTGTTTAACCCAAAGTTGATCCCTCCTAATGCCTTACTCTTGTTATATTTTGTCATATGCTATCCTCATCATGTTGTGTGTTCTTTGTTATCTATATATTACATGCTACTGGATTAGGGATAATGTATTGTTGATGTTTTGTTTCCGCCCCTCCCCCCAAAGATTCCTACATGTAGGAGGAACCAAGAAAACATTAACAGGGTTCATTTATTATACAGACCATATAATGTGATATTTGGTCATCAAAGATACCTAGGGTTGAAAACTGAATTTACTATCTGTGTGATCTTGGAGAAATTACTCTGGATCTATGCTTTCTTGCTTGGAAAATGAATATAATACCACATTTCTGGGAGGTTGTGAGAATTAATGATATATGTAAAACATCTGCCACATGTCTGACATATACTTGTATATAATAAATACTGGGTAGTATTTTTAAAGAATGAATAACATGAAACTATGGCTATGGCTGCCATAGTAAATGATTCTTTAAATGTAGGCAGAAATGCTGCAAACAGTTTGAATGGAATTTTGCTTTTCTGCAATTATTATTTTTGTTATATTTCTGTAGGCAAAGCAAACCTTGAGATCTCACGGCACTCGTCCAGATTTTTGAATTTTATGAGATTTAATCTGCAGGCATTTGATGCAGTCTGGAGGATTTTTTCATTTAAAACAAAAGCCAAGGAAACAAAGTTGAAATATTAGAACACTACTCCGTGATGAGCGTTATTTCTATTGTATTTCCATTTAGAATAAACGCTGAGAAATATTGGTTCTGACAGGACATCAAAGGAGAAAAAAAAAAGTGTAAGGAAAGGTTCCAAGAATGATGGGGACAAGTCTCAGAACACAAGAGCCAGTTTGTAGAAACTTCCACTGGCGCAATCTAGGATCAACATCAAGTTAAATAATAATTATTAGAAAAAGGAAGAGATGCACAGTTCTAAGCACTCATTATTCTATAGAGATTAGTATACAATTATTCATCAAAATACTATCTCTGAAAATAATTTTAAAGAGAAGAAGTAGATAGAACACATGACATCCAAATTCAGGAAAGAAAGGAACCCATGTAGCTCTGAGCAAAGACTTAATGGAGAAAGTGAGATGAGGTACTTTTTCTATCTAGATTGACAGAGTAGGTGAAGGCATTCAAGGTTGATGTGAGAGTCTTTAAATTCATTTTAATTTCAGTTTCAGTTAATTCATGCAAATGAAAATAGACAAAAATGCATTAAAGATTTTCAAGACATACTCTTTGGTTGATAATTAAATACAGCACATACAAAAGGAAAGATAGGAAACCTGAGCAAAGAAAACAGAAAGAGAATAAAGGTCATTTCAAGCCAGAGGGCAGATGGCCTTGACCTTGACATCACTGAAGAGCACTGGTATTTTAAACTGTAAGTTGATGCAAATAGAACTTTAAGGTTAGAAAGCCTGTTTTGAGAGCAGTGCATTAAATGGATTGGAGAAGCAAAAATTATCAATTAATATAGTGCTATAAATACATAATGAGGACATGAATTAGGACAGTAGCTGGGTAGTTGCAACTACAAGTTTTCAACTGTTCAGAGTTAGAGGAGATATGGGATGGAATCAAGCAGTTGGTGGTCTTTGAGAACTAAAGAAAATAATTAGCTAAATAATGGCCCCCAAATTTCCATCTTTAATGAAATTGAACATGTTTGTTGTCAATGTTGACACCAATGGAAAAAACTGAACAGAATGCCAAATCCCTTTGAAGGCTTTGGAGAACCACCAGTGCACAAGGTGACAAGACTCAAAGGACTAATCTCTGAGAAATTAAGTACTAGGAAGTTAACAACTGCAGCTAAGCTTAGAAATATGACCATCATTCGTGTATACATACGCATTTACAATATGATTTTGAATGTTTTCCCATGAAGAAATGAAGTGTATTTCTCTGCCTCTTGAATGTGTCCTGGACTTGTGACTTGCTTTGTGACAGATGCAATATGGCAGATGTGATGTTATACTACTTCCAGGCCTAAACCTGAAAATATTCCTTTATTTCTGCTAATTTCCTTAGGACCCAAACCAACCTGAATAGAAATAAGCACAGGCTAACTCTCTGGATGATGAGCGACATACGAGACCATACCTTCACCAACAAACTCATCTCCTAGTGAGTCAATCACAAAAGCAGAGCCATTTATTTGACTAGGAAATGATCACAGAAGCAATTGTAAGTCCAGCCTAAAGGAGCCATGCCCAGATGAGCTCAGGACAAGTTTGTGATATTCAGAATCATGAAATAAGTGAATGACAATGAATGACAATGGACAAATTCCTAAAAATAATGCATATTACTAATATTGACATAAGGACAGTTAGGATATCTGAACAGTTGCATGTATCTTAAAGCATTAAATCTGTAAATAAAGACCTTCTCACAAAGGAAACTGCAAACCAGATGGCTTACATGTCAATTCTGCGCATTCAGATAGGAAATATTACTAATCTTTCACAAATTCTTTCAGATAATAGGAAAAGAGGTCACACTTACCAATTTTTTTATGAGCTAAACATAACCTAGATATGAAGCTTTGCATGGATATGACGAGAAAGGACATTATAACTAAATTTCTCCTATAAGGATAAACGTAAAAATCCTAAACAAAATATTAGCAAACTGAATCTAACAGAATTACATGTAATAAATAAAATGATTGATTTCAATAATGAGAGTTTGATTTAATGTAGTCATTAATCGTATGTGAAATGAATCAGTTTGATTCAGCACATTAATAGTGTAAAAGAAAAAAAATGTATGTGATCATCTCATTGGATGTGTTCATGAGACAAGTTTCTACTGTGATACTGCTACATTATAAATTACTCCAAAAGCCTGATGGATGGCTTACAAAAACATTTAGTTTTCAAACTCATGTTGAGGAGTTCCTGGGATGTTTCTGCTTCAGAGTTTGAATCAAACTCGGGTTTGCTCTACATGTTTTCTTTTTGAAGAAACCTGAAGTTGCAGTAGTTATCTGGGGGAGTTTCTTCATGTGGCCATTAGCAGGAGAATAAGAAACTAAGCAAAATCAGACAGACAACATTTACCGTCTTCAGTGTACCTCAGCCATTAACATTCCATTGAAGTGTCACATGACCAAATGAATGGTGTGGGGGTTTCTATCCTGCCTACATTTGCAATATGGCAAAGGATGGGAGGAATGGAAGAGCTGTGAGCAAACATGCAAATTATGTACCATAATGAAAAAAAAAAACTAAAATATTTGATAGCATTCAGATTCCATTTGTGATTAAAACTGAAATAAAAGAAATCTTCTTTATATCTGATTTTTAAAAATGGAAAAATTGACCAAAAAAGCCTATTGAAAATACCATATTTGTGGTATTGAAAGCTCTTCTCCCTGCAACCTGGGATAAGAAAAAGGTGTCTATATCCCTACAATCTGGAATAAACAAAAAATATTTATATCACAAATTTTATTGAACATCTTAGAATAGGTCCTTGGTTCTTGATGGCAAAGTAAGATAAAGAACTTAAATAAAAGATTAAAGTATTGAAAAAAAAAGAAACTGTGTTTGTGGACAATGTGATTATTCACATAAGAAAACACAAAACATGCACAAATAATTTCTGTACTTGATAATTTGCTGAATGCAAAATCATATACAAAAATCTGTGCTTTAATATATTAGCAATATATAATTTTAAATGAATGCTTATAAGAGATAACATTTATAATCAGATCAAAATATTTTTCAAATATTTACACATTTAAGTGGTACAACTCCAGTGAACAACTTTGAATATAAAAGATTAATAATTAGGTCTATACTTATATCATCAGTTTATTCACTAAAAGACACCATTGAGAGATAGAAAATTCCAACAGCAGAAGAAGTAATTATGTTTTTGATATGTTTAACCATCAAAGGGCTCATGTATGGAATATATAAATACCACCTACAAATAAATCATAAGCAATGGGCAAACCAATGGAAAAAAGGCAAAAGGCATAGTCAGACATTTTATAAAAAATAGTATTTAAATAAAATTTTGTGTAAAGTACCCACTTTAAGTCACCAGAAAAATGCAAATTATAGCTAAAATGGAAGTTCTACTGTATAACCAGTAGGACAATTGAAATTTAAAAATACTGACAATACCATAGTCTATAAGAATTTGAAGCAATTGAAATTCTTGACTTCTCTTATACTATAGCTGATTTGAAAAATCCTTTGGCAGTATTTGCTGAAGTTGAAAATGTATGCACTATATGAAGCAATTGCTTCCTTAGTTATGTACTTGGTTAAATATAAGGCATATGAAATATTCATAGCATTGTTCATAACAGTCAACAACTGGAAAAAAAAGGTGTCTGTCAGCACTAGAATAGATACATTGCAATATCATTACTCATTCATATACTATGCAGTGATTAAAAACGATTTCTCCACATAATAGGGAAGAGTTTCACAAATATAGAAGAGTTTCCATGTTGCATAAAACAAATAAAAAGGACAGTCAACATTTGCATGAATTTCAAACACAGACAATTGATCATGAAGTCATAGAAATAAAAATATTGGTTATATTTGGGGAATCAATGTTATAATGGGTGAAGTCAAAGAATATCATCTTGAGTGAATTATTTTTAAAATTTCTTACATTTTTACTTTGTGAGAGTTCATGAAATGTGCCCTGCAGATTGTGTATTTTTTTCTGCGTGTTACAGCTCATTAAAATTTTTATTTAAAAAAAATGTCCTGAGAAAAATGGTATCACCTGAAAATTATAGCTAGTATTTGCATATGTCTACTCACTGATAAAACAGAATTATTATAGCTGTCCTAAAGCCACAAACAAAAAAAAGGTCTACTCTCATTTTCTCTACTTGGCATTGGTCTGGAGGTCTTAGCCAGTACAACTAACAAAGAGGGGAAAAAAAGTCATGAGAATAAAAGATGGTCGGTATTATTGAAAGAAAATAGTGGTGGCCCCTTGAAAAAGCCAAACAAATCAACTAAGTAACTATGTAACAAGTATGACATTCATTTAATAAGATATCTGGAATCAAGATCAACTGAGTCAATAGCTTTAAAAGAAACTGGCACCATTCACGTAGGCAGTGAAATGGAAAATCCACCGATAATAACAACAATAAGCCTAACAAGAAATGAGCAGATTTAGAAAATTGAAAACATACAGTAAAAAGATATTTGGCACAGGAGAAAAGTGTCATTTCAAAATCACTGGGGAAAAGATTGTCACAACTATACTAAGACAATTGGCTGTGCTTTTTATTCTCATATTTAAAAGATATATGTATATGTTTATATAATATTCCAAAATTAATTTTGTAGCATAGCAACAATTAACTAGTATATCTTCATAACCACTTTTTTTAAAAGAATGTAAATTCAATTAGCCAACATATATATAGTACATTATTTCAGATGTGGTTTTCAATAATTCAACAGTTGCATATAATACCAATCAATCATATCTCACATCTTCTTTAGCCATCATCTGTCGATGGACACCGAGGCTCCTTCCACAGTTTGGCTATAGTGGACATTGCTACTATGAACATCGGGGTGCAGGTGTCTCGGTCTTTCACTGCATCTGTGTCTTTAGGGTAAATCCCCAGCAGTGCAATTGCTGGGTCGTAGGGCAGCTCTATTTTTAACTCTGAGGAGCATCCACATAGTTTTCCAGAGTGGCTGCACCAGTTCACATTCCCACCAACAGTGCAGGAGGGTTCCCCTTTCTCCACATCCTCTCCAACATCTATGGTTTCCCGTCTTGCTAATTTTCCCCATTCTCACTGGTGTGAGGTGGGATCTCATTGTGGTTTTGATTTGTATTTCTCTGATAGCCAGTGATGTGGAGCATTTTCTCATGTGCTTGTTGGTCATGTCCATGTCTTCCTCTGTGAGATTTCTGTTCATGTCTTCTGCCCATTTCTTACCTGGATTATTTCATTTTTTGGATGTTGAGTTTGGTAAGTTCTTTATAGATCTTGGATACTAGCCCTTTATCTGATGTGTCATTTGCAAATATGTTCTCCCATTTGTAGGTCACCTTTTAGTTTTGTTGACTGTTTCTTTTGCTGTGAGGAAGTTTTTTTTTTTTTTTTTTTTTTTTTTTATCTTGATGAAGTCCCAGTGGTTCATTTTTGCTTTTGTTTCCCTTGCCTTTAGAGACACGTCTTGCAAGGAGTTGCTGTGGCTGAGGTCAAAAAGGTTTCTGCTTGTGTTCCTCTCCTAGAATGTTGAGATAAAAAAAAAATCTATTGTTTGAGTCACCCATTCTGTCGTCCTTTGTGACAGCAGCCCCAGAACACAAATACAATAACTAAGCCAAGATATGAATGGGTAAAAGGCAATGCACAGATAATTCTTAGGGGAAGAAAAGGAAGTACTAATAAAAGTGAAAATACAATCAATCTTCCCAAGAAAGTGATTGAAAATTATGTCCTAAAGAAGGTATCATTTTTGACTCATGCCACAACGTGATTAGGTAAAGGAGGAAGACAATTTCCAGTTGAGCTGAATGTGTTGAAAAGAATGCCAGAATTCTGTACTGACGATAAAAGTATAGATTTAAATATTTTCTAGGAAGACAATTTATTGGTGCCTATAATTTTTTAAAGATTTTATTTATACATGAGAGACACACAGAGAGAGGCAGAGACACAGGCAGAGGGAGAAGCAGGCTCCCTGTGGGGAGCCCAATATGGGACTCGATCCCAGGACCCCGGGGACTTACTCAACCACTGAGCCACCCAGGAGCCCCTACTGGTACTTCTAAAAATTAACATTTAACTCTGGAATGAACTGTTTCCGTTATAGGAATATATGCCATAGGAATTTTCAGGAAAATATATTTGTACCACATATGTGGATTACTTTGAAAAGAGAAAGAAAAATTGAAAACACCCTAAATGTCCAGTGGTAAAATAAAATAAAATATATGCACGGAAATTTTAATATGTATAGATGTGGAAAGAGCTCTGAGATGTGCAAGCCAGTTTCAGGATACAACTGTAGGAGGATCATGTAGATATTAAAAATATATATGCATGTATATTATGGGGAAAATAATATGCATTGGGATAAATCATTCATAAATGTGATAAAATGCTAACCAGTGCTTCTATTAAGGTTGCTTTTACGGAGTAATCTGTTTTCCCCTTTTATAAGAACCTCGAATGATTGAAACTGAAGTGGTGCTATTAACTAACACTTTGACTACTATATTTATCTCTGAAAAATTGTATCTTTTTTGTGGCTTCCAGTTGTACTTAGTGGAATCACAGAGAGATGTAAACTGGTTCTCTTTCTCTAATGAATTTATTCAAAGGCCAAATATAGTGATAGCATTTAAAGATGATTGTAAATAATACAAAAGGAAATGCTATTCCTAATTTTACTTAATGGAAAATAATAAATGGCAAAAAATTCCAGTACCAAAAACATATATCAGTGCAGGAAGAAGTAATAGATAATGGGTCTGCAGTGGCACAGTGAACATTTCACTATGATAAACTGATAAGCTCCTAGTCAAGTCACTGTGTTCTTCTTCCAGAGTGCCAGCTGACACCCCGGGCCCTGGAGGCTTACCACACCCCTAGTAGGAATCTGTCCTGGGAAGTGGATTCAATTTCTTCAACTTTCTTAAGATTAGCGCTTTTCTGACAGGGTTGTTCTGCAGATTAAATGAATATATAAATATTAGATATAATATTCATATAATATATAATATATAATTCATATTCGTATAATATGTAATTCATATAATATAATATTCATATTATATATAACATTTATATATTATATAATATCATGTGCATATATTTATATATAAATAAACGATATAAATATATAATATAATATTGTATATATATATAATAAATATAATGTATATAGAATATAAAAATAATTATATATAATAATATATACACACACACACACACCATCTTGCTTGTAAGACATTATCAATCCATGTTATCTAACATAGTGATTTATCCTGGTCCCTTATTCTAATTTTGGAGATGTGGTTCTTCTCACCAACATTTAGGAGAAACGAACTGGGGTATGAATTAAAGCTGAGTAGTTAGACACAGATGAACGCGGCCTTTCCACTCATTAGTTGACTTTGCTAGTGAGCCTGAGAGGAACTGGTGGGGCACTATTAATCAGTGAAAATCTCAAGGCCAGGAAGAAATACTGGGGTTCCCAGCAGGGGAGCATTCCAATTTCCTTCAAACAAGAATGTAAACCGGTGCTAAAAAACAACAGTTAAAAAACAGAAAAAAAAAATATATAGAAGCACAAAGAATTGGGTTAGAAATCTGTCGGAGATGGCATCACTAAGGTCATTGGTAGGCCCAGCTCCTTTATAATGCTGTAGAAGACTGGGAATCCATCAAATTTCTCAGTGACAGAATCTTTAAAACACTTTAAAAATTAATTTTAATTAATTTTTAATTAATTTTGAACCCTAGGGGTTCAAAACTCTACATGGGTTGCTCCTTTAATACATAGGTTAATATTGCATTTTATAGATAACAATAAATAAAAAGTTAGAGCCATTTTCTTACAAGTTTAAAACTGACCTTGTCAACCTTTCACTAAAACACTCTTCTTCGTAGGAAGATGACTTCTCTCCCAGGAAAGGGCTGCGTCCAACAGTTGCCTACGCCCGAAACATGGCATCATTAATAGCCAGCGCCCTGCTGCTCTCTCCCCATAACACACCGACAAAAGACATTTGAAAAAATATTAGGTTTCATTGATGCAGTTGTGCGTGTTTTGCTGAAATGAGTCCCGGCTTCCCTGTCTCTGCAGTTTCTAATCTAATTTAGGCCACTACAACCTTTTCCTTGGATTGTTGCCGTGGTAACTTCCTTTCCAGCCTCTCTTTCTCCAGGTTTTTCCCTCCTCTTGTTCACTCTCCAGTCTTTGGCCAGGAAAATCTTTATGAAACATAAACCCAACCATACCAGTCCCTGTTCAGTTACTTACACTTGTTTTCCAAACGATCGCCAAAACTCCTGCCCCTTAGCCTTCTGCATCTGTTTGCTCACACTCTCCACGTCCTCATTTTATTTTATTTTTTTTCCACGTCCTCATTTTAGCAGCAAATCCTGACACCCCACCCCCTCCCTGCCTTAGAACTCTAAATCTTCCAATATATACTCACTTTTTTAAAATTTCAGGTTCAGGGAGCTCGTTTTTATTTGTATTTCCGCTTCTATATAACTAATTTCTACTTATCTTTCCATCAGTATCTTATGTTTTATATTACACCTTTCTCCAGGAAGTCTTCCATAGATTAGCAACTCTCGTGTGTCCTCCAGTTGATCATTTTAACCTCCCCCATCAGGTAGAGTTCTAGGCTACCCTGGCAACCATCATTTCCTTGTCTCCAAGGATGATGTCATGGAAAATAGCTGCTTTCCGAGAGGAAAGACCTGATAGACTATCCTCTACCTGTCAAAGATACACAGCATTGTTTTGAGAAAACTCTCTGTAGCCTAGAAAGTCCTCAATGCCGAATGAAACCTTTGTTATAAAGCTGCTTGATCTTCAATTTTCTCCTTTTAGATGAAAGAGGAAAAACAAAACATCCTAGTAATTAATGCTGCAATTAATCCAGATTTTGCTTTACATGCAGGGGCTTGTGATTGTGTTATGTGGCTAAAGGCCAGTGGAAGCACTTGAGGGGCTCTCATGCGATTTTTTTCTGTGTTAGACAGGACTATGAAGAGCTAGAAAAGCAGCTGAAAGAAGTCTTTAAGGAGCGAAGCAACATCCTCCATCAGCTGACAAAGACATCAAGAGAACTTGATGGAATTAAAGTCAACCTTCAGGTGAGATGAAATCTCATTTTCCTGGTCACCTGGTTTGTCTCGGTGGATTAACATTAAAGACTCCTGCATTTTTTTTTTACCAGTTTTGAATATGTTTCTGGGTTCCACCAGAGGAGTTATTTATTATCATATGAGCTTTGAAAAGAAATGTCATTTTAAATGCAGTCTGGGAATCTGTGGTTTGCAAATTCAGGAAGGAGAAAATTATTTGCTTGGCAAGGCCATCAGTCTCTCCTAGCTCCTAAGATCAATTTGACCCCTGTGTTGTTTTTTTTTTTTTTTACTATTCTGAAATGATGAAAACTAATTATGACAATGAGTTGAATGAATTTAGGAATGATCTCTGGAAGAGAACTTTAAATTCCACACAGGATAATTCTCAGGATTCTTTAATAATCTTCATTACTAAAATGGGAAAATGCCTTAGAAAGGAAAGAGTCATCCATGAACATGTATTAATACTCAGTGAAATCTCAAGCAAAAAACAAAGACAAGTTCTATATCTGATAAGAAAAATTTTCTGAAGTACCTGATGATATATTTCAATATTTGATTGAACACTGGAATTTATTGGGGACCCGACTGTAATTTTCATAATATATCTGTGAGGTAGATACTACTCATGTGATTTTTCATGTTATACGTGTGAGATTATGCTTAAAAAAAAAGATAAGTTCTTTTGGAGTGTCACAAGGGAAGCTGGAGTTTAAATACACGAAATGTGGCTTCAGGGCCTATTAGTTACTGCGCTCAACCATGTTTCTGAAACATGTGGAGTCGGTGTTGTCCTTAGCTTTCTATTCCTTGAAGATGGAGATGATGATGATGATGGTGTCAGCCGCCACTACAGCTTATTGAACACAGTCAAGGTCTTCCGTTAGGGATGCCCTGTATAATTTTTATTTATTTTTTACATGAAGACTATGCTGTGGTTATGAGTAGTTTCCTATAGGTGAGAAAACAAGATTCGGAGAAAGGTAAATTCTAGAAGACACAGAGTAAGGTCGCAGAGCAAGTGGGTAAATGAGCCTAGTGCCCAAGCTCTTGTTCCATAAGCTATGTTACAGCTTGAAAACATGAAATTAGGAGCAGAAAGCCCACCATATACCCCATTAGAACAGGGAGCAGGGTAATGACAGTGCCATGATGGAAGAAGACACACATGGTGGGGAAGCCCTGGCTTGGATGGAAAGGGGGTTAAGGCAATTTCTGGAGTGAGCTGATAGTGGAGTTGCACCTTATGCTTAAGTAGAAATTCACCAGTCATATGAGGCTGCAGAGAATGTTCAGCGCACCTGCACCTCTCAGAGGCGTGGACCACCTGGCGCTTCCAAACTGTTTCATGCATATGGTGAGATGCCCACGTGTGACCACAACACTCAGTATCGCTGTACCAATAGTCTGAGTCAACACGCCCAATCACAGTCTGGAAAACTGCTTGATAATAATACATGATTTCATAGAATCCTGTTTTCTTTTTTAAGGGTAACAATTGTACCACTAAACGTAGTTGCAATTTTTTTTTCATTTTTTTTTTCAGTTGCAATTTTTAAAACGCTTTTCTCTTTCCATTTTGTGTCAGCCACTGTGTGAGGTATTTATTTTCTTTAATTTTTCTTATTTAAATCCCCTTGGCAACCTCTTCACAAAATTAAGGTAATATTTTACTCATAAAATGAGGTTAGTAGGCCAAGGAAGTGCCCACTCATACATCTAATAAATACTGATTCTAGGTTTTAAACTCAGAGTGAACACTACAGAGACCATTCCACATGTTTCCCCCAGTGGGACTCCGTGAAGGTAGGAGCTTTGAAAGTTCTGTTGCAGTCTTCTCTGTAACCGTGGCCCCTGAATGGGATGGCAATACCCGTCAACCACTAAGCACTATGCTGATTCATGAAGAGGCATATCAACCTTTAGTATCCTGAAAAGAACCCAGAATATTTCCCAAGGAGTACACCCCACTTCTCTGGACATTGCTAGGTAAATTATCAAGGACCCTCCAGCTCTTCCACTTAGATATGCCTGGCCGACTCCTATCTGTATCTACCCTTTTCATTTCTGCATCTCATATTCTTTTTCATTTTTTTTTAAATTTTGAATTTCTTGAAGATACTCATCTACTTGGTCTTGGTTTCCTTCAGAATGTCCAGTATATAGCAGATGGTCCATACATCAGCAGGCATATTTCGTTGCACTTTTCATCAAGCGTTTTCCGCATCTCTTTGGTCCTCTGAGTTTTCCAGTCACTGTCTAAAGCAGACACTTCAAAAATCTCATCCCTGTTTTTCACCTAAGGAAGGCAAAGGGCAGATTTGGGGACCTGCCTCAGGTCATAGGACGGTGATGCACTTTGAGCTGTAAAATCCCGTGATGGGCAGTGCCCTCCACCGCCTCTCGCTTGAATTCTTCGTCCTGTTTTCTTTGTATTTTGTGTCAAGCTGTTCTTTCCAAATAAGCAAGACAACTTGTATTGATCGAGGAATGACCTCAGTCAGTTATTTTAGGAAAGAAGTTTCCCTTACGCAGTTCAGCCCACCACATCCTGATCAGAATGCTAATTTTGTGGTATGAAAATTGCCTGATGTTAGCCTTAGACTATGGAATTTGTGAAGGCAGACACTGTGCCCCTGCATAGGACTTTGCATAATTCACGACAGATATTTGTTCAAGAGATACCGAGTAAACAGTGTCCGCCGTCCCTGAGAGTGTCCGTTCCCTGCCGGCCACAGCTGCTCTTCCTGCAAACAGTGTCTCTGCTCCTAATACCAGCTTCAGCTTCTAATGTCAAGAAAGATTGCTTGCCCTGTTAAATAGTTTGTTGCGTATAAATAGAAAAGTTGTCAGGGAAGACTTCAGGGGACAGAGTGTGTAATGAGAACAGCTCAGCGGGCTGTGTGAAGTCCCGGCCTGTGGATGCTGACTTCGCCAGGGTCAATAAACACTAATGACTGAGCCAGTACTTTCTAATTTTTTTCCCCTAAATACCCGACCTTGTCAGAGCAGTTACGGTTTTACATGGCCTTA
Source organism: Vulpes lagopus (assembly GCF_018345385.1). Taxonomy (NCBI): domain Eukaryota; kingdom Metazoa; phylum Chordata; class Mammalia; order Carnivora; family Canidae; genus Vulpes; species Vulpes lagopus. The sequence continues at coordinate 3,928,235 of NC_054838.1, read as the reverse complement.
GTTTCTCTGTGTATTCTGGTGCGTTGCTCACTCATCATAAATAGGCAAGACCTAACAGGTGCATGCTCTTTGGCTGCTGTGATCTCGAATCATGTTATCACTTAGCTGATTCTCGAATCATGTTATCACTTAGTGGATTCAGAGAGATCTTTTATGTCCATTTGAATCTGTAGAAACTATGCCAGAGCTGGTTTGTCATAGAGCAGAAGATGTGTGTTGTAGTAAATGCCCTAGAAATGGGAGAGCAGTTCCCCCTCCAAGGCTGACACTCAGCTTCTTCCCTTTCATGACGGCGTAGCACCGTCCTGGGTTTGGTGTCAGAAATCCCCATGTGCATCCCTAGAGCCCTGAGCATCACTTTGGCCTCATTTGCACATTCTCGTTCCTGGGCGTAAGAGCAGTCACACCTGTGCCACCGACACAAATTAAAGTGAGTCTCAATTTATCACTTGAATAAGATTTTCTTTTCCCACTTTTCTTATCAGTCTTTGAAAAATGATGAGAGATCTTCCAAATCTGATGTTGAGAAGCTTCTGGAAATAGGTCAAAGACAAAGGTAAGATTGTACATTCCTTTAATTTCCTCAGTTCTTTTTTTTCCCCCATAGTGTCAAACTCCATTCAGAAATTTCACAAAAATCTTTTCTTACTTAGACACGAATGCATCAGAATCATATTGAAATGCAGGTTTGTATACAGTAAATCTATGGTGGGGCTGAAAATTGTGCGTTTCTAACAAGTTCTCTTTTGATCAGGACACTATGCTGCTTGTCTGCAGATCACAGAATATTTATGGATCTGTAGTATTGTCCTCTGTTATCCTCGTAAGATAGAGCCCGAGAGGTCAGCCCATCAGTAGACGGATGCGCTAGCACCTGACCTCCGTGGGCCACGTGTAATAGGATGGAAACTTGACCACGATGATAGCGATGGCGGTGGTGAGAAATGGGGTAATCTATTAACCATATAGGTAGAATTGGTCTGGTCTTCTTGGTGTTGGGTTGCGTTTTTTTTTTTTTTTTAAGAAAGCGTATCATGAGATTTGTTTGCACCATAAAAAGCTAGATTTGAAATTGCCTCTCAAAGGAAAAAAAAAGATATTTTAAGGTAGAAACAAGCGAGCATTTGTTATACACTCAGTAGAAGCTCTGCCTGCCACATGCTTTATAAATATTTTCCCATTTCATCCTCACGATTACCTTATACAGTAGATATGATCATCCCTATCTAATAGGTAGGAACTTGTTGCTCACAGGGCTTACACGAGTTGATGAGAGCTGTTAAGTGGAATCTGCTCGGCTGTTTCACCCAATAGCCACACCCTTTCACCTAAGTTCACTGCTCACAAAGCACGAAGCTGCCAAAATGTTACATGCTTTCTACTGTGCTCACCATCTTGCATCTTCCCCGCTGTCCTCGCCCTTTGGCCCAGAACCCTATCATGGACATATATTCGGGGCAAACCAATGACACATTGCAAATACCAAACTAAGTGTCTTATATTGACTCTTTTTATTATTTAAATGAGATTATTATTTCTTGAACATGAAATTCCCTTCAAAGTCCAGTGTTAAAGAGTTTGGAGCGGTTGGTGGGTGGAGATTCCCAGAAGGCAGTTTTGGATTCCGTGTGCCAAAGGATCGGGCACTATTGCATTCTCTGGAAACAAAAAGAATGTGCGGGAGAGTGGCAAGTGCTCCATTACAATACCTGTTGGTAACCACTTGAAAAAAAAAATGCTTTCCTGTGGTGTGGTTCTGGTGAGTGTTTTTTTTTTTTTTTTAATTTACAAATTGATGTGAAGATGTATGAAACAGCTGACCTGTCAAATCCCTTGCAACCACGAAATTCTGTGTGGAAATGTGCTCAACACCTGGGCAACCTATCATAGGTGTGTCTGGAGCCGTCGGCTCTTTAGAATTAAAGACTCAGTTTGGTACCAAATAGCACCCTAGAGTTGTAGTGATAGTTGGGGTCAGTCCCTCTTGGTAGAGGGGGCCCATGAGCAAGTCAGGAGTCTACTCTCTAAGAGTATAATAACGTAGCCAGACTGTGAGGCAGAGAGTGGGGGCTCCCGAAAGCCTGAGAGCAGTGAGAACAGGTAGCAATACGCTTAGAAGGCAGAAGAGGATATAGAGACATCCAGAAGGTCAAAGATCATCTTTACCATCCTGGCTCACAGCTTTCCTGGATGTGAAAATGTCCAGCATCCCCTGCCTTCTCCTGTGTTTGTTAACAGCTTTAAGGTTATTTTTGTTCTGCTCCCTACATTGCCTATAGATGTCAGGATGTGGGATTTTTTTGACACACACACACACACACACACACACACACACACTCATTTTTATTTTTATAAGGTATGTGATACTTTAAAGAAATATGAATCACTTAAAATTTTAAAAAAAATGATAATCTTAAAACTCAAACGTAATGAAATAGTAATCATAAAATCTTACCATAATTCTTTTTTTTTACCATAATTCTTTTATCACTTAGAATAGTTTATATTTTGATTCAGTGCTTGTTAAAGATCTGAGTGTTAGAGATAGCACAGAGGTCCTTCCTCCTTTCCTTCTTCCCTCTGGCCCTTCTTTCCCTCTCTCTGTAAAGGTGGTATAGTGACTCTAAGAATTTGAACCCATAAGATCTAGAACACAGTTTCACCACCGCTCTCTGTAGCAGTTTTCTGTTTGTACTATTACGTCATAGTTTGATATGAACATTCTAGGAGTGTCTGGTGCACTGTAAGCCTACGACATGTGTAGGTATTACTGTTACGTTATATTATGCCACAAATGCTCTTTGTGGAAGACTGGAAGATAACAGAAACAGGAATAGAAGTCTACATTTTAGATGTCCATGCATGAAACAATCCTGATAACTGATATGTATTTGAGGAAGGAATGAAAGCTGAGACTTAAATCCTCTCTAAGCAAAAGCATGTTACAAGCTTCACGTCGGCAAACATAAGTTATCTAAGACACAAAGGGACTGTGATTATATTATAACTTGTTCCAGTTGTATTTTGCCTTGACAAAGTCCAAATTGATTTGATTTGAAAAATATTTTTTAAGATTTCATTTGGGAGAGAGAGAAACAGAGACAGAGCATGCACAGGGGGAGGGGCAAAAGGAGAGGGACAAAGAGGCTCCCCGCTGAGCAGGTTGCCCAATGCATGGACACACACACACACACACACACACACACACACACACACTCACACGATCCATCCCAGGACCCTGAGATCATGACCTGAGCCAAAGGCAGGTGCTTAAACGACTAAGCCACCCAGGTGTCCCGATTTTAATAATCCTATAGACTCTCACTGATATTCCTGAAATTGAGTCTGGAGTTAAGAGTTTCTAGAATAAGAAATCTGGGAGCGTCATTAAATCCCATTGGACAAAAGAACAGCACGTAGTTGTGTAGGATGTGGTGGTCACAGAATGAACCTAAGGACCTAGAGTGGTGCTGGTGGTTATGACAGAGATGTCATATATTTATTAAGTGATCATTTTGTGCTAAGTATCTTGGCTTCGTCGGGTCATCTGACCTCACTGCACACCTATCAGGCAGCTCTATTAGTGACCCATTTTATAGATGAAGAAAATTGGCCTCATAGGGTACACGCCAATCCCTAGGCTCCGTAGCGTGGTTATGCACAAGGGTTGCAGAGGTGGTCTTTTGGCACTGGATTGGGAATTTTAAATTAGTTTCAGATCTACTTGTAAGGCTAAGAATGGTTTCTCTTTGGCTATTGTTGCTTTAAAGGAGTTTATTCCTTTTGTAAAATTTTTAAAAATCTTTTAGGAGTTTATTCCTATAACCAGAATAACACACACACACACACACAAACACACACACATGCACCAACCCTTATCTGGTATCAGAACTTTTGGAAGTGGTATCTTAGGTGATAAAATATAGGCACAGAAAGATAGTATGATTTGTCATAAGTGAGTCAATCTTAAACCCTTGAGAGGAATGCATAATTATAGAAATGTTTATATTTTTAACAAGTGAGACAAGGTCCATATGTATGAGTGAGCTTGAGACGTGATGTGTGTGTATATATACAGACGTATATATTTCTTTTATTAGCCACAATAAATGAGGCAGCCCTCAAGTTCGAAATAAGTCTCTTTTCTCTTCATTTTTTATAAAATGTCTCAGGCTTTATAAAGGATGTCTGAAGTACACCACCTTAGAATTAATCAATTAGGAGCCCCCAAGGGGAAGTTGTAATTTCATCCTATTGGCAAGTCTGTGGCGACTTTTTTTTTTTTTCCTAACCAGCATGTTCACACCCTGGCATGCTGTCACTAAAATTAGCTTTTCAACTCTAATTATTACGTTGATTTGATTTAGCACATTATGCAGCTCCCAGATGATTCCCACAGTGGGATTCTCATAAGATACTATAGCGAGGCAATTTCCTTTAAATACAACTTGCTTTTAGTAGGTGCCTGGGAGAGAAAACTTTATTACTAGGATGCTCAGATACACCCCACATGCTTCACTGTGTCCCTATCTACAGTTCTAGTTGTTTCCTAAATGCATGTCGACAGCAAAACCTCCTTTCATAATGTACACAGGAAATAACAGAATTATGTCTCTCTTTTGCTCTCTCTTTTCTCCCAGAGAACAAATGAAGTCTCTCCAGGAGGTCCTGCAAAATCAACTTAAAGAGACATCTGAGAGAGCAGAAAAACAACAAGCTACCGTAAGTATGTTTTTGTGTGTGTGTCCTTTTTTGAGGGCTGGGAAATTATCTTTTTTCCCCCAAAACACTATGGAATAAATACACCTGTAAACAATAAAAGAATACAGTCAAGAAAATGCAGTAACCAAGATCATCAAAATACTTACGTGGTCAGCATTCAGTCCGAGAAAGATTTTTGTTGTATTTGATTGTTAGAGATCTTCTAATTCCCAGCCCTCACTTACTGATAAAAATAGAGGTGCTGACCTTGGGACAGCAGTGCTGTGAATTACGGCTTATAAGCCACCTGGAACCCAGTAGAGCTGTGCAGATCCGTAGGCCCCACCCCCCCTCCACTGACAGGAATCCCTCAGGGATGGGGCCATCCTCTGCCTGTTCAGTTCAATCCACTCCACGGGTGATCCTGACACACCCCAAGGTTGAGAATCAAGCTTCTCTTTAGATTTTCTCACTAGATTTCCACTTTATTCTCCAGAACCACCTTATATACCACTTATGGGGGAGTGGACCCTTGATCTTATTTCTAGGACCTGAGTCTGTCTTAGAATATAATATATGAATGGGAAATTTAGAGGACAGTTCGGCCAACAGGTCAGGAAATGACGACCAATGAGAATTTAGTTTGTTTCTCACAGTTCTCAAGAGGAGCGCCCTGCGTCGTGACAGGTGACTACCCAGGGAAGTACTTGGTCATGAGGCAGAGGATGGTGAGAAGCTCTGGGCAAGAGCCTTTACTGTGGTGTCTGTGCGAGGGGCCGGATGAGCAGGCTTAGGAGGAGTCAGTGTGAAGACCTCAGCAGGCTCTGGGGCCTTGGGAACGCCCCAAGGTGTCTGGTACCTGACCTTGGGGTGGTTAGGGCAGGTGTATGGTGGCTTGACCTGTGAGAACCTGCCAACTCAAAGGGGTGGCTGGGGTTAAGGGCTCTGTGTTGGGTAGTTTGCTTTTGAAAAGCATGTCACCAGGAGGAACTGTCCTGTGTTTGCAGTTGAATAACTAATATGTTTCAGCTCCGAATCTCAGAAAGAGATGACTGCACCTTTGACAAACCTGGGATTGAGATATACTTATTAAAACAATGGTTATTTTTTTAAATGTACATCTGCTGGGATCTAGACAGATTTTATAGTACTGGGAATTACCTTTTCCAGATTTTGGTTAGACTCTAACAGAATGCTTTGCACCTGTTCTCCCAACTGAAAATTCTAGGTTAACTAAAAATGAAACTGATTTGTATTTTTAAGCATTTTTGGGGGGTAAATTATTATTATTTTCTCTGTTAGGAAGGCTGTTGGTGTAATTGAAGGTTGGGTAAAAAGGAGAGATAAAGATGACTGTAGTTGTTCACTCTCAAATAGAGGGGAAAAACCGGATTTAATTCTGCAAACATTGTGCTATTTTCGATTGAAGAGCTGCTAATCTTATTGCTACACTTGATTACATATCTAATTACTTTTCCTCTTCCCATAAAGATAACATTCTATATTTTATGCAAAAAATTGTTGCAAATATATCATTTGATAAGCTTACAGTAAAATGTCATGAAACTTCAAGGATAAACTTAAATCGCAAACATATAAAAGAAGATAAACTTAAGACAAATTAAACTGAAGAGGCAATAAATTCATCATGATCTAATTCTGTAGGAAAATATTTTTTTATGAACAAAGGAACATTTGTTATTATCCCTAAGCAAATAATGGGATAGCATGTCTTTCAACCTGTGTTCCTCATGAAAAATCCTAACAGACAGCAAGGAAGAACGAGGTCTCATTCTCTGTTAACTAGGGTAATTAAAGATATTAATGTTCACTGGATGCATTTCACTACTCTTGTTAATTTGTATGGCTTAACTTGCCCTAAGTGAGACATAATTAGTCTAAAGGCAAAAATTAGCTTCTAACTTTGACTCTCATTAGGAGTAAAGAATTGCTATGTTCTTACATTCTTTGTTCAAAGTAAATAAATGGCATTTTCTGTTTCTGAGAATTAAATTCATAGCGATCTACTAGGAATGCTTACTTTTCCAGGGATGCGAAAACCTGTTGGGATTCTAGAGCAGTGGCTTCCAAATGCTAATACTTTTTGAATAGTCTGAATATATTTTAGCTCTTGAATATTTGAACACTGCGTTCTCGAGATTTTCCGTCCCTGTTTCCCATTTGAATAATTATATTCCTAACACTGCGATGTATTTCCGTTATACTCTTTATTTTTTTATTTATTTAGTTTTTTAGGTAAACTGTGCCCAAAGTGGGGAAGTGGGGGCTCAGACTCCTGACCCCAAGATCAGGAGTCGCCTTCTGTACCAACTGAGCCAGCCAGGACCCCAACAGCTAACTTTAATTAGAGTAAAAACTGGAACACCTGGCTGGCCTAGTCAGTAGAGTGAGCAACTCTGGATCTGGGGGGTCAGGAGTCTGAGCCCCCACACCCAGTGTAGAGTAATGCATTTAAAAACTGCTAGCATAGACGCGGTGTAAGCTCCGACAGTTGATTTTCTTTTTTGTAATACAAGTGCTAACTTCAGCTTTGATTGGGTGGCTATCTGAAAGAAACGCAGTGCCAGCCACAAGACTGGCTACAGAGCCAGGCCAGGTCCTCGCCATCCCAGGCTCACGCTCCTAAAAAATCCCCAGGCTCCCTTGTTTGGGAGATCTTGGTTGATGTCAGTAATTGACATTTAGGTGGCTTTTTTATTTTCTTTTTGCATTTTTAATTTTCATTCTTATGTTTTGAATTCACCAGTAGGAAGTGACCCCAAAGAAACCCTAGGCCCCTACCCTCCACTCCAATAAATGCAGAACCTCGGGCCTTCACTCTCCCTGGCTCTTTCTTTTTTCTTTTTTCTTTTCTTTTTTTTTTCAAAGATTTTATTTGTTTATTCATGAGAGACACACGCACACAGAGAAAGAGGCAGAGACACAGGCAGAGGGAGAATCAGGCTCCATGCTGGGGGCCCAACATGGAACTCGATTGGGTCGAAGTCCCAATCAACCCAATTGGGTCGAAGGCGGCGCTAAACCGCTGAGCCCCCTGGGCTGCCCTCCTGGCTCTTTCTACCCATGGCCTCACTGTGTGGCCCCCAGAAGTGACATGTAATTTCCAGGACTTAAAAGTAAACTTTTTTAAAATTTTAATTTATTATTATTATTTTTTAATCTTCAAAGCTTCCCGATGATACTGTTGAGGGTGTCTTACAATCATACTGAGAACCACAAAGGCTGGTCCAGCCACAAGATTGGTTATCTATAGGCTGAGACACAGGACACAGCCATTGAAATGGGTGCAGAAACTGCTTATTGGGGAATATCCTGTTGCAATGCATACGTATCTAATTTGGAATGGTGTCAAGTCCTCTATTCCTTTGCTTTTATCAACCAAATTGAACTATCTTCTCAGTGGGACAGAGAGTGTGACTGTGTTTTAGGTTGTTGGCAATATCTTCATAGTTAAGATTCAGCTTGAACATTATTATGATCTAAACAATAGTCACGGTAGTTCTCAGGCTTGTACTGTTTCATAGTAGCTTGACCCTCCAAAATCGGCTTAGATTTCTGTTACCATTTGAATGAATGGTGTAAGACCCCTACACTAGCCAGAAAACAAAGGGTGTTAACATTTGTGGTAAGGATTAACACAATACACAAAAAGCAAAACGTACAAAAACATGCACAAGGTTGTAATAAACATCGACTTCTGGAGAGGGAAGGAAGAAAAATTAGGTGAGGCTTTAATAGTAGGTGTATCATTTTTTTTACAAGGTCTGAAGAAAACTGGACAAAATATTTGCATCTGTTTATGTTTAGGGTTGGGCCCAGAGGCATTTAATGTATCACTTCTTCATCTTTTGTTTATGTTTGAAATGTTTCAGAAATATGTTTTTAAAAAAAAATCTCTATGTTTGGTGAAAATTCATTTTACTCCTAAACTTTATTTCCACTGATTCAGTCTACTGCTAGATATGATCCACATTACCCGTCTCTCTTGTACCGTTCCAGGGATCCTCTAAGACAGTATTGTCCAATAAATAAGCACTAAATACATAAGGCTATTGAGCGTTATGAAATGGCTAGGCCAAATTGAGACATGCTATTAAAACATACAGTGGATTTTAATGATATATCACAGAAAATAATGTCAGTTATAGCATTAGTCCATTCCATGTCAAAATAATAATATTTTGAGAATATAGAATTAGATAAAACATATTAGTAAAATTAATTTTATCTGTTTCTGTTTACTTTAAAAAAAAAAGGGGGGGGGGATCCCTGTGTGGCGCAGCAGTTTGGCGCCTGCCTTTGGCCCAGGGCGCGATCCTGGAGACCCGGGATCGAATCCCACGTCGGGCTCCCGGTGCATGGAGCCTGCTTCTCCCTCTGCCTGTGTCTCTGCCTCCCTGTCTCTCTCTCTGTGACTATCATGAATAAATAAATAAAATCTTAAAAAAAAAATGTGAATACTAGGAAATTAAAAAAAGTTTATCAGAGTGAACCCTCACTGACTTTAAAGTCTCAGATTTTAACAACTACGCTATACTGATTTTTTTTTTCCCCAAAATACTCAGGCAGATATACTCAGGCAGCAAAGTTGCTATGTTTATGCAAATACAGTTTAAATAACTGACCTAGATTACAGATTTTAACAACATCAAGATCAGGAGGAAACATCATGGTTTCTTTGGTACAGTATTATCACATTCTGTGCTTTAGAGACCAGGAATATATCACTCTGCAATTGCCTTCCAACCTGCGATAGGTCAAAATTACCTGGAGAGTGTTTTATGAATGGGGGTTTCTAGGTCCCACCCTAGAATATAGCCTTTTGTTGTTGTTGATTGGTTTGTTTTGTTTTTTTAAGACACATTTTTTTTAAAAATTTGAGGTTTAAATAGATAACAGAAAAATAGTTAAAATATACATGACTTCTCCATTTAAAAAAAAATGAATCTTTTACTTATGAGAAAAGGTTTTTTTTTATAATCAGTGGGTATACGTGTGAACCGGGCAATGAAAGTTTGGTTAATGAAAATTTTAATCCTTTGTTCTTTTTCAGCATTTGTTGATAAAGAGATAATCATTGTATTATGCTTCAAAAATCATGAAGATAAATTTATAAAACCCATATAAATGAATTTAAAATGTGCTTACATACTATTCCACTCATTTTCAGATTAATTTTCTAAAGACTGACATGGAAAGAAAGAGCAAAATGATCCGAGATCTCCAGAATGAGGTAAGATATACTTCAGGCAAATCTACATGTGGGTTTGCATATACATTTCTTTATATGCAAACCTACATATACCTTTGCCACAATTTTTGGATCACATGCCAATTTGACCTTCAGTTATGTCCTAATGGAAAAGAATTGCAAGGTTGAGAATTTCAAAAGAGTAGATAATCCCTACTTTTATATATATTTGATAATAATCTTAGTTCATACCTCTCAGGTTCACTTTCCCTTCTAATTCTATTTTGCTTGAGCTAATATTAAAAATTAATTTTCATTTCATAAATTCATCTGTCCACCCAATGACATTATAGGAGCTGAAGAAGAGGCTAGCTGGAAATTGACTTCAAGCTAGGAAGAGCCAATCTAGAATGAAAAATTTATTGAGGCTAATCTTAAAGTAATGTAAAGTTGAGTAGAAATAAACTGGAATAGCTTTCATTATAGCCTTTAAAATGTGAGGACCTTATAAAATACGTATTTTCTTCTTTTGATTCTTTGTCTTGTTACACAACTACTTTATTTTCTATAATTCCTCCATCACATTTCTATTTCCACCTTTTTTTTCTTGAATACAGTTAGTTAATTAAGACTCTTAAACTGTGACTAATTAATGATACATTTTCCTTGATCAGTCTCACTAATTATGGTTTATAGGTTAATTTATATCTCTAAGCATCATTAGTTAACTTTTAATCTTAGATGATTTTTTTCAAATCTAGACTTTAAGAAGGAAACACTTTCAAAATCAAAATATATTCATAACAAATACTTATATGGAAAAGATCTTTAAAAACCCAAATGCTTATAAGGACTAACAAAATATTTTGTTTCTGGAGGATACTTTTATAGGATGATATTAATTTTCTAAGTGTATAGGCTGGAATAATCCTAAAACAAATACCGCTTTACAGACATAATATCTGCTAAATGTAAACTTTGTAATGAAGTGTGCTACTCATTTTCATCATGTTAACAATCCCCCCTCCCCCCAAAAAAATCTCCCAGATGAAAACTGATAAGAGGAGACAGTTTTTGCCTTCTTGAACAAAACCTAATGGTGAGCATATATCAAATTAATTTTTTTAATTAGACTCCTTTTTATTAATTCCTTGAATTTTCAGATTTATTATTTTGATAAATGATCATTATATATAGAGACTAAACAAAATAATTGACACATACCCCGTACAGTAAAATTATCCAGACACTGCATAGATTTTTAGTTGAAGAGCAAGAAAAAACAAACAAACAGGTAAATCAGTTAAGCAAAATATAAGGAAGTGAGAGAGAGATAATATAGATATAAAGGTATTTCTGGAAGAAGCTTGAAGTCCCCTGAGAACTTCTGAGTGAAGATACCAGGAACTTTTAGTGGAACAATGAACTTTCTTAAAGAATGATCAGAATTTTTTCCATTATGTGAAGGCGGCTGTTAAAAGACACTTTTACATTAGCACTTAGGAATTTAGTTTTTAAGATTTAAGATATCCCTTGGAGGAGGAAAACTATTGAGACTTTTTAAAAAGCAAATGGGGTGTGGGGCAGAAATTTCAAGTTCTCGCCCTCCGCTTCTCTGCTTATATTCTCTTCCGTGGTTCATTGCAAGTCAAATCTGTGCCCCCACAGTAGGAATTCATAAATGGTGGAATGATGTCAGTAAATTCTACTTTAAATTGTTTTGGTTTATATATGAATTTTCCTAACCTGTTCAGGTTTGAAGCAATCAGGGGAAAGTCTTGTTACATTTTAGAGAACTCTTTATCAATCCAAGGGAATAAGAAAATATACAGAAGAACCTCCCATCAGTGCTGGTAGTGGCGGTTAAGTGCCTTGAAAGCATTTTTTTTTAAAAAAACACTTTACAGGGGATCCCTAGGTGGCTCAGCGGTTTAGCATTGTGATCCTGGAGCCCCGGGCTTGAGTCCTGCATCAGGCTCCTGGCATGGAGCCTGCTTCTCCCTCTGCCTGTGTCTCTGCCTCTCTCTCTGTGTCTCATGAATAAATAAATAAAATCTTTTTTAAAAAATAAAATAAAAAATACTTTTCAGTGCACGAAGATATCTGGCAAAGCTGTCCATACAGGAGACTTTGTTAAGACATTTCCCCTGAATTAAAACAAGAGATTAGTGAAAAGTATGCCCTAGGTTTTAATTTTGATGATAAGGTACTAAATTTATTTGAATTAATTCCGTTTAGGATCTTCATCTCAGAGGAGGAAATACTAAATCTTAACTATAAGGCTGCAAACAATTGACTATGGTATTTGGGATAAATCATGGAAAACAAAATTATGGCTATAGTTTTTACTGATATCATTATTATATTCTTAATGCTATGATGACAAAGTTCCATGGTAAGTGGCCTTCCTCTGTCACAGTTTTCTCATATATCCCGTGTTTTTAGTGTATGATCTTGTACAATGCTAGATTCCTCACGATGTAAAACTTGGTTTTATAGTACGAATATCACCAGTTTCCTAGAAGTTTCTGTCTCTGTTTTCTTATTTTGTTTTGGTTTGTGGGAAGGCTAGTATGGCTACTTTATCTTATTTGTTTTCATTATTGAAGTATAATCAACATAAAACGTCACATCAGCTTCAGGCGAGTGACACAGTGATTTTACGATTCTATTACTCGCTGCTCACTGTGACAATTGGTCATCATCCATCAGGTCACCATACAGCGTTAGTACGACAGTGTCACTCGCTACCTTCCCTGTGCTGCGCTTTTCATCTCCACGACTTAATTTACTTTAAAACTGGAAGTTTGTACCTCTTACCCCCTTTCATCTACTTCATCCTCCCCCCTACTTACCTCCCCTCTGGCAACCACCAGTTAGTTCTCTGTATTGAAGAGTCTGTTTTTGTTTGCTCATTTGTTTTTGGCTTTTTGTTTTGTTTTGTTTTTCTGTTTTTTGGTTTTGTTTTTTTTTTTTTTTTTAGATTCTCCATAAATGGAAAATCACATGGTATTTGATTTTATCTGACTTATCAAAATATACACTAGGTGCATCCATATTGTCACAAAGGGTAACGTCTCATTCTTTACCTGGCTGAGTAATATTCTGTTGTGTATATACACACCACATCTTCTTTATGCATCCACCTGTTGGTGGACACTTAGGTGGCTTCCATATCTTTCCATACTATTTTCTTTAGTGATCGTAGCAATTTACATTCCCACCAAAAGTGCACAAAGTTTCCCCTTTCCCCACATCCTCACCAACACTTGTTATTTCCTGTCTTTTTGATACTGGCCTTTCTGACAGGTATGAGGTAGTATCTCATTGTGGTTTTGATTTGCATTTTTCTGATGATCAGTGATATAAAGCATCTGTTTATGTATCCGTATGTATCCAGATTCTCTGCTTATCGAATGGCTTATTCTTTTGGTGTTGAGTTGCATAAGTTCTTTGTATATTTTGGATATTAATCCCTCATTGGATATGTTATTTGCAAAAATCTCCCATTCAGTAGGCTGCCTTTTTGTTTTCTTGATAGTTCCCTTTGCTGTGTAAAAGCCTTTTGTTTTAATGTAGTCCCAGTAGTTTATTTTTGCTTTTGTTTCCTTGCCTGAGGATATGTATCCATGAACATGTTGCTGGGGGTGATGTCTAAGAGATCACTGTCTGTTTTTTTTTCTTTTTTTTTTTTTTCTTTTTTTGGCTTTAGGTCTCATATTTAGGTCTTTAATCCATTCTGAGTTCACTTTTGTATATGGTGTGAGGAAGTGGTCATGTTTTATGCTTCTGCATGTAGCTGTCCAGTTTTCCCAACACCGTTATTACTGTCTTTTCCCTCATTGTATATTCTTGACTCATTTGTCATGTTAACCATATAGACATGAGTTTATTTCTGGGCCTTTTATTCTGCTCCATTGATCTATGTATTTATTTTTGTGCTGGTGCGTACTATGTTATTTACTGTAGTTCTGCAGTATATCTTGAAATCTGGGACTGTAATACTTCCCAGCACTGTTCTTTTTTCTCAAGATTGTTTGGACTATACAAGTTTTTTGTGTGGTTCCATATAAATTTTAGGTTATTTGTTCTAGTTCTGTGAAAAAAGCTATTGGTGTTTTGATAGGAATTCCATTTAGTCTGTAGATTGTTTTGGGTAAACCTTTGGATTGCTTTGTGTATTACAGGCTTTTTTAAATATTTCTTTTTTTAAGATTTTATTTATTTATTCATGACACACACACACACACACACACACACACACACAGAGGGAGAGAGAGAGGGAGAGAGAGAGACAGGAAGAGGGAGAAGCAGGCTCCATGCAGGGAGCCTGATGTGGGACTCAATCCCAGGTCTCCAGGATCAGGCCCTGGGCTGAAGGCGGTGCTAAACTGCTTAGCCACCCAGGGATTGTGGGGATCAGGCCCTGGGCATTTTAATAATATGAATTTTTTCAATCCATGAGCACGGCATGTCTTTCCCTTCATTCATGTCATTTTTCAGTTTCTTTCATCAGCATCTTATAATTTTCTGAATATGAGTCTTTCACCTCCTTGGTTAAATTAATCCTAGATGTTTTATTCTTTTTGGTGCAGTTGTAAATGGAATTGCTTTCTTAATTTCTCTGCTTCGTTATTAGCATATGGAAACACAACAGACTTCTGTACTTTGATTTTAGATCCTATGACCTTACTGTGTTCATTCATCAGCCCCAAGAATTTTTTAGTGTTGTCTTTAGGGGTTTGTACATCAAGTATTATGTTAATCTGCAAATAGTATTTTGGCTTTTTCCATACCAGTTTGGATGTCTTTCATTTATTTTTCTTGTTTGATTGTTGCATCTAGGACTTCAGGGTACCATGTTGAATAAAAGTGGTGAAAGTGGACATCATTGTCTTGTTCCTGACCTTAGAGGAGCAGCTCTCAATTTTTCACCTTTGAGTAAAATATTAGCTGTGGGTTTTTCATTATCGCCTTTATTATGTTGAGGTAGTCTGCTAAATCTGCTTTGTTGAGAGTTTTTTATCATGAATGGATATTGTACTTTGTCAAATGTTTTTTCTGTATCTACTGAGATGATCGTATGGCTTTTATACTTCCTCTTGTTAATGTGAAATATCACATTGACTGATTTGTGAATACTGAACCACTCTTGCATCCTTGGAATAAATTCCACTTTCTTGTGGTAAATGATCTTTTTAATGTATTTTTGAATTGTGTTTGCTAATATTGTGTTGAGGATTTTTGCATCAGTGTTCATCAGAGGTAGTGGCTTGTAGCTTTGTTTATTGTAGTGTCTTTGTCTGATTTTGGTATCAGAGTAATGCTGGCCTCATAGAATGAATTTGGAAGTTTTCCTTCCTCTTCTATTTTTTAGAATGGTTTAAGGAGAATAGATATTAAATATTAACTCCCTTTTTAAACAATGTTTGGTAGAATTCACCTATGAAGCCTCTGGTCCTGGACTTTTGTTCATTGGCAGTTTTTTGATGATCTGGTTTTGATATATCTTATACAATCTATTTTTGTGCATCCAATTTTGCATTTGGTTATTATGTGGCTAGAACTAATATAAAAATTTGCACCAAAAATAAAACAAAGAAAGAAAAAAAACTCAGCTTCCCTTTTCTGACTTCCATATATATGATAACTGTATTATCATAACATATAGCAATCTTATGGGCTCCAAAGCTGAGAAGTCTCTTTGACTCTGCACCTTCAAAACACCATCTCTCAACTCTTCTTTCTGATTTTCTTTAAAATTATTCATTTATCCCCTAGGATAAAATAAGTTTATCTATAATGGTCCTAGATATAAAGACTCAAAGAATAAGGACAATATGTAAGTATTGAAGTAATAGATACATTAGACATTGTGACAAGGATCTTTCACTAGTTGAACCTCCTTAATGGAATGTGTGAGCTTGATAACATCCAGGACTTTTGAAAGGAATATATAGTTGGTAATACTTGATTTAGATTGATATTAAAACACAATCTATATTTAATTAGTAGATGGAGATAAAAGGGAAGGGAGAGAGTACAAAAAAAAAAAAAGAAAGAAAGAAAAGAAAGTAGGGAGAAAGATACCTGTCCTGCACACCACTATTTTTTTATGGTGGTTTGTCTTAAGATAGATTGTTACGATTGATTATTTTCCTAAGACATATTCAGGGTGGTTCAAGGTAAGGATAAAATAAATAATCACACTAAAAATAAAAATCACTAAATCAAGAACCTTAAAAGTGGACCTCACTCTGCCCATTGATGGAGATCAGAAATTTGTCAGTCTTACTCTGTCTCGGTGGCAGTTTTCTCCTCTCACTATTCCATGACTTCATTTTCTTTTTCTTGTTAGTCTCTCAGTTCTTTTGCTCACCCTTTTATTGCATGGCTTGTGGGTTTAACCTGACTCTGAATTACTAATGTGACTCCTCTAGCTTCTCCTAATAACATTATGATTTAATTTCTTTTTATGTTTGGTTGTATTGATCTTGCTATAAGTGACTGGCAGAAAATTCTTGTCACAGGTCAAGTCACTGAGCAATCTGTAGATTTCCAAGTAATTCCAAGGAGCCACTGACATCCCAGGGGTATGAAGAATAGAAGATGGTTTTTTTAGATGCAGTGCTCCAGTTGCTATTCTCAGCTGTGACGAGAAGAATTCTCTGATGGGAAGAAAAGGATGTATTAAGTCTTATAGAGTTTATACAAAGTTGTTGGGAAAACTGAATAGATCGCTTGTAGACTGAGCTTTAGGAATAACCGCCATACATCCTAGGGCTGGTTGTCTTAAGGCACAGCTACCTCTGCCAAGACCAGGAAGCTGCCCACCACTTTGTTGCCCCCATCCCTGCAGACTCTGACACCTTACAGCCCCAAGTCTTGGATAGTGGATAACATCGACTGTTTTCTCATGTAACTAATTTCTGTATCTATGCATATATTGCAGGGATCATGTCTGATTAGCAAAGAGTAAGTCATGTCTGCTCTGGACCTATAATGAATTTTAAAAATAGAGGGGATTTGTTTGCTTTATTTCTAATTTGTTTCCTTTAATTTTTCCTTGGGGATATGGGTTTAGCACTATGGATAATTTTCACATTGTAGACACTGTTTTCCCAAATTTGGTACCCTGTGTATTATAACAACTTAAAAAAAAAGATTGATTTATTTGAGAGAGAGGGAGAGAGGGAGAGAGAGAGAGAGAGAGAATGAGCAGAGGGGAGAGGGAGAAGCAGGCTTCCCACTGAGCAGGGAGGCTGACATGGGCCTCCATCCCAGGACCCTGGGACCATGACCGGAACTGAAGGCAGACACTTAACTGACTAAGCCAGCCAGGTACCCCTTTTCTTAATAAAGATTAAAGTCCATGATAACAGCTTTAGTATATGGCAGACCATCGCTGAAGGGTTCTGAGCATTTACTGTAAGTACCGCTGACGGATCATTCAGTTACGCATGTGTGTAAGTCACAGTATGTTGTGTGTATGAATGACATCTTACCTGTCCTTATAATGTTATTTTAACTTTGCTTTTCCCTGGATTCATTTCTCAATTAGATGCTGACTTTTGAAGTTAGACTCCTACCTTCCCTAAAATACTATAATTCAGATTTTTGACACACAGAAAATAAACATAGGCCTGGACTCTGTGCAGTGAGAATAAGTTAAAACCACGCCCAAGTCTGTTCTTAGCACCAATAAATGAAGTGAGTTGAATAAACATGGGACAAAACCTCCAAATTTGGAAATTGAAGTGGCTTTCCCTAAATAACTATTCTCTACAACAGGGATGCTTAGAGATCTTATCAGATATAAAAACTGATATCAGGGAATCTCTGACCATCCTGAAATTTTAAGATAACAAAAAAGGTATAGATAGACACAGGTATTTTTCAAAGGAGAGGGTTTAGATTCTCAGAGGGAATCCGTGGCTGAGACAAAAATAATAAAGGTCAATAACCACTGCTCTAGAGAAATCTCTAGTAAATTTTAAGAAGAAAATCCATTTTGATTCAACTCTTCTGGCTGTAAGTCTCTCTAAAATAAATTATTCCATCTTCTTGCCTCAGTAAACACATTCAAGTGAAGATGATGGGTTATTTCATAATGTGACAGAGTGCTTCAGGTCATCATTCTGAAAGTGGATTCTCACGGCTGTCTGCAGATGAATAGGTGTAAAGTGTGAGTCAAATATATACTGAGTCCAGGACATGCCTGAGATGTTTTTAAGTAATTCCATTACAGCCTTTTATTTTATACCTGCTGGTTTGCCTTTTTTAAAGTGATTAGTTCTGGGAAATTGGGGTGAACTGATTATGCTGGCTGGTTGTGTACCCATTATGTAAAGTTTACCCATCTACGTCAGGTCCCAGGGCTACTGTAATAAAGGACCACAAACTGGGTGGCTTAAAACAACTGAAGTTTACTCTTTCACAGTTCTGAAGGTGAGAAGTCAAAAAATCAAAGTGCCGACAGCAGTGCTCCCTCTGAAGGTTTAGATCATAATCCTCCCTTGCCTCTTTCTAGTGACTGGTACCTCCAGGCAATCCTTGACATTCTTCATTCTTAGGCTTGTCAAGAATCTCCGCTTTTTGTCTTCATATGGCTTTCTCCGTGTGTGTTCGCTCTTCTTACACAGACACCAGTTATTAAATTTAGGATCCACCCTAATCCAGTATAACTGGGTTTTTTG
Source organism: Vulpes lagopus (assembly GCF_018345385.1). Classification (NCBI taxonomy): domain Eukaryota; kingdom Metazoa; phylum Chordata; class Mammalia; order Carnivora; family Canidae; genus Vulpes; species Vulpes lagopus. Next base: position 3,909,626 of record NC_054838.1, on the reverse strand, counting down.
TTTGTTTGTTTGTTTTAAATATTATTTATTTATTTATTCATGAGAGACACAGAGACAGAGCGAGAGGCAGAGACAGGCAGAGGGAGAAGCAGGTTCCCTGCAGGGAGCCCCATGTGGGACTTGATCCCAGGACGCCAGGATCACGCCCTGAGCCAACGACAGGCGCTCAACCACTGAGCCACCTAGGTACCCTGTAACTTGGTTTTTAACTTAATTACATATGCAAAGACCCTATTTCCAAATGAGGTCACCTTCTGAAGTTCTAGGTAGATATGAACTTGATACTTTTCAAACCAACCCACCATCAATAGCATTTTGTACAAACAGGCAAGGAGGGAACATTTTATTAGGTGCGAGTCTTAGGTGATTTTTTAACAGGAAAGAGTAAGCATTTTATTACATAAAAATCTGTTTGTGGAAGTACTTTAATATCGCTTATTTAGAAGCACCTGTAAATTGGTTTATATGTTCATGTCTGAAATAAACATCTTAATTCCTAATATTGTCCCAACAATATGGTAGATTATATATATATAATTAAATTTAAATTATATAAAATGATCTTTGCCTATGAGAAATATAAAGAATAGAATTTAAGGGATGCCTGGGTGGCTCTGTTGGTTAAGTCTTGAGTCTTGATTTTGGCTCTGTGCTCAGCTCAGCCTGGAGTCTGCTTGAGATTCTCACTCTCCCTCTGCCCTTCCCCCGGCTCATGTGTTCTCTCTCACTTCATCAAAATAAATAAATAAGATCTTTAAAAAAAAGAACAGAATTTAATAATGACATTTTCCACATAAAAATGACACATTAGTAATTACAAAAATCACACAGATAATCATAATAAACAGATTGAAATAAACATTCTATAATAAAACATTGTAAGAAGACAGATGAGGGCAATACTAACCCAGGTGTGGTGGACACTGAATGTTTTAATGAAGAGGTGACTTTTGAGAGGAAGAAAAGAATTAGAGTTTGTAGCTATTCACAGCCAAAAAGCAAACATAAAAAGATGGTATTTTATCATCATAAAAACATTCCCTTGTACATGAAAGATTAAAGGGACCTGGGTGGCTCAGTTGGTTAAATGTTGGACTCTTGATTTCAGCTCGGGTCATGATCTCAGGGTCATGAGACTGAGCCCTATGTTGGGCTCTGCACTCAGCAGGGAGTTGCTAGAGATCCTCTGCATCCGCACATGCGCACTCTCTCTCTAAATAAAATTAAATAAGTACTTAAAATACATATATTAAAAAGATTGTTAGCTACTTATTGGTGAAAGAAAGCAGTTAATTTTGATGATTGTAGCTGAATCCAATTTCATACTTAAAGCAGGTACAGGCTTTTAGTGTCCAGATCAATGTTGTAGGTATGTGTTATAAGAAGGGATTGGGGCAGCCAATTTGATAGAGCCAAAGCATAATACACAGAAAAATAAATCTGAGAATTTCCAGTGCCAGATACAACTATATCAGTGAATTTTCTACTTTGCAGGGACACATCATTTTTACTCAGCATTTCAGAAGTAAGCCAGAACTGCTGCCTTAAGGGAGATTACAATCTACCTTAAATTTTATTTTATTTACTGCTGCAATCAATTCTGCCAAGTTCTAATTTAGCATCAGAATGTTGGCTCTATGCCTGAATCTAAGATTATATGCAATTTTAGAAATGATTCTCCATTGAGATTGTGTGACATGTGCCCTCGGAGCAATTGGGTCACTGTTTCTATTTTCTGCTGGGGAATAGCTAGTGTTCTCTGCCATGCTTCAAGTAAAGGAGAAAGTTTGATTTCTTATTTTCATGTTTTTTATAAGCATTATATTTTTATGTACCTCAGAATATTAATTTGTTAAATGAAGAAACAATGCATATATATATATATATATATATATATATATACACACACACACACACACACACACATACACCCTTTTGTAAAACAGGATTAGCCCTTTTGAAAACAGCTGGATTTCCCACAGGAAAGAAAAGTTCATTGCAAAAAAGTGACTAGATATTAGACTCATAAAATGTATCCAGAAAACCACTGAATACATCTATCCCTCCCTGTCATCCTCACTCATTTCCTTAGTATCCCTCACATCAGAGCCTATAAGTAATTTTAATCATTTCAGGTCCCAAGTCATGCACAATGTATTTGCATCACCATATTTTTGTTAGCAATGCTCCCTTGCAAATAATTCCACCCTCATTCCCAACATATTAAGTGTCTTCACTCTTCTCATTTTATATTTACTTGCTACATTCAAATTTTCAATGACAAGTGGCAATAGGGAAATCTCTATCTCTGTGCCTGGAAGGAAATGATAGAATTTCTTTGTTTTTAATTTTCAGAGATACATTATTATGTTGTATTTGCTTCTCTGCCCCTCCTTCCCTCCATTATCACCTCCTTTGTGCATCATGAATCCAACATTATTCCTGGAACCTATGTGCCAACCCAGCCTTTATGTCCAAATGTACAATGGAGTTTATCCCTCCCATGACAACTTTACATGTTAAATAGTCTACTCAAGAACACAGGCTGGGATATAGGAAGACAAAGGAGCTACAACTAGTTAGAGGCATGAGAAAAGGGAATTTGGGGAGGATTCATTTAAGCAAATTTGTGAAGATGGATGGAAGGATTGACAAGGAGAAGAAACAAATCTAAATAATAATGACTTAAAAATTATAAATACACACAATCTCCCAGTCAATCCATAATAGAAATGCATACGCCATGAGTTTGTAGGTGTTGTGTTAGTATTATCTTCAGAATTACTACATGGGATAGCTAGCTATGCCTCTGAGAACTTTTACAATTCAGAAAAGCTCACATAAATGCAATGGGATCAGTTTCCTTATTCTCTTAATAATTTGAATGCATGAATATTAATTTTATAGGGATTATTCCTTGGGGGCAAAAGTGATACGGTAAATGACTATTTTCTGAGTTCATCATTATGTAGTTTCATTTTAGAAAGTACTAGTGTGTCCAAAATAGATAATTGTTTTAATGGCAAGATAGCCGACTTCTTTGAACCACACCCAAATCAAAAGTATTAGGCTACAATTTAAGACAATTTATAGCCTTGTTCTAAAAATCCATGAGTAAGAGAAAAATCTCTGACCCTTCATCTTGGCTTTTCTTTCCTTATAACAGGTAACATTCCTTGAAATTATATTACATAATTCATTGATTTACTTGTTCATTTTGATTCTCTCTCTCTCTCTCTCTCTCTCTCTCTCCTTTTTTTTTTTTTTTTGGTAAAATCACATGACATATTGGGAATGCAAAATGGTAGGCATTTTGGAAGACAGTTTGGCAGATTCTCACAGAATTAAAGATACTTTTAAATATGATTCAGAAATCACACTCCTTGATATTTATCAAAAGCATCGAAAACTCACAACACCATAACAACTCGTACATGGATATTTATAGCAGCTTTATTCACAATGCCAAAACCTAGAAGCAACCTTCCTTTGGTAGATTAGTCGATAAATAAGCAGTAATAATCCAGACAGGTGGAATATTAGCACTAAATGAGCTATCAAGCTGTGAAAAGACACAAAGGAAACATAAGCACATATTCCTAAATGAAAGAAGCTAGTCAGAAAAGGCTACCTACTATGTGATTCCAACTCTGTGGCTTTCCGGAAAAGGCAAAATTCTAGATACAGTGAAAAGATGAGTGGTTGCCAGGAGTTAGAGAGGAGGGCAGAGATGAATAGGGGGAGCACAGAAAGTCATTAAGCCTGGAAGTGCTCTGCATGATACAGTCATGATGGATACACCTCGTTATACATGCGTCCAAACCCCCAAAGTGTACAACACCAAGAGTGACCCCTAATGTAAACTGCGAACTTTGAGAGACAATGCTGTAGGTGCATTAGCTGTACAAAGGTAATTGCTCTGGTGGGGAGAGCGTGGAATCAGGGGTACGTAGGAGATCTCAACACGGTCCCCTAGTTTTGCTGTGAAATTAAAACTGCTCTGGGCAGCCCAGGTTTAGTGGGCAGCGGTTTAGTGCCACCTTCAGCCCAGGGTGTGATCCTGGGGCCCCAGGATCGAGTCCTGCATGGGGAAAAAAAAAAAAAAAATTAAAAAAAAAAAAAAAAAAACTAAAACTGCTCTGAAAAATAAAGACTGTGAAAACACACACACACACACACACACACACACACACACGTCATGTAATCTGCCTTCTTAACCAATTTTAAGTGCACAGTGCTGTATTATTAACTATATGCACATGTTTTTAAATATATAAGGATTGGAGCATTATCTTTTTTCAGCATTATATCCTCTGTATCTTTCCTGAAACATCATAGGAACTTGATAAATATTTGTTGAGTGAATAATAAATATTTCTCTTTTTAAAAAATAATATTTCTTAAGTAGATTATATTTATATACATTATATGGGAGGGGCCATTGTCCATAACTCATAGGAATGAAAGTCTCAGAAATGTGAGAACTATTCCTGAAATCAAACTTGTACTGATTTTGATGATCACAGAGAATCAGAAAACCTCTTATTGATGAGAAATCACTAACACTTGCTATCCCTAGTCTTTATACATGGGGCTGGAAGGCAAGATATTGTACTTTGATTCCTGACTGAAAGCGTGAAAGATAGAAACCAGCAAGGAAAGAAGAAAGAGAGGAAGGGAGGGAGGGGGGAGGAAGGAAGCATGAGAAAAATACTTCACTTGAGCTTGTTAACAAGTGAAATTTCCATCAGCATCTCAAACTTACTCTGTTGCCTTGGAGAAGCCACAGCTTCCTGAGGGTTATTGGTAAAATAAGTGGTTTGGATGAATTGATCCCCACGATTCCCTAAATTATGGCTTCGGGATTTCAAAGTTTATAAATTCTTAATCTATAGAAGCAACACAAACCTGTGCACTAATAATGTTTAACTATTAAAGTCAAGATAAATTCCAAGAGGATGGCTCTTAATATTTCGAGCAAATACCTAAGTGACTGTAAATTGTCTTTTGGTTGCTTAGAGCTTCTTGGAATATTCTAGGAATGTCTTTAAAAAGTTGAACATCAAACTAAGCTGTTCTCTAGTATGTGTCATAAATAAGTGCAATGTGCATAGTTACCAGGTGAACCACCAAGATCATTTTTAAAAGGCTTCCTCATTCAGCCTACATTTAGGGTGGTAAAATGTTAACTTTAACAAAAGCTGTTTAAAACACATTACCTTACAGTTTATTTCTAGTGAGTGTGCAAATTCACGGAATGTTGGAAATATTTGGCGATACTTAGGCTATTATAAGGCATTTTCCCCGTCAGACACACAGAAAACATGACTCCTTAGAAGCACAACTGTAGGTGTCATGGGTAATAAGAAAGTTGGCAGAGTTGAAATAGAGGCCTAAAGAATACACCAGCTTCAAATCACATCTTAGACGCCATTCCTGATACTTAAAAATGTTGTTATCGTTTAAGTAGAAATACCGTGTTCACCCCACAGTGGTTAGGAGGGTCAGATGAGAGAATAGTAATGAGAACAACTACTTTTGTACCCCTCCTGGTTCTTCCTTAAAAATGTTACCTATAATATAAGGCTGTTCACAAACCAAATGCGGTACAGTCTTTGATCAGCTTTTACGTGGAAAATACATGTAGTAGGCTGGAGCGTGGCCCACAGATAGTAGGTCCTACTCCCTGAAAATTGTACATGTTACCTTATAAAGAAAGAGTCTTTGCACATGTGCCTGAGTTAAGGTTGAGCTTATCCTGATTTATTCTGGTGGAACCACAAGTGTCCTTATTTGACACATAGAGGAGGTGTCAGTGTGAAGACAAAGTAGTGAGAGCTTTGAATGTGCTGGCCTTGAAGATGGGAAAGACGCAACCCAACCTTATGTCCGTGAGTGCCAGAAGCCGTGAGGGACGGGAAGGGGCAAGGAACACACCCACCCGCAGGGCCTCTGGAAGTAGCTGAAGTCTGTAGACACCATAATTTTGGCCTATTGACTTTTTTGGTGGGAGAGGGGTAATATCTTTTATTTTTTATTTTTTTCATTTTTTAAAAAATTTATTTATGATAGTCACATACAGAGAGAGAGAGAGAGGCAGAGACATAGGCAGAGGGAGAAGCAGGCTCCATGCACTGGGAACCCAACGTGGGATTCGATCCCGGGTCTCCAGGATCACGCCCTGGGCCAAAGGCAGGCGCTAACCTCCTGTGCCACCCAGGGATCCCCTATTTTTTTCATTTTTAAATATAAGTGTAATGACAGTGTCCTATTACTTTCAGGCATACAGTAATAATGCAAGAATTTGATAACATTTCTCAGTGCTCATCAAGATTATAATACTCTTAATCCCCTTAATCCATTTCACCCACCCACCCTCACCTCCCTCTGGCAACTACTAGTTTGTTCTCTGCATTTAAGTCTTTATCTCTTTTGTTTGTTTTGTTTCAAATTCCATATATGAGTGAAATCGTATGATATTCATCTTTCTCTATCCAACTTATTTCATTTAGCATCATATCCTCTAGGTTCATCCATGTTGTTACAAATGGCAAGATTTCGTTCTTTTTTTATGACTGAATAAGATTCTATTGTGGATATACCACATCTCCTTTATCCATTCACCTGTGGATGGACACTTGAGTTGCTTCCTTATCTTGTCAGCCTGTTGACTTCTGACTTTTGGCTTCCAGAACTGTTAGGTAATGGGTTTCTCTTGTTTTAATCCACTAAATTTGTTTTAATCCAATAAATTTGTGGTAATTTATTACAATGGCCTCAGGAAACTAATACAGTAGAGATTGGTATCCAGGTTATCATTAACAATAACTACTTAAATAACTACTTAAGTGTGTTATGGCAGCTACTGTTCCCGGGATTAATTTTGAAACTGAACTGAAAGTTTGGCAAGAGTTCCATTTGTCCATGTAAATGCAATTTATATATGATGGCAAGATACCCATCTGCTTCATCTTAAACCATAATTTATACATGTCTTTTGTGTTCCGAGCCCTGCAGCAGGGCAGAAATAAGATTAAAATGCTTTCCAAGCTTTGTTGCAAATCTTAGTCTCATGTGGGAAAGACCTCTCAAAACACATCGTATTATGTCATAGCAATATAACAGATACTAGGGGCCAAGCATTTTACTTACTCACTTTGTACAAAAAATATTAAGCAGGACGTTTGCTAGCCCTGGGGTGGATCTGTGTCGATGACAATGATGATGACAACTCACCTTTCCTAGTATTTACTGTGTATACAGGACCAGCCAGGGCCAGTCTGCGTATTTCCATGTTAAGAGCTTTACATGCAAAAAAAAAAAACAAAAAACAAAAACAAAAAGCAGAGCTTTACATGCATTATCCCACTCAATCTATGCACCCGGTTTGTTGTTTTGTTTTGTTTAAGGACCTCTGCTTCACAGACCTGGATCAGTCAAGATCTGTGGTTCTGTGGTTCTGTGATTTCTAGAACACCTTTATCATGTGAAACTGTTTCTGCACAGACCCTTAAGAAAATAATGTTTTAATAAATACTGGTAAAGACACCAACCAATGTGTGAGCTAAACCTTTTCAAGTCCCATTTAGCACCACCATCCTTAGTTTTCACATGAATGAATTAAGGGATGGGGAGGTAAAAGTTACAGTCAGTTGTGGAGTTGGGGTTTGAAACCAGACTGACAGGAGAGCTAGTACTTTCCATTTTTTTTTTAAGATTTTATTTATTTATTCATGAGAGACACACGGGGGGAGAGAGAGAGAGAGAGAGAGAGAGGCAGAGACACAGGCAGAGGGAGAAGCAGGCTCCACGCAGGGAGCCCAACATGGGACTCGATCCTGGGACCCCAGGATCACGCGCTGAACCGAAGGCAGATGCTTAACTGCTGAGCCACCCGGGTGTCCTACTTTCCGCTCTTAACTAGAGTTTATACTGTGAATTCAAGTTACCACGTTCAGTCTTTTTATCATTTTCGCACTAAGCCTAACTGAAGTTTGAAAATCTATCTACTTCTTTTAAATGTAATTTCGACCATCAACCAAAACACTTCACCTTTTTTGCCCTTTCTGGGCTTTTTTCCCTCCTCCCCACTTCTGTGAATGGTTTATTCACTTTGATAATAGTGAAAATCATAGATGGTTTCAACCTCCTGGAGACATAGTGAGACTTAGTGGATTATTAGCGCAGAGAAACTTTTTGTACTCTGTGCTGCAATAGAAATACTAACATTGTTGGGATCGACGGAACCTACCATATTTGGCCTCTCAAAACAATAATGGGTCCTTTTCCACCGTATGTCTGAATGTTGCGGAAGGCAACACTAGACAGAGTGATGTTGTCCATCATTCATTAAGGCCTGTGTTCCAAGAATGTGTATAGCCCCAGGCAAGAGAAACTACCGTTCCCATTATCATTTTCCATTTTCTCTAAAAGAAAAATAGATTTCTTAAATATCATGGTACACATTAATAACCCAAAACTTATATTAGGAAATTATGAGTGAGTTGCTACTTCATAGAAACGTTTTTTATACATTAAAGAACCTTCTAAAACCATGTACTATATCCTATTTAAATGCGGCATTTCACATTGACTTATAATCTCTTCTTTACCCAAAACATTTTTTTTGAAACTAAGTGTCTTTCTCAATACCTCTAAAACTTTAAGATATATGAAAACAACTGGGGATCTTGTAAAAAATGCAGATTCTGCTTAAGAGAGTGTCCTATATTCTGCATTTCTAACAAGTTCCCAAGTGATGCCAGTACCACCAGTGCACAGTCCACAGTTTGAACAGGAAGTCTCTCAACACGTGGTTCTAGAATGCTGCTTGGTAGGCAGCTGCTGGCTGGCTCCTAAGGACCATTTGGAGAAAAAAAAAAATTATTATTTTTTTAAAGGACCATTTGGAGAGCTTCTTTAGTCTAGGGACTCCTGAGTAAGGTTTAGAGGTTTAGTATCGGTGCTTGTGACTTGAGGCTTGGCCGTCTGCACTTCTTCAGTGTAGACAGGAGGGACTCTGTTGTTTAAATGCAGAGTCCTCAGAAATGTCAGGGGATGTGTTCACCTGGTAACTCTAAAGGGCCGAGAAGGGGACTCTTGAAGAGTGGCCATTGTGGCACTACCGGTATGGTCCGAGGGGAGCTGTAGAGAGGATTTTCCATAGTCTGCCTTGGGTCTCGGGTATTCTTATTGGCCAAGGAAGGGCAGGACAACTGATTGAATGGTCTGCTAGCCACTATAAGCAAGAGATAGTTCTGCAACACTAGATTCGGGTGCACCTTTAGAATCGAATGCCAGAGAGCCAAAGCAATCAACGGACATTGGGATATTATAATAAGGATTTAAATAAATTTATAGTCACAGAAAATGAGGCATCTGGAATGTTAAGAAATAGGACCCAGATTTGGGTCATCAACCATTGCCGTACCTCGCATTCTGCACGTGTAATTGTACTTCTTGGTGGCAAGCAAGCCCATTCATATACACGATCTCACTTGGCAAGAACCGGAAGTCAAGCAGAACACATTCTGCAGTGGAAGAAAGAGATAAGGAAAACGAAATCCTCGAGACTGTTCAAGTTGCTTAGTTTCGTAGAGCTAGGGAAGAGTAGAGGAGGATCTAGGCTCTCCACTTTTTCCCCTCTCCTTTTAAGATGCTTTTCTCAACTCTACCTACCATTTTTCCACCCCCATGACTATCAACTCTGAAATAAATGTGAAACTAACCACCTAAATAACTGGCTCTTTTAACAGTCCCCACATACCACGTGCAGGTTTGCATGGTCTAAGCTCACTATTCTTGCCACAGCTGTGAGAAAATAAACCTCTTGTATTCATAACGCTATTTCTGTTGGGTCGGATGCTACACCTCTCATATTCCCATGGAGTTCTTATTTTCTAGATGAGATTATACCTCCTTTGACGGAATAGAGAACAGCTATCCCGGGTTTTCAATGAAATTATACTTGCCCGATTTTTTTTTTTTCTAAATAAGACTAACAGAATTTTATAACTTTTCTTGTAACTCAAACTTAACTTATATATAAATTTGCTATTATATATATATTAATATTTTTATTTTTATTTTTTTATTATTTTTTTATTTATTTATGATAGTCACAGAGAGAGAGAGAGAGAGAAAGGCAGAGACATAGGCAGAGGGAGAAGCAGGCTCCATGCACCGGGAGCCCGATGTGGGATTCGATCCCGGGTCTCCAGGATTGCGCCCTGGGCCAAAGGCAGGCGCCAAACCGCTGCGCCACCCAAGGATCCCAATATTTTGATTTTTAAGAGGTAAACAGAAAGGGATTGAGAATTTTCGGTTATCAGCTGATAGGTATTTGCAAATAAGTTTTTAATATTCTTCAGGTTTGAGGAATAATACTTGGAAGTATTAAGGGTATATCTATAGAAGTGTCTGACATTTCATTAGGAAGCTTAATGACTAAACTAGTAATGGATTTTTGTATTATTTTACCACTTAAAAAGGAAAAAAAAAAGAATTGGCCCTTTCTTGTGCTGTAATAGTTTGATATTTAGTTACTGGAAGGCAGTTTGCTTAGAAGTTTTATTTCTTAAGTTGTGTATCTCCAACTAGATTTTGCAAACAATCTCTCAAAATTTCATACATTCCACACAGTTTTTAGATCGCAGAATACATAAGTTATGTACTCTTTAGGTAAATACACTACTTACCTGTGGTTGTCACTACTGCCTCCCTTGGTCACCAGGAGAATTTAAAATCATGGTGGAAACAGCCATGGATCTGTCAATGTCCCTGATCCCAGTCTTGTATTTGGTAACACAAGTGAGTTTTAGCAGGAAATTTATACCTACTTAGCTGGGACTCCCATTTACTTGCCTCCCAGCATCTGTCGCAGTTAGGACCAGGTTACCATCTTCTGGACAGTGGAACTGAACAGAACTGAGTCCCTGGCTATATAAAAAAGAGAAAATTGTAGTTGTTCTTTTAGATACTTTTTTTTTTCCCCCACTGAGTGACTCATGTATACTTTATTTGACTAAATGTTAAGTTCTTGTTCAGTCTAGAAACTCTTTATGAAACATATAAACGTTCTTAGTGTTTCATATCCTATTTGAGAGGAATTTTCTTTTTTTTTTCTGCAAATAAGGCAAAATATCGTCATCATAACTGTATATCTGTCCTTCAGCTTTTGTAGAAAACTTTCCTTCATCCCTGTAGACTTTGTCAGAGCTACTTAACGCTCCCTTCTCTGCTCTGGCCCTGCCCTACATTTCTCGTACCTTAAAAGTTCTCACAGTGCATTGCACTTGTCTGTGGCAGGGTGGGACAAGAACCTATTTATTCACTCTTTACCCCCAACACTCTTTCTAATGCAGCACATGATACATGGTTAAGTTCTTAATAAGTAACTAAACAGTACCTTACCTGAGTCCTTTAGTGTACACCCATCTTTTGGGGGGAGAGGGGTGATTATTTTTCTTTTTTCAGGATCAACATTCTGGGAAATGGAAAATGAAACCCATTTTGCTTCTTAAACTATTTTGGGATATTTATGGACCCCAGTGCTATTTGTGCAGCTCCGAGGCTTCCCTTATGTCAGATCATTAAATGCACCCCTCGACACAGACCCTGAGACTGTTAGTGAATCACTTCGTGCTCAATGTCCTCTCAATCAGCAGAACAGCGCATGGCACAATGTGCGTGTAAGCTGGCACAGAACTTTCTTCTCTCAACAATGTCAGAGGCAAGTTTTTCTAAGATAGTTAAATCCCCCTAGTTGGGTAGAAAATCCATCTTGTTTGGATTACACTTTTCTTTTTTGATCTGACAAGTTTAGAATCCTTATCTTTTTAACCATCGTTCATGCTGAAAATATCTACCAACATGTCTTACTTATTAATTAAGAATCTTTGAAGATTTCCATGGGAAACAATGCTGACTAAAACAAATTTTCAGGATACATTTGCATCAGTGTATTTACTTAGTGGTGTTGGTTCCATTAGATTTTTTTTTTTTTTTTTTTATAGACATCCTCTTCTCTTTTCTTTGGAAGTTGCTCATTGGTCATGCCACAAAACAGAAAACAACCCGTTTCCTTTCAAAAGCAAGCTGAGTGCATGGTCTGGCAATAAATAATCAGAATCTCCATTCTGTCAGTTTTATCCCAAGAAGTCTCCTTCTCTAAAGCCGTGGGGTCAAACACTGGGGATTTATGGAATTCCTATTAATTCAAAGAGTGTCTGAGTCCTCCACTTAGACAGGACGATAGTGAATTGGTAGCTGTGTAGAAGTAGCTCTTGTATTATATGCTCCGCACTGTAGAAAGGTAGAATCAGGGGTGCCTGGGGGGCTCGGCGGTTGGGTGTCTGCCTTCCGCTCAGGGCATGACCCCAGGGTCCTGGGATCGAGTTCCGCATCAGGCTCCCTACAGGGAGCCTGCTTCTCCCTCTGCCTGTGTCTCTGCCTCTCTCTGTGTCTCTCACGAATGAATAAATAATCTTTAAAAGTAAAAGGTAGAATCTGCACAAAAGGTCAGTTTTGCGTGACTCTTATCTTTTAACATGTTACCACTTTTGCTCCACGTATAGGTTAGGCATTAGTGCATGTGCAAAAGTAAACACATACACATACATCTACACATCTACATAAAAGTACTAGATATTAGTTCTAGATTAAAGGCCGATGTCAAGTGAGTTGACATCAGCCTTTTGGGAAACTGGGTGAACTTGATCCAAATATGAATTTCACAGCTTTGTGAAAGTGGGGAACCCACTGCAAAGGCCTGCAGGTTCCACGCCCCACAAATACTTTCCTCCCCGCAGTCGGATGCCATTGAAGTCAAACCTTCTTTGAAAGGCAGCCCTTGATGACCTTTCAGAGCCCGCCCATGTTCATTGATTGACTTCCCCATCTGTTCCCCTCCCGGGAGGCATGTGTCTCTCTATTGTGGCTTTCGTCACCTTGCTGGTTAGTTGCTGTCACCCTGGTGCTTACGTGCCGCCCTCTGGGGGACTGCTACTCGCTCAGTTCAAGGGCAGGAAGCGAGGGAGAGAGGGAGGAGGAGTTAACTGTATGTTGGGTAGGTGGATTGAAGGCCAATGATGCGTTAAAAAGGGACGCCAGCTTTGACCGTGTCAACACGTGCGTTATTAAATAAAGGGTGGGCCTTGCTGGGACATGTTTTACTGGGTAATTTAAGTAGTCTGTGACCTGTGAAGACGTTGTTATTCACTTGGAAGTATTAATGGTATATCTATAGACGTGTCTGACACTTCATTAGGAAGCTTAATGAGCTTTTCAAGGGGACCTTTGTGGTCAATTCCGTCCTAACATGTTGTTATAATATGATCAGAATGAAGAAGAAAAACTCAGTTAAGGTAAACACATGATTATGACTGACAATGAAAATATTGCTCTGATTCTACCCACGTGATCTTTTACGGACCAGTGAAGCCAGAGGAAGTCTCAGGCCACATCTTGCCCCCACCGGTGACCTTTGACAGGTGAAAGGCCGTAAGCTTTAAAAGGACCAGGCTGATTCCTTGTACGGCTGCTTTGTTTCTATTTGGCACTAGTTAGGACTCACAGAAACTAGAACTTCTGGCCACCTTTCTCCAAAGGTGCAGTTATTTGAGCGTGTGCTCCCTTCCATGCTTTAGTTACTTTAGCGCTTCAGGTAGCATCAAGGCAGGCAGGCGGGATGGAACACACCGTTGTATTCACTTATGTTTGCTTGGTAGGACCATTTGCCCCTCACTGGCAACTTGGTAAATAATTATATTTTTTATTCAAGCCCTTAGAAAGCCCTCAGGGTTGTGAAAAGATTGTAATGTGTCTCTTAGGGCAACCTAAAAAATAAGTAGCATACTATGCATTTCATGATTTTAATTTCATTATATATGTGAGTTTATATGCATAAATCTTTAAAATGTATTCAATATATATTTATATATAAGAGACTTTATTCTGAGATTTTAAAATTTATTTTAGAGGGGGAGAAGAGCATGAGTGGGGGCAGGAGCAGAGGGAGAACGAGAGACTCTCAAGCAGACTCCCCTCTAAGAGCAGAGCTCGAGGTGGGGCTCAGTCTCACCACCGTGAGATCATGACCTGAGCTGAAACCAAGAGTTGGACGCTTAAGCCCACTGAGCAACCCAAACACCCCTATATAAGACATTTTAAAGGGTTAATGTATTTTCCAAATATAACTGCATGCATGCATGTTCAATATAGAAACAAAAGAAAGGAATAAAGAAAATAAGAAAAATATGAATTTTTTTGTTTCAACTATGGAAAGAATAAGTTAGAATATGTGAGTGTATCTAATAAATATAGTCCTGATTCCTCTATTAATGGGATATATTATGTTTTTCTTTCCAGCTGGCATTTACACAGATTTTCTCATGGTCCTAAAAGTTTTTGGTAAACTTCAAAGAAATGGCTGCTTATTTATAACATCTGTCCCTCTCCTAAAGAAATTATCTACCAGTCTAATTATCTGTCTACCTAATGATCTATTTAGATAATAATTTAATGATTAGAGGTCTATCCTTGACTAGATTACATATTCACCTACATTTTCTTCTAGATGTCGTCATGAACAAATTTTCAATAAGGAAACTCTATATTAATAAGTAGAAAAATGCTATTTATATACTCTTTAATAGGATCTGTACACTTGGAAAATGATTGTCACTGAAACTTAGAAGGATTGAGGATTTTTTTTAAATCATATTTAGCCCCAATTAATAAACATCATTGAAGAATGAGTGGGTTAATTAAATGTTCCTGCTAACTCAAGTTACTCCTCGATCCCGTGTAGTGATTTTAAAAAGGCCTTAGTATTTCCACATCTATAATCGGGCGTCCTTCTGAAACTTCCGCCAATTAAGTTCTTAAAAAATTAAGCTCCTCTGACTATTTTGTGTCTTCCAGAGCCTCAAGCTCAGAATGTCAGTTGTGCTTATCCATGACTCCAAAAAATTGAGTTGAGTGTATACTGGTTATAAATCCAGCAATTTCGGCAGGCTTAATTCCTTCTTCCTTCAACTATAAAATAGAGATAAGCATAGTATCTATGTCATAGGCTTATTATGAAAACTTCAGTATATGGAAAGTACTGGGAACAATCACTGGCTTATAGTCAGCCTCTCAATATTGGCTTTAATCTGTATAATTATTATTATCATTGGGATTTAATGTTAAAATATATAAAATTGCATGTTGTTGTCCAGTGATTTTCACTTACATCTATTAAAAATATCAGTGTGAGCAGTGATAGGACCGTGGAGAAAGCACTCAGTTGAGATTTCTAATTGGTTTGTTTTGGGTCACTCAGTTTTTTCATGGGTCTCTAACACCCACCACAAGATCCTTTGTTTTCTTTTTCTTTTTTCTTCAGAAGATCCTTCTTTCTCTCCCATTTGTTTTCTGTGCAATATGTTAAAAGTAGATGGGAAGTCAGGTTCATAGTCAATACTTGTCCTTACAGCTAACAAAACTAGGTTCTCTGTGCGACACACTTGCCCGGGTGTGCTTGGGGTGTTCACAGAATCAGTATTACCAAAAACGTGTTGCTCCCTGTGTGCAAAGCCCTGATCCCTGCAAGAAATGGTGACTGGGACACCACCTGAGTGGAATAAAATGATCCAGATTTAGTCATGAATTCTCCTTGCTAAATGCTATTTCTAATAATTACATAGGAACCTCAAGGTCAAGAGAAGATCACTAAGACTGGACAGAGAGTTCTGGAAGTTTGATTATGTTTTCACAACCATTTAGAGCACCGCAGCATGCAAAAGTCTAAGTAAAAATAGGATGAAAAGCAGGAATTAAACGTATGTTTGGAATGTCCCTAGCTCCATCTATAATTTTATTTTCCACTTCAACTCTGAATCTTTTAGAAATGTGTCTATCTCTAATATATTGTATCATACATATATATTTTACCAAATAAATATTTATAGATACCAATATATGCATGCATACATATGTGTGAAACTTGGATCCCCAACTTGATCTGAGTATGAAAACATGTTATTTTCCCAAATCCTGTTTCTTAACTCTATTTTCAGATGTAAGACTGTATATTGTTAAAATTTCAATTTTGAAAGAGAGTTGCTATTTACATGTTCTCTTCGGGACATGTCTTTTAGGGAATCATTTGTAGAACACCTTGGCCATTCCCCTCTTTGATAAACAACTAAATAGAGGTCTTTTAAGGCTAAGTACCAAGACATAGTATTTATTTTACTGACTATCAGTGTGCTCTTATTTCTTAGTTAATGAAAGATAATGGTACCCATTTGGGTTTTTTGATCGATATGTTAGTTTGGCTTTGATTGGCAAACATATACCCGTTGATATCACAACCTTTTCGTTGTCTCCTAACCATCATGTTCTCGTGTCTCTTCTTTATCCATCCTAGTTTGTACTACTCATTCTAATAATCACCCCCTTTGATGATCCCTCACGTCCCTCATGCCTCCCTTCTTTTGCCATACACAAATGACTAAATCTCAAATTTCATTAAATCTAAATCTCCTTATACCCACCCTAAGCAGAGGACTGTGTCTAGTAAAAATCAAATAAGCATGATGACTGATCTCATTTTGAACTTATGATCAATGATCTTAAGTGGACTCTTACTGCTAAGCAGTCCTGCATTCTTGTACATTGCACAGTCTATTAATTCTCCCCAAATGATGCCCGTTGTGTACTTCCTCTGTCTCCTCAAACTTTAAACTCCTCTGGCTCAACCCATTGTATTAGTTGATATCCCTGTGTGTTAGGTTTCTCCAGAAAAATAAAACCAGTAGAATGTGTGTGTGTGTGTGTGTGTGTGTGTGTGTGTGAGAGAGAGAGAGAGAGAGAGAGAGAGAGAGAGAAAGAGATTTATATATATCATTTATATCAAAACATATCCATCGATATTGAGAGAAAGAGAGATCTATTTTAAGGAATTGGCTCACATGATGATAGAGGCTGATAAGTACAGAATCTTCAGGATAGATTGGCAGGCTTAAGACCCGGAGAAGAGCCGGTGTTGCAGGTCGGGTCTCAGGGCTGTCAGCTACAGAATTCCTTCTTGCTTGGAGTCAATCTTTTGTCCTATCCTTCCTTCGACTGATTGGATGAGGCCCTCCCGAATTACAGAGCAACTTGCTTTACTCGAAGTCTACCAATTTAAATATAAATCCCATCCAAAACCACACTCACAGAAGTATCCAGAATAATGTTACACTGAATATCTGGGTATTGCAGGCCAGTTAGGTTGACACATAAAACTAAATGTCATACCCTGCTGCTTCTTTCATCAAGAAAATAGAAGCTGTATATGCTGATTTGTTTATCTTCCCTGCCAGGTCTACTTTCTAGCTATTATTACACTTCTCTGTGTCCCCTAAATCTGTACTCTGTAGACTGTATCAGTTTGTTATTTTGTCTTTTGGCTTCCCGTTGGGCTTGGGAATTCCTGGAAGCGGACGGAAGGAAGCTGGATAGTGAGGTCAGTACACTTGTATATTCTCTATACATGGTCAGCAAGAGCTGTTAGGATCTTCAACCAGAATCCATGGTTTCTGTTAAGGTATATCTCTCTATTTTAACTTTCTTCCATAGGATTTATGTCTCCGCCCTTCCTACCCAAAGTAGTTATAGCTTCAGCCTCCTGTAGTACTTCTTCTGGTTCTCCTTCACACTTCCTACATCTTGAGGAATGGTCCATCAAACCTCCATAAAATGATGCTAATTTGATTGTCCAGTCTTTTCTGAAAGAAATCTGATTAATACATTTTTAAGAATGCTTTTACCTGCTCCTAGAACATCTAGAAATCTATCTACACTGTTACCCATCTACCTTGCCTTTACTGCTTATACTGGGTGAATTACCCATACTCTTAAGTCAGTCCCTACACTTGTGCATTGGATCTATACTCATACTCAAGAATATCTAATAATTATCCCTTCTCTCTTACGTATCATCTATTTCTCTATTTCATAAATACTATGCTGTTGCATCACCCATCTTTGAAATGTCATGGCTTAACCCTGGATTGCCTTATAGTTGCTGCCTTATGCCTCTCTCTTTTTTATGGCAAAACTCTTTGAAAGACTGCCTGTACTCTTAAATATATTTTCATCCATATAAATTCACACTTGACCCCACTTCTATAAAGACAGCTCTTTCCTTTCAAGGTCCAGTAGTATTCTCCATACTGCTAAATTGGAATGTTAGTTCACAGTTCTCATGTTAAGTCATAGTATCTGTATTTGCAATATGTGATCACTCCCACATTCCTAAAATATTTGTTTCACTTGGGTTTCATGACTCTATATCTCTGGGATCTTTTCCTTTCTCGTTGACCATTCCTGCTCATTCTTCTTTGATAACTATTTAACTTTTTAGATATTTCATTGTTGGAGTACAACTTCAGTCTTTAATCCTCTTTTGTTTTTATTTTTATTTTTATTTTTATTTTTTTGAGAGAGAGAGAGAACACGTGCATGTGTGTGAGTACGGTTGGGGTGGGGGGAGAGGGAGATGGACAGAGAGAGATTTTTAAGGAGATTCTATGCCCAGTGCAGAGCCTGAGGCATGACTCCATCTCATGACCTGCGATCATGACCTGAGCTGAAATCAAGAGTTGAGTACTTAACCAACTGAGCCAGCCCCTTTTCCACCTATTCTTTAAGTGGCCTTTTCCATGTCAAGTCTGTGAGTAGTGTTGAGGAATATATACTTCTCATATTCATATTTTCTGCTGAGACCACTCCTTTGCATTTCAGGTACTTGTGTCTAAATGCTTCCTCAACAACCCTATTTGTATGCATAGGGATGCATAACAAAATGACACCTCAAACTTAAGAAGTCCAAAAGCAATTAATTCCTCTATTACCTTCCTCATTTGTGGAGTTATTGAGACAATTTGCGGTCATCTTTAATGTCTCCCTTTTTCTTGTACCCCTACATATAAAAATAAATAGTAGAGTTTTATCTTAGTGATTTTATGCTATAGCTACCATTTTAAAATATTTTCAATATTGACTGAATAAGCAAGTTTAATTAAGATTAAATAAATCTGTCCTAAGTTTTTGACCACCACAGTTTCAGGAATCATTTTCATTATAAATTTGCATTTAACTTTAAAGCTACACCTTTCTGTGGGATACGGTGGCATTTTCAGTGGACCTCTAGGTGGTTTCTATACAATATATATAAATTATATAACTGGTAAATAAATATATTTTAACATTATTTATCATGATATGAGAAAAACTGCTTGAAATTCAGAGGCCAGTGTCAAATCTTTATCATAATCTGCCTCTCCATCAACTATTTATGATTCTAAGTACAATTGATACGTGCTTAAATTACTTCACTTTGAATAGTTTTTTGCCTTTTAATCGGTACTACTTCTATTTTAGTTTTTTTTAAAGCTTTTTTTTTTTCCTCCCTGAAAACCACTAGTTGCGTATTAAACAGCTCTTCTATTTGATTTTTGGTATCTCTCTATCATGATAATGAGAGAGTGCTCAGTAATGACTTCAGTAATAATGTGTCCATTAAGTGTCCAGAGCTTTGCCTTCATGCCGTAGGAGACCAAAGCACAACTGATAAATAACCATTTCTCCAGGAATCTCACAAGGTAATAAATTAAAATAATTACTAGCAAACTGTTTTATTGGTCATCAAAGAGTTAAATTACCTTATTGGTTATCTTAAGTAAAGAACTTACACGTTATATTCTTTTTTAGGAAAGAGGGGAACTATTTATGGATCAACTTTTTAGTCTTTTCAAGCTATAATCCTATTATGTAGAGTCTTGAAATTATCAGAAACACCCTTTCTGTGATCCAAATTTCAAACCATGAAAGCAGTAAAGTCAAGGGAGCAGAATCTTTGATATGATAAGGATTTTGATGTGATAAGGATATGTCAAGGATTTTCTCCTAATGCTCAGGTCCGTTTCTTTTTGAGTTTTTGTTGTTGTTGTTGAATCCAAAGAAAAAACTTGCTTACTTGCTTGCTTTTTCTTTCTTTCTTTCTTTCTTTCTTTCTTTCTTTCTTTCTTTCTTTCTTTTCTTTTAACCTTAGAGAGCTTTGAAATGGAACCCTTTATTTTAAAATATTGCATTATTTTTTCTATGTATAGAGAATTTTATTTAGCTCTTGTAACCTATCTCTCTTATACTTCTATGTTCAAAGTCACGGAACTTTATGCAAGTCTGTAACATAACAAAACCACTTCTAGCACCACTTACTGGGTGCCTACTCTATGTGAGGTTCTGGGCTAGTAGGCTTTTTACATGTATTACTTCTCTCATCTCTATAGCAACCCACTAGGGCAAATGTTATTATCTCTGGCTTCATGGAAAATGTAATGAACCCCAGTGAAGTTGGCATGCTTAATTTCACCCAGATAGTAAAAAGCAGGGACTGGATTTGAACCAATGCTTAGTTGACTCTAAAATCCAGATATGCCATTAAATGATATTTTCCTTTCATGAAGTTCTGGCATTTTTCTTTTTCCTTTCTTTTTTCTTAAGATTTTATTTATTTATTCATGAGAGACACAGAGAGAGAGGCAGAGACACAGGCAGAGGGAGAAGCAGGCTCCATGCAGGGAGCCCGATGTGGGACTCAATCCCAGGACTCCAGGATCACATCCTGGGCCGAAGGCAGGCGCTCAACCACTGAGCCATCCAAGGATTCCCCTAAAGCTTTTGTTTAAATTCCAGTTAGTTAACATACGTGTAATATCAGTTTCAGGTGTACAATATACTGATTTGACACTTCCATACATCACCCAGTGCTCATCATGATAAGTGTACTCTTAACCCCCTTCAAATATTTCCCCAATCCCTCCACCCACCTGCCCTCTGGTACCCATCTTTTTGTTCTCTACAGCTAAGAGTCTGATTCTTGGTTTACTTCTCTCTCTTCCCCCTTTGCTTGCTTGCTTTATTTCTTAAATTCCACATGTGACTGAAATCGTGTGGTATATTTGTCTTTCTCTGACTGACTTATTTCACTTAGCATAATACCCTCTATCTCCATCTGTGTCCTTAAACATAGTCATGAGAGAGCTATATTTACATGCATTTCTCCTTTTCCTTTTGTGTTCTGGTCCTCATTTATTAATAGAAAATCAGAAAATTCTCTTTTACTGAGTTTAAGAAAAAAGTAGAATCTGTTTTCTTTAACTCTGACCTTGTGTTTGTCATTTCAAGTAGCAAGTAAGTAAAGATAATACCTTTTAAATGTCAAATTCTCCATTTGAGTCTAAGTAGAAGGTTAAGAATTTAATCAAAGAGTCTGGCCTTATTAGCCTTGTCGGATCCCATTAGCTGACTTACAGAGTTTGAGAAGGAAGTGCTATTAAACCCTGGCCCAACAGAAGAGAAAAGTCAAAGGCTTCTTAGAAAAGGAAAAAGTTTTCCTCAACTCTGCTAGGATCTCTGTCTGAAAATTAAACTGACAAAAACAGGCTAATAAGAAAAAAGCGTACAGTGATTATTTAATAAGAGTTTTATGTGACATGGGAAACTTTTTTAGGAAATAAAGACCCAAAGCAACAGGCCTGTGCATTTTTATGCTAGGTTTGATGAACACTGGGCAATTGTGTAGAAATATAATAGGCTAAGGAATATAGGGTAATCATAGTAAACTCAGGGAAACTTGGCTAGTTGTGGTTGTTAGGGACTGTTCTTGGCATTCCCTGGTCTTCAGAGATGAGGTTGCACCTTTCCTCCAGGTATAGGGAGGGTACAACCCACATGAGGGTTTTATGATCTGTTTCAGTCAGGTAAGAAGGGTGAGAGGAAGACCAGGGTGACCTTCCTGCTTCTGCTGTTTTCTGAATCTCCTTCAGGCTAAAATAGTCAATATGCTAAGGTGCCATATTGTGGGGTAGTGTTTCCTGAGCCCCATCAGGTTGGTTGCACACTGTGACACTCCACATATTCTGTAGTATCCTGGTCAAGTGCAGAGATTTTACTTTTTTTTTTTAATCTTGGATTCCTATAGTAAGGGTTGAGTGAGTACAAATTCATAGTTCTTTCCCCCAATCCTGATGGTGCCCAATAGCAAGCATGTGCATTTTTAGGATGGCTAAGATTCAAGCTCATGGTAATGGAATCAGAAGACTAAAAAGCCTAATGAAAATTAAAATACCAACCTCAGACTCCTAGCCATTGTGCCTTAATCACTTGAGTGACATTGTCCTATATATTGTGATTCCCAGCACTTTAGAATGAAATAGGAGCTATGATGGTTGTATAAACCAGTTATGAAGGAAAAATCAATTGAGTGTGCTATAATTTAGATAAATGAAGCATGCCATTTTGTTGTCTCAATTATGCTTTGCTTTTTCATCTACAAAATATAAATAATATTCTCTGACTTATCTTTCTCCTAAGGTTCTTTCAAGAGTCAAACAAGGCATTTTTGTGAAAGTGCTCTTGGAGCTAATGGGTAAAAGATAGCACACTATCAATAAGATACAGGAGTAAGCCTGGCAGTCATAATAATCTCGTTAACCAAGAAGTTAATTTCAAGATTACAGGATTTTAGAATTTGAATAGATTTGGGGATAGTTTGGCTATAAACAACATCTTTGATGGTTTCTTGGTTTATTTGTGTTGAGGATAATGAGGACAGAGGAAGTTAAATGTTGTTGAAACTCCCCCAACAGTAGAATTCAAACTTGGCCCCTTAACCTCCTGGCCCATTTCACTTTTCAAAGTGCTCCTGCTTTACTAAGACAGCTCGTAATTATTTCTGTTTTCTTGACCACTAATATGGTATTCATGTAGATTGTACACATTATTTAGTGATGAAACAGCTCTATGGAAGGGCTTATGTATTTTGTACTACTTGTCATGACTTCTCTAAGTGTTTTCAGATCTGCAGTTTTCTTCCCTTTTATTTTGTTTGTTTGCCCTTTACTCCATCTTCTCTTGGGAATAATCGATGTGTGTGTGTGTGTGTGTGTGTGTGTGTATTGTTTTGAGCTCAGGAAGTTCACTAATTATTCACTAACTGAATCTGATATCTACAGCATTAAAAGCACATAAGAAGTAGAAATAAAATGGTAATAGCAATAACAACAACTGTGAAGAAAATACTTCTTGTAGAGAATATTTATGAGTTTCATTATATATAATTCTCCTAATATGTGAAGGTGAATGTACTAAACTCATTTCACTCATTAAGGAATAATATACGTTATTGAAATCATTCCGATAATTTATAGGAATTAGGAATCTCATAACTAAACCAGATATTCTGACTCGAACTTGAGCTCTCCACAGGGTCTGTACTGTAGGTGTGTCCGTATTTCAGCGTTCTATGGTTCTCTACTTGTACAGTGCTCTCATGTATTTTGGACTTAATCCTGAGAGAGTTAGATACCTAGGAGAAACATAGGGCACTAGACTATCTTGAGATTGTGTGGGTCACTGCTAATCTCTCATCTCTGCACACCGCAGAATGACACCCCTCCTCACTGGCCTGTGCCCATGCCTGCACAATTCTGGTTGGCTACAGAAGGCACTGACATTTAGTGACTCACCTTGTTCTGTTGACTGAGTGGTTATGAACTAAACTCCTTACTATGTTGTGCACGAAGTTTCTCGAGAGATTTCCTTTCCCTCCATAGACCAGGGCCGTGCCTTGAGACATTACGTACAAATATTTCGAGTTTTCTCAGATGTGTCACAACTTTTGTCTTTTGAGTGCAACTTTGAATTTTAGACCCCAGAAGAGTTCATTTGAAGCACAAAGTGGTGAATAAGCTTGTTGAATTTTTCAGGGAAAAAAAAATTGCTCTGGTGCTTTCGAGACCTTAAGCAAGTGGAACACACAAGATGAAGCTGTGTTCTTCCCATATCACCTGGGATTGTGTTTTTAAATAACTCGATCAGAATTTTCTATGGTTATGATGTCCTAGTTTTCTATATCCTTTGCCACTCTTTTCAGTTATACCTGTTGTTGGAAATAGGTATGACATTTTATTAGTAACCGCAAACACCTTGTAATTCAGTTTTCTAATTGATTTAGGTGGTTTATAAAAGGTGATATCAACTACAACTATTACTTGGTTTTGAAAGCATAATCATTGTGTGTGTGCATAGCTGCAAGGTGTAGAAAAAAAGAGTAAAGTGATAGTAAAAAGCAGATCCAGAAGATTTATACAATACACCTCGGCCCTGATTGGAATGTCAAAAATTTATAGGGCTGGCTTGTGACCAGGCTACTAGTGAGCTCTTGATGAGTTCAATTTTCTTATGGACAAATTGGACTGAACTTCTTTAGATAATAAAAATGCAGATTTCTATAATAGCTTTTTAAGTGAAATATTGCTTCACACTTGACATAATTTAGATAGTACACAGATTGTGTTTGTTGTGAAGTACATTTCTAGCAAAGCTTAGTTGAATGGATTATGTAGATACCGAAGTAAATGAAATAAATCCTTCTCAAGAGTAGTGCAAACTATTTACGTATTCATGTTTTATCCTGTACAGCAAACCATCCTCATGTGTAGGAAGTGGGGTAGACTTGGAGACAACGGAGCTTGGTGGATAGGGGTTCAGGCTTCAAGTCGAAGTACTGGTGCTGAAGTTCCAGCTGATCACTCACTAGCTGGTGACATTAGCCAAGTAATTCAACCACTTCCAGCCTCAAATCCTCTTGAATTACATGAAAAAGCAATAGTATCACTCATAGGGCAGTTGTGCGAGGTAAATCAATTTGTGTGTTATGAGAGGTAAATTAATTTGTGTGCATAAAGTACTTAAAAATTGAATAACTATTAGTCCTTGCCATTATCACATTATGGTATAAAATAATGCAAGATGCTGAATATCATCTTTGGTTGAAATGACTTTCTTGTGGCCTATGTCCTAATATTCATTTTGTGTACTTTTTTAGTCATACCTCCCCCCCACACACAAAATACAAATATCATTACACTTCTAGCTATGTACACCGTGACTATGATTTACAACCAAAAAATATACGTATCTGCTATTTTGGTTGTATCTGTCCATTAACATTCTCTCACCCCTTTGACTAGTATTTTGATAGCTCTTGGCAAGCCTGTTATTGGAAAGCATTATTTTAACTTCTATTAACACAATTGTCCTTTTGTTATTCCAAAAATCATGGCACCCCACAATTAAGAGTCTGATTTGACTCAGAATTGACATCTGTTAGTCTAAGAAAGATAGAAATTTTGAAATCCACAGTTGATGATATATGATGTCAACAAAGAGGATGATGATGATAATCTTTAATAGCTAAAGTTTGGCAATGAGTATACGAAGTTCTTTTATATAAATCATCTCATTTAATCCTAAAAGCAATTTTTTCAAGGAATGTACTTTCCTTCCCATTTTTCACATGAGGAGACTGAAGCTCAGAGGTTTAAGAATCTCATTCAAGGTCAGAAAGCAACTGAATTTCAAATCCAAGAGCTCTTACTTCTACCAATAAACCTGACATTCTGCAATAAAGGCACTCTCCATCTACTCATCAGTGATAATTTGAAAAAAAATGTTTTGTCATTGGCATCTTAATTTCATATTACATTCAAAGACAACGACTTTTAGGATTCATACCAGGAAACCTCCATAAAAACCGACTTAGCCTGGACGTTCTCTTTATTGACAGATTTTTCTTAGAAAACTTATGACAAGACACTAATAAGAGCCATAGGCAAACATTTAGTACAATTTACCAAACTGTCCCTTTTTTTCATTTATTTTTTGAGATGTTTTAAAGGCTTCGTTATTTATGAGAGAAATCAGTGAGGGCCTGACAGGTATTGAGAAAAATACAAAGTAAAGAGAACATTTGAAAGGAGAACCAGTTTCCAACTATGATAACCCATAATAATAGAAGGAATTTTGTTTTCATTTTCCTTTGCTTTCTGTTATTAGAAAGGTCTCTCGGGACGCCTGGGTGGCTCAGTGGTTGAGCATCTGCCCTCAGCACAGGATGTGATCCTGAGGTCCGGGATCGAGTCCCACGTCGGGCTCCCTGCGTGGAGCCTGCTTCTCCCTCTGCCTGTGTCTCTGCCTCTCTCTCTATTTCTCTCATGAATAAATAAAATCTTTTTTAATCTCTTTTTTACTTTTAATTTTTAATTATTTTTTGGACTCTGATGCTTTGTGAAATACGTAGGTGCTTTTTTATGTTTATTTTTTTATTTGAAAATTTGAAGTATAGTAAGCCTCTTCCTTTGTATCCATAGCATCTTATATTCTATCTTACTTTGATTTGGGGAACTTGCAATCAATTTTTACCACCACAGGAGAGGAGTCCCCTAAGTTCCCATCTGCCTGGTGGGTGACCCCAAATCACAATACACAATGGACATTCAGTCTAGAGACATCAGATGGAAAATGTATACTTTCCCTGTAGGCTATAAACTCTAGGACCTGGGTCTTTCCATCCTGCCTACTGAGCATCCTCTTTTCCCCTGCTTCCCATTAGGACAGGGGAAAGGATTTTCTAGAACTTAGAGAGAGTGGAGTGAGGGAGAGAATAAGCTGCACCTGCAGCTTCTGGAGTGGACCTGACATGCATTTCCCATAAAAATCATGCTTTGCCTAGTGGGCGGCCATGACCAAAGCAGTACTGCTGGGGTAAGAAGTGCACAGGTTAGGCTTACTTTGGCTAGGTGAGCTTCCTTCCTGTGTGTTTAATACTACTTCTAAGGAGTCACAGATGGACAAGCAATTTTCAAACTAATATTATAGGGTTGGAAACCTCAGCATTGCAAGGACGATGTATCGTTGTCATCTTTCCCTCCTTCTGCTCTTCGTCCGCCATTGTCATTGTCATCATGGTCATCATCATCCTAAAAATAAGTAACCCTAGCTGAGCCCTTTCAATATCCTATTCTAAGTGCTTTATGTATATGGGCTTCCTAGATTGTCACAATATTAGTATGAATTAGAAACTGTTTTTACTTTTATATAGAGAAGAAGCTGAGGGATGTGCAGGGGGAAAAAAAAAAACCTTACAAACTATTAAATTCATGTCAGGCCATCTGACTTCACCTTGTTTTCTTGGAGATGCTTTAGCTTATAGGTCTTGAGTCTGGCAGACGTAAGTTCAAGTATGAGCTTTGCCAAATACGAACTATGTGACTACAGTAAGCCCACCTTGCATCTTGAGCCTCAGCTTCCTCATTGATAAAAGGGGATAAATAACAATAGCTATTTCTAGTAATATTGCAGATATTACATAAAATAGGGGGGAAATTATTTTGGCTTCTGGCAGTGGGACTTACCATTCAGATGCAAGAGTAATTCTGCATTATTATTTTTCAATCAGAAAGAATCAAGCAAATTTAATGTTCCCTTAAGTTTAGACATTGAGCATAACTTGCTGATTGATTGCTTCAGTAAATGGGAATTTTAATAGACGTGCTTAATTAATTTAGCTAATTAAACAACCCTGGATATCATTGGAAATAAAAGAGAGCAGGAGTCCAGATTTGATATTTTTAATTCCATTTTAGAGCACTTCAACAGCCTTCTGTTTCCTTTGTTCGGCTTCCCATAGAGTGCTCTCCACCCAGTCCCATCCTTTTCCTTTCAGGGTTGAATGCTAGCAAGGAGAGGACATTTCACCTCCCTTCTCATCCCTGCTCCCCCCCATTCATACAGCTGAAGCCTTGCAGGTAACAATACTGAAAGCCTAACCCCTGCTGAAACATTCTTGTCAAGGCTTTGTTGGGAGATTTTTGAGAAAGATCTAGGTGGCACCCGCCTCCTGCCTTTCCAGCAATATTTAATTATGTGTTGCATCACGTTGTGCTGTGAGGGTGCGTAGCACTCACTTCCCACATGACAGAGTCAACAAAACCACCTGGGTGTGTGACATTCTGATGCTATCAAGATTGCTAAATGGAGGAGATGCAGGATAAGGGTTCAGCAGGAGTTCCTGGGTTCCCTAGATAAGCAAGTCTGCAGACAGAGTGACCGACAGCTAGGCCAGCCTCCTATGTTGTAGCCCCTTGTTTACTGTTCAGCTGGAGAACGCTGAGGACAGGACACTAGACTTTCCAGATCCCAGGCTCATTCACCTCCAGTTTGTTGTTCCTGCTGAGAGACTGAACAGCTCCTACCAGGCCTGGTTCTCTGGTGCTCTCTTTTAGACAAGTTGGGAAAATCATGCAAATACTAATATAAGCCTAAGTTGAAAGTTTCTAAATAAAGCGGATAAAAAATAAACTCTTCCCTTTAAATTTATTTTTCCTGTAATTCTTTCCCAAACCTTGAAAATAGCATTTTTTTTGCCCTTGAAACCTATTTTATGGTGATATATTTTTAGTGTCAAATGTGTAGCTAAAGCCATTATGAGTTGTACCTGCATTTACCACCAGACTGAAATCACTTGTAAAACTGCAGAATAGATTCAACCTTCCAAAGCCTTTTTTGTTTCCTGTTACTTTATGAAACCGTTTTTTTTTTTCTTTTTAAGTTGTGCTCAGCTCCAAAATGTAAATTTCCTAAAAGAACTCTTATTTATAAAAGTTTTCTCTGGGGGTTCATGTGTAACAAGGGAATATTGCTCCTGTAGAACCAACATACAACTCGTCACACCGAGAAGGTTCTGATATAGAAGAATCTCTAAAAGCAAAAGTAATTCTTAAAAATCATGACTGGCAAGGGAATATTATTTCCCTATCCTAGGAATAGCTGCTTAGCCCCACCTCCCAGATCCTAAATGCATTTTCAGAGCCTCTTAGATGCCCCTTAATGACACCTTTTATCCAAGTCTGTCGTGTTTGTTAATCTGCAAGAGTTGCAGATTTTAGAAACGTGTTAGGTTTGGGGAATATTATATTAAGCATTTTATTATGTTAATTTATATAGACCATTACAACAATATTGTGGAGTACATGTCACTATTATTATTGTTGTTGCTGCTGTTATTATAATGGTTATAGGATGAGGTTTAACATGTCATCCAGGGTAACACCTCTAATGGAAATGATTTTCTGGGACAATTCTTATTCCTACTACATATTGCATCACAAAGGAGACTGAGAATATGCTATTTTAGATTTTTTTAAAAGAAATGTATAAGGATCAGCTAATAATAGTATGGAGTATACGCAAAACTTTCTTAACTCAGTTTATTGTTTTTTAAATACAAGAAAGGACATGAACTAATGAAAAGAGCCTTGGTTTTAGGGAAATACCTGTTTCTGCCACTTAATAAATGTTCCAAGTTTGGAAAATCACTTCTCTGAGCCCGTCTCCTCACTTGCAAAATGAGTTTGATAATATCTACCTACAATTGTTTTTGTAAGTACTAAAATATGGAAGAAGCAGAGTGTATGGTAGAGTCTCAATAAGGGATATCATGAATGGGTTTTTAGAGGAGCTTTTTCTAGGAGGACCCAAGGTGAAATGAGTATTTCTTAATCATTGAGCAACCTGAAAGCATCACAAGGTTAAGAAAGAAATTGCGATATTGAAGCACACAGCACACACGCACCATGGAGTGGACAAGGAGGTGGGCAAGTATTGGCCGAGTGAGGGGCAATGGGTACGCAGGATAGTCGGATGAAGACTAAATATCTAGTGGGTCCCCCTAAGTTAGAAAGGTTATAGGAAGCACACCCTCACTTCATACTTTTTCCTTTGTCAACATCTGTTGGTTTCACTCTCGGAAAGAATTAGCTCAGCAAACATTTATTAAGTGACTCGGGTAAGCCAAGTGCAGTGATAAAAGAGGCTGGGAGCTTGCAGTCTGAAGATGTCAGGAGCCATCTCTGTATGTATTTTGATCTTTGAAAATTAGAACCACAGGTATGTCAGTGAGATCGTCTGGCTCACCATTTTTTAAACTTAGTTTGGATTGTCTGTGCAGCTGACTCTAAGACACGAATCCAAATCTAAATGGTCAATTTGGGAGGTAGAGGAAAAGTGGCAGGAGATGAAGTAAGACAGAGCATGGATGGTGGGTAATGAAGAGTGATAGAGTTTAGTCATGAGAGACTTTTAGATGACGTTATAAAACTTTTGTAAGCTATTGGCTGGGGCTGATTCCAATGATTTTAATTCCGTATTTCTATCTTGCAACATAAGCAAGACCAGTGTTCCCTGGCACAAAGCTCCCCCCCTCCCCCCCAGCAAAGAAATAGAGGTAATGGGAGTTAAATGCTAGATTGACTTGCAGGGATTGAGATGATATGGCCAATTTTATGGTCTGTAAAAGTGTGGATATTAATTCATAAAAAGTATTTAATGCTTAAAAATCTTTGGGGAAAAAGCTAGTTTAAACTTCAGGGCTTTTCTTTCTCTATCATTTATGAATGTTTAGCTTCAGCTTAGGAACATAGGAAAGACACTGGAACTGGTTCTTATCAGTTGGCGAGTGTTGCTTGTTAGATATTCAGGAGTTTTGTGAATCTGTTGTTAAGCCGTCAGTAGCTTGAAATTGGACATTGTGGGAATACTTATACCACATAAATTGGCAAATGCTACAAATCAGCCTTCACTACACCCAGAGCTTGGTTATTAGCATATCACCAAAATAGTGCAGATTTTCTCAAACTAAATATTTAGACCTTCAACTCTTAAATTACTGGAACATTGTATGGAATCAGTCTATGTGGGATTTACTGATCAAATCCAACTGCTTCTTTTTACAAATGAGGAAATATTAAGTCCATATCAATAGCAATTTACTCATTAAAAACAAAATTTCCATTATATGTGAAAAGAGATAAGGCAATGTGGACTCAAAATAAGTGGTTTCCAGTTATTTATAATTTTGTTGATGATGTTCTCATACTATTTCTTATCAATGTACCTAATAGATTTTATTCTATTAGCTTTGTTTTCCAAAATAAGATTTGGAATATAAAAGACATCCCAGGCAAATATTAAAAATGCCTTAGTCCTCTTCTCAAAAAGAGTCTCTCTGATAAGGTAAGCTTTTTTTTTTTTTTTTTTTTAAGGTAAGCTTTTTATACAGTCTTCTGTGAAACCACATATGAGTTCCTTAAAGGGTAGAAGTTGGCTTAATAACAAAACAACAAGAATAAAACAAAAGACCCATTTAATTAATATTTCTATTAAACATATTGGAATGTAAACAGACCGATTTAGTATTTCTCAGAGTACAGATCACAAAGGAGAGAGGTATTCTGGATACTTTGCATGAGATCATTCTCTGGTTATAACCCATTATGATATTAATGCAATTGACATTGACAGGTGAAGATGTGGTCCAATGTCTATGCTGTTTACCTTGAAAAATACAAATGAGGTCAAAAGAGAAATAAAAGAACTATCCTCACTGGAATCCAAGCCACTCCTATATAATTGTGAAATGTGATTTTGAAGGAGGCTCACACTTTGCATTATCGAATAGGTGGATTAGTTGTGAAATAGAAGTAATGATAATAGCAATAGAAATTAAAGAAGTAAGGATATTTGAAGTCTTCTAGAGTTTATAAAGCACTTTTATTTATATGATCACCTCCAATTGTAAATTAGTAAGTTAACCACGGAAACAGATGGCAACAATATAGGTACTATTGTCATATCAGTAAGCCCAACTAATTCAAGTAATTTTGGGGGTTTAAACAGTATAAATTCTAATAATGTTTAGTTTGTGTCTCTGTGAAGGTCACTAACATGTTATCTTGTATTTATTTAAGCTTCTGACTAGATTTGCAGCATACTTGGTTCTGAAGGTCGGCAAATTCCAATACTCACATAACCTTTCCTGGAGATATTATCGATAAAATAAGGCTTAGAAAATTTAATTCTTTTTCTGCCAATCTTTAGAATGGAAGAAACAGGTCTCAAACCCAACTTCTGACTCTGAATCCTGATGTCACATTCTCCAGGATAGATAAGATTTAAGATGCAATGCTAAAAATCTAATACCTTGGTTTAATTAAAGTTCTTATATGAATTACTCTTAGAGTGCATATTGCAGGAATAAACCTGTCTGGTTCATGTACTAATGTAAAATTTAATTATGTTTACTATGTAAATTGGCCTCCACCATCAGCACCAATCAACATGAAGTTGAATATCTATAATCCTTAACCTCTGATGTACCTAACAGTCAAATATAACAAGTCGCTATCAATTGTAAAACTAAAAAAAAAAAAAAAAAAAAAAAAAGAGAGAGAGAGAGATTTTCAGTTTAAATTTTGTGTGTGTATTTCAGTATAGGGTAATCAATTATATACAGTGATAACAGCTATAAAGTAGTCAACTGTTCAAAAGACTTTAACACATAAGAGCATATACTTGCTTAGTTAACATTCAATGTCATGTTTTGTATGTAAGGAAGTTCATACAAGTAACTTCCCATGTGAAAAAATAGGCTGAGAAAGATTTACACAAAAAGGAGTATATTTTAAAAGATTTTATTTATTTATTCATTAGAGACAGAGAGAGAGAGAGAGAGAGAGAAGCAGAGACACAGGCAGAGGGAGAAGCAGGCTCCATGCAGGGAGCCGGATGTGGGACTCGATCCCAGGACTCCAGGATCACACCCTGGACTGAAGGTGGCGCTAAATCGCTAAGCCACCTGGGCTGCCCAATGTTGTCTATTACTGAATGTACAATTCCAAAGGTGTTTCAAATTATTTTTGCCAAAATGCAAAATACAAGTAAACAAGTGAATGAATAAATAAAATGCATAAAATAAATAAAATGCACAAATGCTTGGATAATTTCATTGACCTCAAGTCATTCAAATATAGAGTTGGAAAAGGAAAAGTCTTACCTTGCAGAATTGCTGAGGATGCAAACTAGTCATGTACTAACATGTCACACGTGATCATGAATTACTTTCTTTTTTTTAACTCTTCACTCTCTCAGGACCCCTTTCCTACTCCCACTTCACCATCTCTCCTGAATCTGCCACCTTCAATTTGCAGAAGAATAACACAGTCAATTCTTAAGGGAGATAAAGAATGAATAATGGAGGAGAAACATGTGAAAATTGTCTTTTTTAAAAAATGATGACTTAAATATTTTTTTCTATTTTTCTCTGTGAAAAGGGACCAAATGCAAATTTTGTCCTTTGCTCATGTGTGTCTGTGTACCTACACACACGTGTGTGTGTTTGCCACTATGAAGTAGTTGGATTTGCTCAACGGACAGCTATATAAAAATAAATGATAAAATACAAAGATATGAATGAGGATTTGATTCACTATTTTACAATGTTCAGTAGGTTATACTGAATTTTTCTTTTTTATTTTTACAGTAGGGAAAAATAGCCGTTAAAGGATTTTCTTCTCATGATGAGGCAAAAGCCCAGTTGAGACTAGAAAAACGGTTTCCCCCACTTCAAGGGCTGAGGCCAGCACTGAAGCTCCATATAATTGCAGAGGAGCAGTCGAGTTTCCGTGGAGTTGTACTCTTCGGTAGTCGAAAGCCCGTTTTGTGTGTGAGTTTGTTCTTTTTGTGGAGTTACTGGCATCCAGTTAGTTTGTAGATTTCAGAATTTGCAACTTTGTTTACAAATCTCAGGAAGTCAAGGGAGAAATGTAATCAACATGCAAACACACATACACACCCAACCCAGATCAGTTTTATGTGTATATACACCCTGATTGTTGTGCCTTTTTCCCGTGCTGTATCTAGCATATTCGTTGAGCCAAATACAATTGCCATTTTGTGTGGTTTAAAAGGAATAAAAAAAAATAGCAATTTTATATGATTCAACC
The DNA here is from genome assembly GCF_018345385.1 of Vulpes lagopus. NCBI lineage: Eukaryota > Metazoa > Chordata > Mammalia > Carnivora > Canidae > Vulpes > Vulpes lagopus. The sequence continues at coordinate 3,875,910 of NC_054838.1, read as the reverse complement.
CAGTAGATGAAATAGACACAACTACTTTGAAGGATCCACATCAAGATCTGAGCCCTTCATTCTGGATAGCCCTTCATTCAGGACCTAGAACCTGATTAATAAATTTCTAAAGTTCTAGGCCATCTTATTTAATTGTAAAACTAGCATTTCTTCATTTAGTTCAACAAAGACAATTTCCTGGGCAGCCCGGGTGGCTCTGCGGTTGAGCACCTTGCCTTGAGCCCAGGGCCTGATCCTGGAGTCCCGGGATCGTGTCCTGCGTCGGGCTCCCTGCATGGAGCCTGCTTCTCCCTCTGCCTGTGTCTCTGCCTCTCTCTCTGTCTCTGTCCCTCATGAATAAATAAGTAAAATCTTAAAAAACAAACAAACAAAGACCATTTCCTGCTTAAATGTGCCATAACTGGGGAACACTATTAATGGTTTAGCCAATCTACCTGCTTTCATAAAACTTATATTCTACTGTTGAGAGAAAAATGAAGATGCTGAAGTATGTGCGTATCATAAAAGGTGATACAGGCATAAATAAGGCAGGAACAGGGATTTCATGTGATGGAGTGGGATTGCAATTATAGATGATGGTTTAGGAAGGCCTCAAGAAAAAAATGAAGTCCTGAAAGCAGTGAAGGGCAAGCAATGGGAATGTCTGTAAAGAAGCCAGAGCCCTTATGCTCCGCAGGTCCACGGAGGATGCAAGGGCCACTGCAGCTTCTGCTTGGTGCCACTCCTCTGCCCCTCAACGTGTTCCTATAGAGTTCCTACAGCTCTCGCTGAGTCTCCTCTTTCAACTTCTCTGTGTCCTAAATCGAGAACTCCCTGTCAATCAGGACCGCCTCCTAAAAGTCACACTCACTGTTGAAGTTAGAGGCAGTGAGGAACAGACATGAGTCTCAGTCTGTCCGTATGTGTTCCAGTTTGATTTCGTAGATTTTGGTTTGCTCTTGGGGACGCTGCCTTTTTCTTCTGGTTTTCTTACTGATTGTCAGCCCCAGTGTCTTGTGATTTTAGGCTCGCCATCAGCTGCAGAAGTAGTAGCCTTCCATAGATTGCTTTGCCAGCTTCCATAGTTGTGAAAGGTTTAATGCCTAAAGCAACTCCATATTCCACATCACTTGACTTTGCTTCCTTGATTGGATGTTAATTAAGACACTAATTAACCTTTAAAGCCTAATAGGCCCCTCAAATGTAGCATATACTCAATTGACTTCCTAATTCCTTCTAGACAGACTTATCCTCACAGTCTCACCCAACAGTTAATGGCAACTTATCCTTTCTGTTGTTCAGCCGAGAATCATGGAGCCATCATTTTGATGTTTCTCTTTTATATATGCCACATAGTCTGTCATTCTGTACGTTCTGTTAGTGTTACCTTTAAAATATATCTAGTATGCAGCCTTTTCTTTTTTCTTCCTTTCTATGGCACTCCACTGGTGGCCTAAGCCACCATCATGTCCTGCTTGGATTAGGTAAGTTCCTCCATAGGAAGGGAGTTAGATGAAAGAGAAAGAGCCTTGAATTTTTTTGAGGTCAAGCAATGGAGAGAGATCAGTGGAAGCAAACTGAAAAGGAAGAGTTGGAAAGACAGGAAGAAATTCACTGAGGATGGGAACCTAAAAAAAAAAAAATCACATGAAACAAACAAAAACGTGATTCAAGGGAAATAAAGATGTCATTTGTCATTTGTCATTTCTCCCCAGGACCGATGAATTAACTTTATTGGGAGGGTGGGCTGTAGTGTTTCATCAAGGTTGCTTACCAGGACATAATAAAGAATATATGCCAGGCCTGTACTAAAGTTAGGCAATGATAGAGTTTTATGAAATATATTTCTTAGGATGGATTACAAGGTATTTGATGTAAAAATCAAATTTTATACACTAAGCATTTTTGCCCGTATCTCTATGGATATTTTATTGATATCAAACGTCACATTGAGGGTGTTATTTATTGAGATGACAGATCCATGGAAAAGCTCACAAGGAATTAAGGGGGTGGGGGGAGTGCTTGTCTTAAAAAAGCCAATCTTCAATTCCCCTTCTTCTCCGGAGCTTCGTTTACTAGCAAATAAAGACTCCAACAACTCAAGCCACATGAACTATCAATAACCATTTGGCAGTTGCTCTTACATAATGAGCTGATTCCAGGGACTGAGCTTCTATTTCTGGCTCTCCAGATGAGTCACTCCACCTCTCTTCACCCTTAAAGATAGGGATAAATTGTTCCTTGGATTGTTCCTTGGCACACCTCATGGAGATATGTGAGGATTGGTGAGATCACATCTGCAGAGCTGTTTGTCACATACACAAAAAGTGAAATTGGATTCTTGCAGATTTCCATGGATGAGGGATGAAGGGAGATTTTTTTGGGGGGTGGTGGTGGTAAGGGACTGTAGATAGCAACTAAAGCATTAAGGAAAATGGCATGTATTCTCAAAGAAATTTCTAGTGAATGAGTGATGCTTTTGCTAGCACATGCATGTCCTAAAGATGCACGTGAAGTCCTGATGCCTTGGCTTCTTGGAAAATGACTCTCATTCTTTTGTCATGGTTTGTGGTATATGTGCCACCGAAGGAAGATGGCCATCCGAACGAACCCTTTCCTTTTCTCCTCTCCACACTCACTCCCTCGCTCCAAATCTTATCCTCTCTTTCTCCTCAGCTAATTACCTGTTACCACACTGAGACTAGTTTATTTCAGATTGCCACTATTCTCTCATGTTGACTATTGGAGTCATCTTCCAACCTAGAGTCTTACATCTCTCTATTCCGTCCTCAATATGCATGGTATACATCATCCTCCTTGCTTGGTGTCTGTTCCTTCCATTCAGTCCTGTGCCCACCATTCCCCAAATAGAGTCTTTACTCTAGACATACTGAGGTACTCGATACTATTTTGCACGTCTGGCTTTTGAATATTTATTACTTGAAACATCTCCTTTCTCTGGCGGGGACTATAGTAGAGAGAAGAAAAGGCTTTGTGTGGTATGCAAATCCAACTTCCCCGCTACATGACCTCGGCCAAAATTCTGAACTACTCTTGTGCCTCAGTTTGTCACCCGCAAAGTTGAGATAATAATAGTGTCTACCTCGTGGATTGTCGTGATGACTAAGTGAGATAATTAATCTTTGTAAAGCACATAATGCAATGCCTAACATGTGACAAGCAATGGGTAATTTTAGTTACTATTGTAATATTTTGGCCAATTCCAATGTATACATTATGTAAGTCAAAATTTGCTTATTCCTTTTTTGTGTAAACTTCCCTACTACATTTATCCCCCTAGCTTCAGGAAAACAGATTATTCCCTCTTTTTCCTTTAATAAAACTAATGATTGAAACTGTTTATGCACCTGCTTTATTCCCTGGACTGCACAAACATTTATTTCTTCAACCTTGTTTATTGGTATAGATCCTGACACCTAAGAAGCACTTCATAAATATATATTGAAAGGTTGAGTGACAAGTGAGATCAAATGGTTTCTATCTTAAAAAGCCCAGAGACATAAGGAAAGAGTCTCCATTTTTCCTGGAGAGTATGTGGTCCTCAAAGGCTTCATGGAGGAACTAGACTTCTTTCTGATACATATGAATATTCTCCTTTCCTGTGTTCTGAAATGAATTTTCTACAGAGAGCAACTCTTTGAGTTTACCTCTAGAGAAAGTCCTATACTTTTAACTGATTTCTTCATTGACCCACAGAGCTCAAACGGCTTGTCAACACAAAGTCCCAGGTGGCTTGTCATATTGCATCTTAGCGTGCTCAAGAGGATTGATTCTAGTATGTCAGAAATTTCTCAATATTAAATGATCAATATGAGAGCAAGTTGATTATTATTTGTAAACTGCATTTCCTGAACCAATATTGGTTCCTTAGCTTGGGCATGGGAGATAGAATTATTGTTACTTAAAAATGTAGTTCTAGGGGCAGCCCGGGTGGCTCAGAGGTTTAGCACCACCTTCAACCCATGGCCTGATCCTGGAGACCCTGGAGACCCGGGATCGAGTCCCACGTCGGGCTCCCTGCATGGAGCCTGCTTCTCCCTCTGCCTGTGCCTCTGCTTCTCTCTCTCTCTGTCTCTCTCCCTCTGTCATGAATAAATGAATAAAATCTTTTAAAATATGTAGTTTTAAATTTAAAGTGGAAATATGTTCAGTTCTCTATAATTAGGCCCCCCTCACGCAAAGTTCCTTATAAATGGCATATCAATGAATCCATTATTTCATGTCTATAATTTAATGATAACATGCTAAATTGTTGCAGATATAAGTAAAAAAACTGCAAATCAACCACCTATATATATATTTTTTTATGATAGACACACACACACACACAGAGAGAGAGAGAGAGAGAGAGGCAGAGACATAGGCAGAGGGAGAAGCAGGCTCCATGCACCGGGAGCCCAACGTGGGATTCGATCCCGGGTCTCCAGGATCGCGCCCTGGGCCAAAGGCAGGCACCAAACTGCTGCGCCACCCAGGGATCCCCTATTTTAATTATTACATTCAGTATTGTTTTTACTGTTAGAAGAGATATTTTCTATACTGACTTTGATGCATGCTTAAATCATTTGAAAAAAAAAATATCTCATATGATAAGCAAAAAGTATTAATCAGGAGTTTAGCTTTAGGCATTTTGAAGAATAGTGAATTAGATTTCCTAATACATTCATGCTTGCCTTTAGTAAAAAGTTTTAAAAATCCATCAGTAATAAGTTTTATTTGATTCAGTAATGTAACTCACCAAGTCACTGGGGACATAGAAAGAAGAGTTGACAGTAGACAGCCTCTAGAAGATTCTTTATTCTTTTTGATCAGCCTTTAGCAGCTTAAAGCAGCTACATTTCTCTTAAAGTAAGGACAAATGAGATTATTTTCATCCTTCAGACTTCTCAACCTCTACCTAGTTCAATGAAACATCCCCCTGAATGGCTAATATGTTTCTTTATCCTATCATGAGCTTTCAAGTGCGTGATGCTCTATATATTATTAATACAGCTTGCCAAAATGTCCTTTATGAAAACAGGGTAGTGGTTCTCAGTTTCCATCCCAGAGGAGTAACAATTAGAGCCACAAGATAAGGTCCAGATGTACTTAAATTTTTGATATCTAAATTCAGTATAATGGGTTATGCGCCACATGGGAATGCTAAAGTCTCTACCCAGGAGTGAGGATGGCTTGTATTGGTGCATTTCTCTTATCTCCTCTTTTCTCTTTTTTAAATAAATTGATGACTTTTATGAGCTCAGCACTTCCATTTACAAATATGGTGGTTAGACCATGTTAGCTCTAAAATCTTATTTTTTTCAGCTTTAACATTCATATTTCTCTAATAGTAATATCAGTTAAGGTAAAAGTTTAGATTCTGTGAATGGTAGGATTAAGTGGAAAGGAGGGTTTTCAGGCTCTTTAGAGCAGGATTAAGAAGATGTGAAAAACTCTAGTCATGCTAACCCAGGACAAGGACTCAAATAAAATTTAGTGACACTAAAGTATTTCTATTCTTTACACTGAAAAAACTGTCTTGATCTCATTTTACACCGTAAGTTATAGATATATTTATAAATACATGCATATACTAAAATATTTCCATAAAATATATGGCAATATGAAAAACATCTTGCCCCAAACAAAGATTGATTTTTTGCAATTGATGCTATGAACTCAAATATCTGAGAGTTTGTATCATCGTTTGGCTATTTGGTACGCCCTGTGTTAATTGCTCCATAAACCTTAGTTATCTCCATTCATCCTCATGATCATCACTCAATTGAGGTACTATTGCTATCTCCCCTTTGCAAGCAATGGGTGATGCACAGGATATATAGATGATAGTTTCTACAGTAAAGTGTATGTTTAAAACATTTTTAAGTGTTTGATAGCAATTGTATTAACATTTCAACTAAAACTAAGAAAGAAAGAATCATTTGCTTTTTAACATCCTATTACCTGCTTTAAACATAAGCCCTGCCCTCAGAGGTTGAATTTAGAAATACAAATTTTTGAAAAATCACTTGAGAACAATATAGCACAATGGTTATGTCCTATAAGTCAGACATCTGGATTCACATTCCATCATTCGTAAACCTGGTAAGTGAAAACACTCCCCTGATTATCATTTTTATCATCTATAAAACAAGAATAAAAGTATTCTAATTTTATGTATTTCATTGTGAGCAATAAATGAATGTTGTTAATAATGACAAACTTTATCTAGAGAGAATTACGCTTTCTCTCAAGTGAAATGAGTCAGAGGAAGATAAATGTTATATTAATTTCACACATATGTGGAATTTAAGAAATAGATGAGCAAAGGGGAAAGAAAAAGAGAGAGAGGCAAACTAAGAAACAGACTCTTAACTCCAGAGAATAAACAGGTGATACTAGAAGAGACGTGAGCGGGGTGGAGGATGGGCCAAATAGGTGATGGGGAGTAAGGAGTGCACTTGTTTTGATGAGCACTGGGCGTTGAATGGGAGTGCTGCATTGTACACCTGAAACTATTTTTATTTATTTATTTTTTTAAAGTGAAACTATTTTTAAATTGTATGTTAAGTAACTGGAATTTAAATAAAAACTTTATAAAATCTACAGATATGCCCCAAAGTTTAGTAATTAAGAAGAGAGAAGGATCTTTAAATGTTTGGATTTCAGATTCCAACTCTGCCACTTGTACCTAGCTAGGGATGTCATATAAAGGCAATAATATAACTAATTTACAAATGAGGATCAGTCTTCTGTTAAACAACCCAGTGAAAATTATGCAATTTATAAATGCAGATTTGGAATCTGAAATCCAAATTTCAAAAGATCATTCTGTCTTCAAAGCCCAGGTACTTTCCAGTGAAACTGCAAAGATCAGGAATACAGAGTTCTGAAGAACAAAGTCAGTTCCCCCAAATCACTGAGGATATTGTGAGAATTTACTCTGCTAAAAAGGCCATGAAGTGAGAGAGATTGGTACCCTCTCAGAGCACCAGGAGCACAGGATGCAGATCTGTCTTCAGTGAAGATAAGAAGTGGCAGTTTTGTCCAACTGTGGAGTGAAATACAGTTAAAAAAAAAAAATCACTGTTCAGGAAATGGGATTAGCAAGTGCATCACAATTCCTTGTACTTCTTATTTTTCCTCTTCCAAGTAGTGGCCTGTCATACACTGTAATATTTTCATGTACCATGGACACATCTTCCAACTCATTTTTGCAAATGTGAAGATAATAAGATTTACTAGTGTGTTTTTTTTTTCCCTACTGGCAGATTACATGTGCTTACTGAATTAGCGCTTTAGAAAAATGGCAGGCATGGGCCACATTATGCTCAAATGAAGATATGATTAAGGCACTAGCCAAAAAAATTCCCCAAGTTCTTTGAGTGGCAGGAACTTGTTTTTTTTTTTTTTGTTTGTTTGTTTGCTTTTTTTTTTAACAGCTTTAGTTCCATTCCTCTAAATATATTGACAAAATAGAATTAGCTGTCAGTGGGAAAATTTTCAAAAAAATCTCTACAGACGGATGCCAAGATGGATGTGTCTTACAGGTGGATGATGATCAGCTTCTTTGCATCAGGAAGACAGACAACAAAAGTGACTGCATCTTTAGGGAAATTCAGACAAAACACTTTTCTTTGCCTTTACGAGAATGATTAATTTATTAGCCAAGCTGAAAATATTGGACGCATTTTGTTTTTATACCATAGCTAAAAAAACATGTTTTGTTTTGTTAGCAATTGGCATATTCCTTAAAAGTTAAACTATCAAATACACTTCTGGCTTTAATAAGTAGTAAGTCTAAAGGTGGGAGGTGTAGGATTTTACTCTAAATTATTCATGTTAAAAATATATTTTTACCTTTAATGGAGAGATAAAACTTGGGCCTTTAAATATTCAGTTTTTTTCAAAACGGAACCCAAAGCTTGCAGAAATTATATAGAAAATATAGGGAAAGTTTTACTTTGTCATTTATTTTGTTCACGCAAAAAAATATTTATTGTGACCTGACCACATGTCATAGTCTGTGTTAGGCAATAAACATCACATCTACCTATCCTTATGGTTTCAACTTAAACATCGCTTTCACAGAGAAGCCGTCCTTTACCCCTGTACGTGGCTTGACTTCTGTAATATATTTTCAGATGTCCGTTAATACTCAAGTATATAAGCTATCATTATTGCTCATGTAATGTTCGTCTTCCCCAATTGTTTGTAAGTTTGTAGAGATATATTCTTTTAACGATTTTAACTCCAGTGCTCACAGTAAGAGCTTCGTATTTTTGAAATACATTGAAAATGCAGACATACACACTGTGAAAATGGGAAATAATATATTATTAACACCATTTTATTAAAAAAGTGTGGTGGACATAAAAGGCAGGCAAAATCTGGGTATCTGGGAATGTCAAAAAGACTTCATGGGCGAAGTGACTCTGTTGTGGTAATATTTGTTTATTTCTGGGTAGAAAAGGTGAGCTGGATATGACAGGACATGGAAGGAAGTCAGCTAACATAGTATATTTGGGTAACTACAAACTGGGGCAGAGAAAGTGAAGTGCAGAGTGCCCGGAAATGACCAGAAAATGAGTAGAAAATGAGAGTGACAATTCCTTACTTCCTTTGATGAGTGTTAAATTAAAATTATACATCCCTTTTATCGAGTAGACAGGAAGACCGCGTAACGTAGTCATGGTAGCTGAGAGTCAGATTGGAAGTAATTCCCTCATTTGACATTTATTGAGTATTTGATAAATACAAGGAAAATAACAGTTCGTGCCTTCCAGGAACTTTCAGCCTAGTAAGACAAAGCAGAGAAACCTATTAAAGATGGAAACTGTTGTAATAAGTGAATGCACACAGTGGCAAGAGAAGGACATTTGACCTGTGGAATTTAAAGAAAGTTTCATCTGGAAAAGTGGCATTAGAAGTATGTCATGGGCATTCACAGGAGTTTATTAGGCAGAGCCTGAAAGGAAATAGCAGAAAATAGCACGTCAGATACCATGGATCAGTGGAAATGCATGTTAGGTTCAACACATAGGGTGTATTTGAGCATATGTGTGTTGGCAAAAGGGGACAAGTTCAAGGAGTCCCAGGAAAAGAATAAGAAATGATCATAAAAAAGTAGTTCAGAGCCAGAGGTGATATAAAGCCACCTCAGACTAAAGGATGAACCTCACTTAGATTTTTTTCTAAGAAGAGTAATCTCATACCCATGTGCAGGAGTATACTAAGTGGAAAGGAAACTAGGAACGAGTCCTGACTAAAAATGAAATTTAGGGAATTGGCATTGGGATCAGTGAAAAATATAAGGCTTTAAGAATCATTCCCAAGATGACTTTGATGACTGATTGGGTAAGATAATGTGGGAAAATATGGAAACCAGAACAATCTATAGAGTTCAAACAGTTGGATGGGCATTGTGTCCTAATCCAACACCAAGGGACAGATATTAAAATGAACAAATCTGATGTTGTGAAAGGCGTCTTTTTCAGATCCCAGAATCTATCCAATGACAGAGGGAATTTCTGAAATTCAGCAATTAGAGTTAACTTCAGTAGAAGTTCTAACCTGGGCGACAGATGTGGACAATCAGATTTGGGTCCCACTTTGCAGCTCATAAATGGATTTGTAAAATAACAAATCCAGAGCATAGATGGCCTAGAAATACCTCAAAAACAGCATTGTAGGAAGGATGATTCATAAAAACAGCAACAACAAAAAACGCAAAACACTGTCTCTTTTATCAGGAAAAGACGGTTTCAAAAATCAGAAAAAATTAAAAAGTAACTAAAACACAACACGCAGATCGTTTTGTAAAATCACCTTCTCTTGTGAGGCAGAGGATTAGCTACTGATTGTTTGGCTAATTCATTGTCCTGTTGCATTAATTAGCATTTTTTAGGTGATGAGTGGCAGCCACTAATGTACACATTTCCAACACTAAGCAAGTCCCTGGAACAGTGCGTTTTCAATAACTACCTGCAGAGTGAATGAGTGTGTGCACAAATGAGTGTGTTAGTCTAGTTCTCTGGATACTATCTGCATCAATACCATTTTCAGTTCTAAACACCGATTCCTTATCAAAGTACTATTAACTGCTTTATCAACTCCACGTCCATTTTAGTTGACATTAAGCTTGGATCTAACCTCTTCTCCCACTTGTTATCAATAATATTATATTGTTTTTCCAGTTGAACCTGACTGGTTGGTGCCTTCCATCTGCTACTGGCCTTCTTTGGGGGAAAAAACAAAACAAAACAAACAAACCAAACAAACAAAAAAAAAAGCCAATTTTCAGTGCTGTCTTAAAGCTTTCCAGACTAGCTCCTTACACATTTTCAGTTTGTCTTTTTTTATAAGCTACATATAAGGGTTATAAGCATATTTTCAGGTTCCTTGAAAGGACACTATGGAAATAGTTGCTTTAAAAAACTGATGGTTAAAAAAAATAAAAATAAAAAACTGATGGTAACTACAGGTGGGTTGCAGAGAAGTGTAGCTGACTGCAGACTTTCTAAACAATTTTCACCACATGGCATATTAAAAATAATGGCATTAATACTAGCAATGTATTTGAATAATTATGACTTAATATTATTAGCAAAGTAGAATATAAATTCTGGGGTCACTTCTATGTACATCTTGGTTTACATCTTGTAAATTTTTTGTATGGCTCTTGACAGGTTACTTAATATTTCAGTTTTTTTTTTCTTTGAATAATTGCAATAGGACATGTCCTTTATAGGGTTGTTAGGAGGATTGAAAGCAAAAGCATTGTGTAGACTGCCTCACACAACATGGAATGGAGCAGACCCTCAGTAGACATTATTGCCCTATTGAAAGATTATTTCCTCTACTACAGAAATCTGAAGTCAAATTATGGTTTTCTTTCTTTTTTATTTCTTTCATCTGGTAGTATTTATCAATGGCCTCTGTTTGCCTCCTGTCCTAATTTGAATGGGGTCTAAGGAGTTTTTGTCAGTGTTTTCAGCCTTCTAAATACCATATCTGCCACACATCTGTATGTGATTCTTACTTAGGTTTTCATCTGGTATATTTTTGCTTATATCCTTTATGATATATTCTCATTACAGGAAAGAATGTGTATTTGTGTGCATGTCTATGTATATTAGGTGAAAGGCTTTCTCTTTTTTTCTCTATTGTTAAAACAGCTTTGTTGAGGTATAATTGATATACAAATAATTGCTCATACATAATGTATACAATTTGATTAAGCTATTTCCACAAAGTAACGGACACATCCATCACTTTTCAAAGTTTCCCTGTGAACTCCCCCTTTTTAAATAAGAACATGTAAAGTGATATGTACCCTCTGAAGTTATCAACTACCGTATACAATATCATTGACTGTAAGCACTACACTGAACAGCAAAGACTTGATTCATTGAGCGTATTTTAAACTTTATCCCTACCCACTGATCAACAGCTCCTCATTTCTCCCTCCATCCCCCGAGCCCCTCGTAAGCACTGGTCTAGTCTCTGCTTCTGTGAATTTAACTACATTAGATACATCATACATGTGGAATCATCTAGTATTTGTCTTTCTCTGACTGGCTTATTTCACTCTTCATAATTCTCCTAAGGTTCATCCATGTCCTTTGCTGTGAAGAAGTTAGAGTAACTAAAATGAAATAGAGAGTACAGGGTGAAGGCCACACACAATTAATTGATATTCAACAAGGGATGGGAAAAAGATAGTCCCTTCAACAAAAAAATGTTGGGAAGACTAGATATCCACATGCAAAAGAACAAAAGTAGATCCCTAGCTACACCTTACACAAAAACAAAACTCAAAAAGGATGAAAGATTTAAATGTTGAGACATGAACATACAGAAGTCCTAAAAGAAATCATGAGGAAAACTTTTTGGCATTGGTCTTGACGATAATTTCTTGCATATGACATGGAAAGCATAAGCAACAATATACAAGTGGGACTACATTAAAACTAAAAGGCTTTCTTTAAATAACACTTATTTTACTCAAAAGTATGAGTTTTAGGTATTATTAACAGAGTATATCTTTACATGTTTCTCATTCTTTATGTTGGTTATTACTGTCTTAGGATTCTAAGTCCCACCAAGTGGCTGATTGTAGCCTTCTCTTCACTAATGACTCTTATTCGGTGGATGACACTTTTTGTCAAGGGCCTTAGCGTATCTACCTCCCTGACCCATTTCCTAGTGATGGATTTAAATCTGAGATGGTACATCTCCATATTTCTGTTTGTTCATTTTGAGAAATTAATTGGTAATGATTTAAAAATGAATTCTGTATTTAAGTGAGCGGGGTTTTCAGTACTTTAATGATTGTTGGTATGTCCTTAATTATTATTTTCCTGTGTGTTAGCTTTCAAATTAATGTTATAAAATCCTTCTATTCATCTTCTTTATGTGAAGGAAACTTGAAATATTTGTCATTAGTTGTACAGATATAATCACAAACATAATTATTCAGCAAGTATTTTTTTATATATCTTTGAGTACATGTCAAGAGCTCTTCTAAAGTTAGAAAACCAGTGAAGAACAAGGCATACAGTATCCTTGTTACTTTGGGGCTTATGTTGGGGCATAGATTTCAAGTAGAGATAAATGCAATGAAGTTAATACAGCCAGGTGATATGGTACAGGATGATCAGTGGGGCCAGTTGTCATAGTAGGTTTCTTTATACTACAACATTTTAGCCTAATTCTAAATAATGAGAAGGAAGCAACTAAATGAAAATTTGGGTGGGGCATGGCTGTTTTCAGGAAGAATTGAAAGCAAATTTAAGGACACTGGAATTACAACATTCATAGTGTGTTTTAGAAATACTTGCATAAAGAGTAGTTGACCAAAAGGTAGTTTGAAGAAATGAGATCAGAGAGGTGGGAAGATTTGCATCATACAGGGCCTTACAGGCCATAGGAAAAAACTAACCATTTTGCCTTATGTCATGTATAAAATGAAATATTAGAGAATTTTAAGCAGTCTTGTAATATAACCAGATATGGATTAACAAAGTGATTATACCAAGGTGTGAAGAAGAATTTATAATTGATGAGTTGCAGAAGCAATAGGTGCAATAGGTCCAATTTGGTGACCTCCGCAATATTCCAGGTGAGGAGGTTCAGCAACACAGGCTATGTTAGCAACAGTGAGGATGGAGAGAATTGACTGTATGCTAGAGAAAGACTCTATAGTAGTTACTGAAGGTACAGGGGGATGTTTATGTAGAGATATAAATCAATGGTTTATCCTAAGTTTTGGGGCTGAACAAATGAATGGTACTACTTACTATGATAGAGAAGATGTGTAATACTTGAGAAAGTCCCCTGGAACACAACTAGGAAGATCTAAGTTATGGTTACTTTTTTCTTAAAAAAAAAAAACACTCTGCTAAGAAAGAAGTCACAAAATCACACTGATCTTAGTTTAATCATGTGAATTTATTTAGTTAGTTGTAGAGTCTGCTTCCAACTCTAAAGTCTTATAGTATGACAAAAATTGAATAAATTGCAAACTTCTATACCTCTCTCCTTTAAAAGCTCTAAGTATATTTTTATGTAATTATCTGATTCTCATACATTTTTGAAAATGCTATTTATGATGTTCCAATATATGAGGTCTGTACTTTCAAAAATATTATCGTGTATTCTTACACAGTGCCATAATTAACAATAAATCATTTTCAATTATTAGTTATAATACTAACAAAAGAAATTACACTGTGTTTTACATTTCATGCCAAAATGAAAATTCTGCTCATTATATATTATTTTTTGGTTAATGAAAATAAAGAAATTACACTGTGTTTTACATTTCATGCCAAAATGAAAATTCTGCTCATTATATATTATTTTTTGGTTAATGAAAATACGGTCTTTATATTTCATGTCGGTTTATTCAGTTGAAACAGTGTTAAGTTTGATGCTTGAGAGGCACACAGGTGGATTCATGGATTCATGTGTAAAGCTACACACAAACACATAGAGTTCAAGGCAGAAGATTTTATCTGGAAGGGTTAGTCTAAGATATCATATAGTTTTTTTCATACCTTCTAATGTGGGTTCTAACTTTTAAAAAATTATAAGGAAATGTTTCTATTAAGTATTCGATTACATGAGTCAAGGTATTAGAAAAGTTTATATTCCCTTTACATCTTCACCCCATTAAGGGCAACAGCTCAGTGGGACCATTTGCATTGTTAAAGCTTCCTCAGGATCATCCTGATATTTCCATCAGTTCCCCCACATTGATAGCCCAGTCACTTTGGACTATACTACATTTCCCTCTCTTCCCCATCCTCCCCTCTCCTGATCCTCTCTTCATGTTTCTTCACTCTGTCAGTCAGAAGACTGTGCCTGGCCTGGTCTTAATGCACAGCCCCCCCTTCTAAGAGGCTTGACACTGTCCTTGGTACTGAAATGTCTGTCAGCCATCAAAATGATTTCACTAAAGCATAAGGAGGATCTGAAGACCAAAAAAAAAAAAAAAAAAAAAAAAAAAAAAAAAAAAGCAGAGTCTTTTATTTTCTCAAAGAATAAACAGATTATTTAGGAAAAACTATAAATTTTCTTCAGATGAGGCTGGACTCCATCCTCATGAGTTTTAGAAAGTGATAATGTTTCCCTATTTACTTATTCCACGGTAGCCCCATAAGCTAGCCCCTCATTTCTCTCCCTCTTCAATGGGATCAATATTATGGAAGATTCCTACACACTTTGGAGCAAATTCCGCTTTCATTACTTGTTAGAAAAGTACTTTACAGCTTCACTATAAATGAATTACATTTTACAAATCACAGTAACAGTCGGCTTAGGGACTGATTTAGGATTTTTTTTTATCTGTCTTATCTCATCTTGGCTTATGTTACTAAGCTTTCAAGCCTGATGCTCAGTAATTATATTCTTATAGTTATTGAATGAGGTTGTAGTAGTTATGTCCCTTTGAGACTGGGGGATGACTTAAAGGAAGAGGAAAACCAAATTGACTGTGGGGATATTGTGCTATTCCTCTGCTGTCAAAAGTCATAAAGAAGACACACACTGTGATATATAGAGACTTCCTGTATTAGAGTTATAAATTCACAGCACACTAGAAAACTTTTGTCCTGGGAGAGTATTAAACTTTTTTCCCCCCATTTTCTGTACTCTTCCAAACAGTGTTAACATCGTCTTCAACATATGGGTGGCGTCTTGGCAGAAACTTTAGTAATAGGACAAGACAAATCAATTTGCCACTGCAGTATTCCCTGTCTTATTCCTAACACCTCCTTGACCATAAACCAAAGGGTCTGGAGTTTCCCTGAAGATATCTCTGCAGTGACCAGATATAATTCCTAAATCATTGAATAGTAAACAATATTTTAATACACTAACAGAAAGATCTTTTCTGAGCAGGTAACCTTGTTTAGTATAAGATTTAAGGCAAAGGAAGATAGCCTTACTTTAGGAAGAACTATCAAAAACTGAAATATCCCAACTCCTGGGCCACGCAGACTTCTGATATTGATGCTTAAGTGAGTAATCCATAGTATATAACTCAGCAAATTAAAAATGTCTTGGCATAAAACGATGTCAAAATCACTTGGAGTCCTTCTAATAAAAATTACAATAGCACTGGTTTTTCAATTAGAAGACTGATTAAAAAAAAATCCGTAACAAGAATACAATTATGCAAAAGAAACACACAAGTAAGTTTCATCACTTTCGAAAACAAATGATGTGGAATATTGGGTGCTTAATTTATTAGTCCATGTGGTATAGCATATTCAAGTCAGGAACCTTGGATTTGTATTATTTAAACAGCAGAGAGTATGAATTTGCTAGGAACTATAGTTTCTCATCAAAGCAGAGTGAGTCAGAACGCACAGGTTATAATGAAAGGAACAAGTAGAATTGTGTCCTCTTGAGGTCTGAGAGAACTTAGATAGTTTTAAAAAAATTATTTATAAACAGACTAAACAGTCACTGGGAAAGCTTAGTAAACATTATTTGTATAGTATTTATTTATTACCAACAGTGATGAGGGCCAATTTCTTGCCTTCAAGGTTCTTACATCCTGGCAGTAGAATCAGATCTGAAATGAATAATATCACAGCATGTTGTTCTTGAGGAACAGCATATTCAAAGGTCTTAAGACAGGAGGGAGCGTATCAGACAAAAGAAATGATAGCAGGCCAACAAGGCTGGACCAGGAGGGGAATGGGACCATGGTACGAGTTGAGACTGAAGAGATAGGTGGGAACAGGCAAAGGCTTGTGATGGTTTCAGCACTGTCTCTGATGGTAGGAGCTGGGCCTCTGCATTTATAACAATCCACTGTTTGGGGGATCCCTGGGTGGCGCAGCGGTTTAGCACCTGCCTTTGGCCCAGGGCGCCATCCTGGAGGCCCGGGATCGAATCCCACATCAGGCTCCCGGTGCATGGAGCCTGCTTCTCCCTCTGCCTGTGTCTCTGCCTCTCTCTCTCTCACTGTGTGCCTATCATAAAAAAAAAAAAAAAAAAAAAAAAATCCACTGTTTTTTATCTGCATTGATTGATTATGTTTGAGAGGACTGGCCCATGGACGATCCTTAATGACTCTCTTTAAAAACACAAACCTGGGCTTTGTAGATAACCCGTCAATGTGAGGTACAACCAGAGAAAGACGGAAATGGATGCCCACAGTTGAAACTACAGGGAATTTCCACAGTGATCCGTACATGAGACTGAACCAAATTAAACAGCATTTAAAGTGTGCTATAGATCTGCAACTTACAGGTTTTAATACCCAAGTTCCACAAATGTTAGGAGAGTCAAAAAAAAAAAAAAAAGGAAGAAAATAAAATCGAAAAGAATTGAAGAAGGAAAAGCTAGGATGATAGAAGAGTGATGTCCTCATGATTTAATGTGAAGAAGGCAAAAGGATGACACTTGAGCACATGGCCTGAATCTGATAATGACTTTTTCACTTCTTTTCTACCAGGTCACATTTGCTTTTAACTTCTCACAGCAATAGGGCATTTGGATTAAAATGTGTAAACTATGGAATGGTTGATTTAAAAAAATATATTTTATTTATTCATTTGGCAGAGAGAGAGAGAGAGAGAGAGAGAGTGTGAGCAAGGGGAAGGAGCAAGGGGAGAGGGAAGAGTAGGCTCCCCGTGGAGCAGGGAGCCCCATGTGTGGGCCAGGAGTCTAGGATCACACCTGAGCCTAAGGCAGTTGCTTAACCACCTGAGCCACCCAAAGACCAGATTGATTTGTTTTTAATGTTCAAGGCCAGGAGCAGCCTAGAGTCTGTTTCAGGTGACGTAAGGCAATTTTTAAATTGCCTTTATAGAAGTTTACTACCCCCATTGAACATATAAAAATTCACCATTAAGAGAGATTGAAAATGAGAAAATATAATACAATTCTGAATTAGTAATTGGAAAAAAAATATTGATATGCCAGTTATCGATCTTCTACTCTGCAGGTACTTTTCACAACAACCATCCCCGTGACAGGAAGATGTATCTCCTGATATTACTTGTCTTCCTTAGTAGACTGATACATTTATATCAGCTTCTGAATGCGTCATAATCTGGATGAACGAAAAAGCAAAATTCAAAACTGTGATGTCTCAGCGTCCGCCCACACTTGTTTTCCCTAGGCCAGAGGTGGAGGAGAAAGAGCCACTGAGAGACTTTCATGCTGGGCTAGAAAAATAGTGGGTAGGAATCAGTGTCAGGAGAACCATAAAGGAGTCAATTTACTTTTAGCTTCTTTTGAGTTTACTGCGTGTGGTGTTTGACTTAAGATTTATAAAAGCAACAAGTAGGAGGGAAATGGAACTCTGAGATCCTGTAGGTAGGAGGACAGACAATGAGCGGCTCTGGGTTCCAACAGCAAATCAAAGGGAGAGAACAAGGATGTGGATATTTCCTCCTGTGCCTTTTAGAAAAGGAAGCTCCAGCACAATGAAGCCCTGTTAGTCTCCTTTGGGAAGAGCTGGCTGGCTGCTGAGAAAGAAAAGCTCTACTGCCAGATGCTTTATTCCCTAAGAAAAGAGAAGCAGAGGGAGGCAGATACACCTGAGTAGTCTGCTTCAGAGAGTAAATAAAAATTAAAGGAAGGAATTACAAAAAAAGAGAGGGATTCAAATAAGAAGGGGGGGTGGGCAAGACCTTAGCAAAAATAGAGGTTTGAGGGTAGGTAACCATCATCTCAAAATGATGTCACAAAGGCTGGAAGAAAGGTAAATGGGAGAGTAGGGAAAAAAAAATCTTAAAAATAGCAGGTAGGAGGAAGCGCAGCTCTCCTTTTATAAACAGAGGTTTTTAAATTTGAAAGTCCGTCTTTGAGAGTACTTCTGGTTGCACAAAGAGAAGTGAAGCTGGAACCGGAGCATTAATTGATGCTGTGACAAGGTCACTACTGGAGCGGGTAGTTACTAGAATGAATGCATATATACCGGGAGAAATGTTGGTAATTGTACAAACAAAATGCAAGAAAAAAAAAACGAAAGTATTTGACTACCGTATTCTTAAGGTTTCTAGAAGAGGAGCCTGAGTACCTGGAGTTTTATATAAGCATGTAATGTGTTACTGTATTGGAAAGGCACATTTCAAAAAATAAAAATAAAAAGAGAATTTCTTCATGTTCTAAGTGAGTTGATTTGATCAGCCCAGGGTTAACAGCTGACACAAAATTCCTGGAGACCTATCTGTGGACAGATGGAACTTCTATATTGTTCTAAGTGTTTTTATTGTAGCATTTTTTTTTCTCTCATAGGAGAGGAAACTAGATCTCTTATGGAAGATAAGGTAGCAGTGATGTGTTAATAAATAGATTTAAAGGCTCAGTAAAATAATTAACAAACTCAACAGAAAAAAAATCTGATTTGTTCAGTGATTTTGAAGCTACTCAAATAATTCAAAAATTTTGAGAAGAAAAAATGAAAAAGAGGGAAAAACCTGTGTGATTGGTTCTGTTGCAGAACCAGCTTTGATGCCATGAATGTTCTTTTTTTTTTTTTTTTTTCTCATTTAAAGCACTGATAGCCTTCAGGTTTTAGCTCAGGTGTGACTTCCTCATCAGTTTCATCATTTTCAAGCCCCATTTTCCTTCCTCGTTTTTGAGTTAAGTTCCCTTTTATATCCTCACTGTCCCTGTAACTCTTCTAACATAAAACTCCTCACAGTAGATTATAATTGACCATTTATTTGCTTATAATAGCAACTTGACTGAGGGCCAAAGCCAATTTTACCTCGGCGCTCTGGCTATATATAGGATTTGGCACAGTGAATAACACATAGAAGACACACAGGAAATAAATAATGGCAGTAGCCAATATTAATAGAAAGCTAATTATGTGTCAGATAGTGTTATAAGAGGTTTAAAATATTAAATTACTCAATACACAGAATTCTAATAAGTAGGTGCCATATTTATCCCCATTTTAAAAGATATGAATAAACTGGAACTTCTTGACCTGTCTAAAGTCTTGCTATTTGAAAAAAAAAAAGAGTCTTGCTATTTGTAAGAGGCAAAAGCTGGGTGTCAGGATCAAGAGGTCGATTTCCAGCCCTGCACTCCCAACCGTTATGTTGTAATTCTCTCGTATCAAGGAAACCGGGGACTGACCATCTAGCATTTACCGTGTTGTGTTGATAGCATTTCTGTATGTATCATCTCTAGCCGTAGAAACTCCTCAAAGAACAAAACAACCTCTTATTCATGTGTCTTGTTATCATTGTGGCACAATGTCCAGCTCATGGTTTGCATTTTTGAACTCAAAAGTTAGAGCAATTCTGTAAACTTTATCAAGAGAGGTTCAGTGCGGAAAAGTTCATTGGATTCATGTGATCTGCATGGGGTCAACCTTGTAGGCATAATTCTTGAGAATAATTAGACTAATATCAAACAAGACTAGCCTCTCTGAAGAAGGAATTTTGGAAAAGCATCAGAAGCTCACTTTAGAAAATCAGAACAAGATGCTGTTCAGGGAGTTTTGAAAGAAAGGATAGATAATACAGTACATATTCTTTAGAAAAGAAAATTTAAGAAATAGTTTTGGATGATCTTAACTATTCAAGAGACTTGAAATGTTAATAACTAACTATCTCTCAAGATTAGGAATGAGCCAAGCATAGACACATGTTCACTGTGATACCATAGGCCTGTCTCCTGATGAATATAAGAATGTATTTCTGTACCCATTCATCATTCATTTGGGGAATATAAATAATAGTGAAAGGGAATAGAGGGGAAGGAAGAAGAAATGGGTAGGAAATGTCAGAAAGGGAGACAGAACATGGAAGACTCCTAACTCTGGGAAACGAACTAGGGGTGGTGGAAGGGGAGGAGGGCGGGGGGTGGGGGTGACTGGGTGGCGGACACTGAGGGGGGCACTTGACGGGATGAGCACTGGGTGTTATTCTGTATGTGCGCAAATTGAACACCAATAAAAAATAAATGTATTATTTAAAAAAAAGAATGCATTTCTGTTCTGTGCAGCTATTATCTTTTAAACAAAGAAAATAAACAAGTGTGAGAAGAGAAAATCTCTTAAAATGCTCGAAAAAAAAAAAAGTAAAACCCACTTCTTCCCCCTTTCCTATAGTCTGCTAAAGAAGTATCTATACTGGGTAAATCGCTCGTGTAATAGTGCGTGTATTGTGTGCTTGCTGGTATTCAGTGTTCGGGGGAGAGATTGAGAAATGTGCAATAGAGGGCAGTGTCAGTGAGGACTATACCAGCATATATATCGGTACATCTATCATGCCTACAATAGTAGAAGGAAGATAATAGGTATAAGCTGAATACGTGTAGAATTAATAAATGGGGAGCCCCTGGGTGGCTCAGTCGGTTAAGCTCTCAACTCTTAATTTCAGTTCGGGTCATGATCCCAGGGTCCTGGGAGCCCTGCATTGAGCCCTGTGGTGGGCTCCCAGCTCAGTGGGGAGTCTGCGAGAGAGTCCCTCTCTGCCTCTCCTCCTCCCGCCTGCTCATGGGCACGCACACACTCTCTCTCTCTTTCTAAAATAAATAAATCTTAAAAAAAATAATTAAACTCATATGTAAAATATGAATGTGTCCATCCCATAAGAGGTTTTACTTCAATAGAATTCAATGGAATGAATACATCAGCATACTTGCTATATGTAATAGAAAGAGAATTCAAATCTGTCCATGGGGTAATGGAAGCCATTATTGAGGAAATGGACTTTGAAAAAATGAATAAAACAAAATATTAGAAGAAATTCGACACTAGAAAATGTTGATGTTATCAGTTGATTTGGCATAGACTTATTAAATGATTATATTATCTTCTTAATAGCCTTGACCTTCAACCAAAAGAAAAATGAAATAATAAATAGCAAGTTATCTTACCTACTCATAGGGAATTAATGTGTGTTTCAGGTAATGAAACAGAAGTTATAATAAATATAACAGCTCTTATTTTTCTCAGTAGGTGATTTCCATTTCAAAAACATTGCTTTGGAATTATAAAATAGAATAACGTATATGATAACTTAGTTTTCTGTAATATATTGTTAAAGATCTATTATTTTTTATTCAGAAACAGTGAAACATAAATTCAAAAATATGCAAAAATGGCCAGTCATTAGAATCCATGGCAACTAAAGATTGAGAAAAAATAGTTTGATTTAAATAAAACTCTGTTTATAATTAGAAAGTAATGAAATAAGAATATGCTTGTGTCTTATAAAGTGCTGTGCTGTCATTTCTAAAAGAGAAATTTCCAAAATATTTACAATAATATTGTCAGAGTTTAAAGAAGACAACATTTAATTGGGTATAAGCATTACCATATACTTCTATTACATTTAAATAAATAAAATAGAATGAGTTGTTTGTTCTTTAGTATCTTATGTAATGACTGTGGTTTATTGGAGAGAACACTCAACTTGAAGCCAGAAATCTTGATTCCCGTCCTATTTTTAGTTTTGACAAACTCCTTGGGTAGATTTTTGTCCTAATCAGTTAATCTCCTTCTCCTTGGGCTTTGGTGAACTTCACTGTAAAAGAAAGAGAGAAAAGAAAAGAAAACTAGTGAAAAGAAAAGAAAGCTAAAAAAAAAAGAAAAGAAAAGAAAAGAAAAGGAAAGGAAAAAAAAGCAGTTGAATTAGGGATTAGGGATCAGTCCCTTAATTACCTTGTAGCAGTGTACCCTGATTTTCTGGCTAGAGCATCATTCCCAAGAAGAGAAATGAATCCAATGATTCATTTATAGTTATAGTTATTTAGAACAGAAAAAAAAAGCCTCATAAAGGTGTCTTGGAATCATAATAACTGTACTCTTTGTTGTAAACTGATCTCTCCTCTTCCCTTTGTAT
Organism: Vulpes lagopus; assembly: GCF_018345385.1. NCBI lineage: Eukaryota > Metazoa > Chordata > Mammalia > Carnivora > Canidae > Vulpes > Vulpes lagopus. Next base: position 3,853,600 of record NC_054838.1, on the reverse strand, counting down.
CAAATTGGCGAATTGGAGAAAAGTGAAAAACTCAGTAATGGTAGAACAAGAGAGTATTCTAAAAGGCAATATTCATCCAAGCCAATGGGAATTGATAAAATCAAAACATCAGTACTTTAAAATTTTGCGAAGCACAATTGGTTTCAAGTAAGTCCTATTTAGTTTGTTGAGAAAACTGTGCATTTTCGCTCCTGAATCTGTGCGTCATTGTATGGATTCTACGGAGGATGAGACTCATAGTTTGGTTTCCCGGTTAGATAGCCATAAACGGAGATCCCTTTTACTCTCACACAGAGGTATTCAAACTTGGGTGTCAGTCAGAATCATTTGGGGGCACTTTTATTTAGAGAAAGAGTGGGAAAAAGGGAAGATCATTTCTGATCAACTGAACAAGAATTTGAGGTGATGGAGCTCAGGTGCCAGTACTTTTATAAAGCTTCCCCACGCTTGAATTCATTGTGCAGACAAATAGAAGAACCACAGCGAGCTCATTGCACCTCTTAGACAGGCGTTTGATACATTCAGAGAAAATTAAATTTAGGAACAGATGACCCAGCTGAGCATTTCCACCAATCCCAATAGGATGGAGACAGCTATTGCAGGTCTGTCTACCTCATTTTCCTTCTGAAGAGACACATAGGAAATGGTCTGGGTTACTATCTCATAAGAAAGGAGAAAATAAATTATTTGCATTAATAACATATATTTATGGTTCTTTAAAGTGCCAACTCTTTTATACTTAGAAAAAATTTGCATTTTATTAAATGTTGGATTTTTAAAGCTATAGTGTACTTTTTATATTCTAATTCAATTTTTTCCAGTTTGCAGATAAGAAAATTTAGGCTTAGAGAGTGACCATGGCTTGCATATGATAACAGAGTAAAAAATTTGCAAAGCTAGATCAGGATCCAAGGTTCTTAATGCCCATTTCATTATACATTAAACCTTGTTGCCCCTCATATTTCAAATTTCTAGCACAGGAAGGCCTGAGAAATGTTATATCATTATGAAGTTTGGCTTTACCAACATCAGTATCTCAACTTCCTTAATGTCGAATACATTTCTGCATATTTGTTGCCAAAGTAATGTGTATTTTATTGACATGTATTAAGCTTCTGATTGAATGTTAACCTATTATAAAGCTTACTAATTTGCTTACTTTTGTCAAAAACACTTACATGAGTTATCAATCAAGAAGCTAGCCATGAAAATTTCACCTTGAAATTCTGAAGCAAGATAAAAAGAAATCATAAGTAGGTCACGCTGCCCTCCAGATCAGAATGCAGATGCCATGTGACACTCAGTATTGCAGTGGTTACTGACCTGCACTTGGCAGTCAGAGTTAGGGTTCAAATTCTAGATATTCAAGTTTCAAAGGGCTAGGACTATAGTGATCATGCATAAGTTATGTGGCCTGGGTTTTCTCAAAAACATATGGACAAGGTGATGTTAACAACAACAATTATCTGATTTAAGCATGGATGAGGATTAGGTGAGGAAATGGTTAACAGGGGTTTACCCCATTGTCAAGCAGAGAGTAAACACTCATTAAGTGACCACTGTTGTTAATATTATCAACAATTATCAAGCCTTAAAGCTCGTTTATTCTAAACAGTATTCAAAGAAACATTAAATAGATCGAAAGTGTAGTATTTAAAAATCTGATTTCCCTCTCGATTAGTGAAGTGAAATGATAATCAAACTTGATAGAGACCAAAGTGGTTGAAGTGGGTTACCCCAAAGTAGGGGATAGGGGATTGGAACCTGAGCCGAGAAAAGAAAATGGTCACGTAGAAGGGGAGCAACTACGGGGAGTTCCAACTTGTGTGGAATGAGGATTTCTCTGTAGGCGGGCAACAGTAATAGTAGAAGATTGCCCAAATAATTAAATATGTAAGTTAAAGGGAGGCAGATTTCTTACTGTCTAAGGAGAAAGTTAAAAAGATGGGAAAGAAGAAAACCTGTACTGTTAGATCATCCTTGGAGTAGGATCATGTGTAAATGCATATGTATGAAATGTACGTGTTTATAAATATGTCATATGTAATGTATGTAAATATGTGCCTAGTATGTCCTCTAACTCTGCCACTGAAAGGGCCTGGGATCAGCGATACTCCAGGAGCTATGAGCTCCAGGAGCTAGATCTCATTGTCTAAATACTATTTTCCAGTATAAAAAGCTAGCCCTCCTGGGGGAAATAACTAATTACAGTGCTGAGATGGGGGAAGCACGAGATGAACCTAGATCATCTCATTGTGCCAGAAAATAAAAATTTGCTCAGATAATGATGGGGTGGGAGCATAGGAAAGGACACAGAAGCCTTTATGAATAGGTCAACTAGCCAAATCTGGAACAAATCTAGCAACAAAATGAATAATGATAGTAATTGATTATAATCCATCAAAATAATAGGAAACTGAAAACCTGTTACTATGCAAAAAAGGAAATATGAGAGAGAGAGGGAGGAAGATCAAGCATTCAACCCAGAGAGACTGCTAAAATTATTGAATCAGCAGAAGGTTGTTTACCAACATGTTCATGGTGGTCACATAATAGTGGCAGACTTTCCAGTATTTTTTTTTTATTTTATCCTATTATATATTATTTAAGTTTCCTACAGTGAGCTTGAAAATTTTATATGAAGGAATGTGCTATCATACCAAGAAAGAAAGAGAGAAGGGAAGGAAGGATGGAAGGATGGATGGACGATGGGAAGTTTGAGGATTGGGATGCTTACATAGTCCTGAAATCCTTCTCCCCCAAAAATCTATTAATTACAAAAGAAAAAAAAAGTTATTTATAGGGAGAAGCCTGGAGTCAAACCTAATACCACCAGTAAAAGGGCAAATCAAATTCATGTGCCATTTGATAGGATACAACGGGAAAAATAGCATTATCTCTATGATATTTCTCCCAAAGTCGCATGTGTTTAATCTTATCAAAAGGAAATCTCAAATAAGCCCAATATAAGGGACATTCTGCAAAATAACTAGCTTATAATCTTCAAAAAATATCAAGGTCATGAAAGCCACAAAATCGGCTTAGGATGATTAAAGGAGACTAAAGAACCCTGAAAACCCAATGCAAAATATATTTCTTGACTAGGTTTTGTAATAAAGGATATTTTGGGGGAAATTGGAAAAAGTTGAGTGGAGTCTAAGGTTAGATGTAGCAATTCATCAGTGCTGGTTTTTATTCTTGTATTAAGGGTTGTGTTTTTTTTTTTTTTTGAGAAGATCCTTGTTAGAATATGGACATTAAAATATCTGTGAGCATCATGTTGGAAATGAACTCTCAAATGCTCTAAAAAGAATGAACTTTTCTTTAGCTCCACAAGGGATTTTTATTACCTTCTGTATATTTCAATATAAAATTAATGATAACAACAACAACAACTGCATTAACAGTAACAAAAATGCCAACTGTTGAAAGCTTTTGAACTGATCAAGAATGGTGGGTAGAATTTAAATTCTTCAATGTCCACCTCATCTAATTTGCCTCTGTGTTTTACCCTTCTTTCTCTGTCCCCTGACATTTTTTATTATATATCATATTTATTAAGGAGAGAAAACGAGTGGGCAATACGAGAGGGAGACAGAACATGAGCAACTCCTAACTCTGGGAAACAAGGGGTGGTGGAAAGGGAGGTGGGCGGGGGGTGGGGGTGACTGGGTGACGGGCACTGAGGGGGGAACTTGATGGGATGAGCACTGGGTGTTACACTATATGTTGGCAAATTGGACTCCAATAAAAACATATATAAAAATTATATACCATATTTATCATTTTTTGGCTTTTCTTTAGAGGCATACACATACATATTTCTAGTTAATTGACTTACTATATTAAATAAGGGACTTTTGTCTGAATATACAAAGTTTTTAGACATAAAGGTAGACATAGAACATATAGGTTTGAGGTTAACTTGGACAAAAGAGTCACTCAGAATGAATAGGGTATTGGCTAAGTCTTCTGAACAGATAGGATAGAATATATACCTTCCAACTGGTATTTATGGATTATCTGAGACTTTACAGGTTGTTTAAAGAGGGCCATCTTTATTTTATTTTTTTTCAATATTTTATTTATTCATGAGAGACACACAGAGAGAGGCAGAGACACAGGCAGAGGGACCCTGATGCAGGACTCGATCCCAGGACCCCGGGGTCATGCCCTGAGCCAAAGACAGATGCTCAACCAGTGAGCCACCCACGTGCCCCAAGAGGGCCATCTTTAACCAAAGACGTGTGAAATGAGGGCAAAAGTAGGATGTCGTAGATAATGATCAAGGCCATGGATAAAATGTGTCAGGATGACTACTGCTCTACATTTTTTAAATGACTTGTCGGAAAACGATGTCTCAAACCGGAAATCCATGTAACTGGAAACACTTGGTGGTTTATCTCACAGTGAATAGATTCAGGTCTTGAGGATAGAGAGAAAATTTTAAATTCCAGATTTGCCAAATTGCGCCCATGTTCATCATCTCAGTATCTTTATCTGTGAAATGGATATAACTTGTGGGTTGTTTTGAAGCTAAATGATTGGGATTGTGGAATGGCCTGCTTGGAGCCTGTAGTCCTATGTGATCAAAATATGGCAATTCCCTCTACTGCTTCTTATGTTAGTATCGTGCTATCTCCTTATCCGTGTCTGTGTTTGATCTTCACAATACCCTTGTGAGTAGTAACCTAATTTCTTCCAGATGAAGAAGCTAGACTAGATACAGTTGCGTGGTATTTTTGTATGACGGCAATAAAGATAACACCAGGTAATACATATTTTTTGAATATGTTTGCATCAGGGACAACACTAATCCTCTCATATAACACGACCCTATTTACCATATGTTATTATTGCCTCCGTTGAACATGTGATCTAACTAAGACTTAGAAGAGAGTTTAAGTAATTTTCCTGAGATTGCATCGCTGGTATATAGTAGACCAAGATAAAACTACATTTCTCTGATACCCATAATTCAAGGAATTATTATATTGTACTGGCCTTAGTGTGGGAAAATGGGCATATTTTGCTACTGCTATTCATAGCAACAATCCCTATTTCGCAGTACTTAACGGTTTTAGAAAATGTTTGTATATATTCTCCTTTATTACATTCTTAGAACCTTGTGAGGGTGATGTGGCTCAGTTTATTTTATTTTTCTTTTTGACATACATTGACACTCCGATAAATTAAGTCACTTGCCCAAGATTGTAGACTAGCTGAGAGACAGTTCAGGGCTTCTGATTCTAAACATAGGGCTCTTTCCCAAACTTTGTTCTCCCTACATTTTGGTTATGAAGGCCTTTCTTACTAAGACTTCATATACGGGAATTTCAGTTCACTTTTATGGCTGATAATTTTGATTTATAGGATCATGCAAAGAGTTTTTTTTTTTTAAAGAAGTAGTTTTTTTACCAAGTTATCAAATTAAGCATGTTAAATGTATATTTATTTTCCACTTTAAACTTCATATCCCACCATGAGATAACATGTCAGGGTTTTGTGTTGTTTTAATATTTTGGGACCACTGACACCTAGAGAATGAGGAAAGATTTGGACCCTCTTCTTAAAAAAATATGTATATGTTTAAAAAGGATTACTTACAATTGTAGAAAGTTTCCATCAAGCCCATACTTGGATCTCAAATTAAGAAGCACTTTCATTTCCCATCTCTACCACCACCACTGCTACTATTAGCATTATGTCCCAGGGATTGTTCTAAATGCTTTATTCTTGATACTTCATTTTACCCTAATGGCAGTCATATGACCTCATTAAAATTACCATTCCAGTTTTACATATAAGTGAGTCAAGTTGGAGATTGTATTCTAATGAGTATTTTCTGAAATTATCATATCCGAGTTCTGTTTATAATCAACCTTCATTTTTGTGTATATTCCTGTAAATAGTTTATTAAAATGTTGACTCCAACATTAGGGACTCCACTTTGTATATTTCTGTACCTTAGGGGAAAAAATCTCCTCCATTGCAAACCTCCTCTATTGCAAACTTGATTTTTTGTCACAAATCTGGTTTCATTGATGATATACTGTTTTCTGGAATAAGGCCCATGTGAATGGACTAAAATATCTTTGTTCTTTTTTTTTTTATCGTTTTGCATTAAGCCATCAATCTTCAGAGAAGTTAAATCTTCTAAGCTACAGAGACTGAGATACTATGAAATATAATCAAATCATGTTACGAATCATTAATATCCCAAGTTGCATGTGCTGCTGAATTTAGTACTATAACACAATTCAATATTGATGACGAGAAAAATTCTTATGCTTTTATCTTTATGGAATCCTTTGTCACTGCTAAATGATCATTGAAAATGTTCTTGAAGACAGCCTGATGACTTATCTGCTCATAGGTGTCTAACTGTTAAACAATTCCTTTCAAAGAATGTCAATTCCCATGAAACTAATACAAAATTGAAGACATTGTACACTCCAGGGGTAACTTTGTATGAGGGCCAAATTATAGCTGCCTCAGTTTGTTCTTAATATGATCTTTCATGATCCAGAGGAGAGAATCAAAATGATAGTGATTTAGGCAGACTATAAATGGGTCTAAGCCTTACCCGTTATTTTTGATACTGATGACACAGCATAGTCATGTAATTAGGACATTTCTGGACATAAATCTCTGTATTGATTACTCGCTCAAAAGTCATGGCATCTAGCTCCTCTCATATTTTGTCACAAAGAAAGGAGAAAAATGATTCACTGTTCCTCTTTAATGCTGCCACTAATAAAGATGATACATGTTTCTTAATTTCATGTAACACCACCTTGAATAAGTGTGGGGAGAAAATAAGGAGTGATTTTGTTCTATGATTCTATTTAAATAGCATTCTTATGAAGCAAAGTCTAAGAGCCCTAGATCTGTATACCGTTAGCTTAATTAAAAAAAATATATATATATATATATATATATTTTATATATAAATATTTATTTATTTAATAAATATTTATTTTATATATATAAAATATTTATATATTTTATATATATATATATAAATATATATATATATATATATATATAACAATATATATATATATATATATATATATCCTTCAATTTTTTTTTTTACTCCTCAACCCTTCTTTCTTATAATGTATGCATTTCCAACCCTTATACTTAAAACAGAGTAAGGTTTACTCCAGTTCAGGACAAATGTCCATATGCTCTGATACTGAAGCCTATCAGAAAGGGGCATAGCCTTATATAGTGAAGGTTTGAAAGAGATACAAGGGATCTCTGATACCTAATTATCTTTTATTCAGAGCTTTGTTCGAATTATAAAGCTCTGTAAGATTTTGGGGGAAAATACACAATAGTAGGAAGTTATCTTACCAATTACCTAAGTCCACAGTCCTCTTTTGCAGATGAAAAAGCAATAGACACATTTCTTACATAACGAGTTTTTAGTCCTATATGTTAATAGAATCAACTGTGAAGCTTGTAGAAATGACCTACACTCAGGCCTCTCGCTTAAATATTCTGTTTCTGGACTCTCTCTACTCCTGAAAAATATATTCAGAATATTTGGAGATATATATATATATATACATATATATATATATATATATATGTATATATATATATAATTTCTAAAAATTCACAAGTGATTCAAATGTGCACTGTTAAGACCATAGGATTGACTCTCCCAAATCTAAAAATGTATTAAATACATGACAACAGAGAAATATTTATCCAAGGACCAGATATTAACATCAAGTTTCATTTCATGTCCTTTTAATAAACTGAGTTATCAGTGTCATTCTATCTACTAAGAGTCACAGATTTCTTAACCAAAATGGTAGGTCAACACTAACCAAAAGGCTCAATATTTCTGCAAGTTGGTAATAAATACAATTATAGAGGTTATCTATTGCAAATTTTGTCATTGGACTTAATATGCCATTGTGTGTTCCTAGTTCCTAGGAGAACAATGTAGTAAGCAGTAAAATAATGACTTCAGGTTGGGAAGGGTTTTTGTATGGGGCAGATGAGGTCTGTAAAAAGAATTCAAAGAAAAGTGAAGCAGTAGCAGATGGAATTCTAATTCACCATGTGAAGATTATATTCAGTAAAATCCTTCTGCTCAATACATTTAGATTTTCTTAAATTATAACACATATTCTTTGAAATGCTTTTCAAATTCTCAAGAGAAAAAATCAATTCCCAAGGGCAAATAAACTATTGAAACAAAATTATTTAATGGACTTGAAGTCAAGAGTATCCTCAGGCCAAATGCCACACGCAAGGTTGTAACTGGCATGTGGATGTTCTAGGCCTTGGGTCCAGCTGCTAAACTTAATAAACTCTTGAGTAAAGCTGAGATACCCAGAGGGGGTCCATCCATAATGATTTTCATTTGTAATCATCCATAATGATTACATTTTGTAGACTAAGGGTGAATAAAAGCAGTAGCTAAGGAAACCTTTCTGCCTCTACAGTGTCTCTGAATTACAAAACATATGTAATGACAGCAGTGGTAATAATAGCATGTCCTCTAAGACTTTGCAACACATAAAATAAATAAATAGCATAATGTAAGTAAACCCAAATACATCACCACAATGAATGTAAATGGGCTAAAACACTCATTTAAAACATCTAGAATATTGTCAATTATGTTTAAAAGTACAAATACATGCTATGAGTACTCAAAAACATTGAATGTAAAAAGAAGAAAATAGACATACCAGCAAAACACTGACTAAAATACAGTAAAGTAATAGTAAATATATTAATATCAGATAAAATTGTATTTCGGACAAAAATCATTAACAGAGAAAAACTTTATTTAATACATATTTAGTTCCTAGGATGATATAATGATTCTAAACATATATGAATCAGTAAGATAGTTTTATACATTATAAAGCAAAATGGCTATTAGAGTTTGAGATACCATACATTTATCTCCGTGTCTGAAAGGTCAATCACAGAAAAAAATAGTAAAGATGTACACTATTATTATTATTATTATTATTATTATTATTATTATTATTTTATTTTTTAGAGAAAGAGAGTATGAACGGGAGTGGGGGGGGGAGGCAGAGAAAGAGGTAGAGAAAGGATCTTAAGCATGTTGCATGCCCAGCATGGTGCCTGACATGGGGCTCACTCTCATGACCCTGAGATCATGACCTGAGCCAAAATCAAGAGTCAGATGCTTAACCATCTGAACCACCCAGGTGCCCCAAGATGTACACTTTGAAAAACATAATCAACACGGTCAATTCAATAAGCAAGTGTTGACCTCTTCACCCAACAATTAGAGAATACACACTCATTTCACCTATAAAATTGACAACCTTCCAACCATAGCTTCTGACTTTTTAGCTACAGATCAATAACGGAATTGTATTTTCATTTATAAATACACACTGCTAAATAACTCACTGGTCAGAGGAGAAATAAGAATGAAATTTTTAAAAAATCTTTAAACTGAAGCATATTGAAAAAAATGTCAATATTAGTATAATGTAGCTATGAAAATAGTCCTAGGGAAAGGTACATTTAAATTCTTATATTAAAAAGATTAACTAAAAGATTAGGGAAGCAAGCATGCAACATAAAAGAAATAGAAAAGGAAAAAAAATTAAACCCAAGCAAAGAAATAATAGACATAAAGAAATTAGTGAAAAAGGAAAAGAAAACAAACACTGATAAATTAAGAAACCTAATGAAATAGATTCTGAAGCTATTGGTCAAAAAATGATAAAAATAAGCAATATTGTAAATGAAAAGTATTTATACATGCCACAAGATAGTTAAAATATAAAGCAAGAATACTATGAAAAGAATTGTACAATGTATTTTAATATGCATACATGTAGATAAATACAATTACCAAAAAACTGACTAAAAAATCTATAGTGCATTAACATAGCCATTAGAAAAACAACCGTTAGACTTCTTTCCAAAGAAACAAAAGAGGCCCATTTGATTTTATTTTATTTTTATTTTTATTTTTTTCCCCATTTGATTTTAGAAGTAGGTTTTATCAAAACTGATTAGCACAAATTTCTTTAATCTTACACAGGTATTCAGAACTTAGATAATAAGTGAATTCTTTCTAATAATTTTAGCATAATAGTAATGTGAAAGACATGGCAGTATTTTAAAAGAAAATTACGGTGAGACAGCCTAATTATAATAAAATATTTCTCTATATTGAGCAAAAATTTCATCCAGCACACATTTACCAGTGAGGCTGTAAAGCAGGGGAGGGTGATCCCATGGTCTCTCTAAGCCTGTTCTCTCATTTGACATCATGGCATCGTCCCTTTCTAGGGGAAAACTCTTGAACAAGTTATTTTTCTTTCTGTAATTTGTGACACAACCTTTCAGAATTGTGAATTGTAAAAAAAACAAAACAAAACAAAACAAAAAAACCCTGTTATTATGTGTAAATGCTTAGGATGTTACCTGGCCCAGGATAAGCACTTGGTAAATGTGAACTGTGATTATTCTAGTAATTTGAGCTGCTTGCAAGGGTAAACCCATGTAAATTCCATGAAATAGTCCTTTTACAACTTAAAGTCATTTATTTAGCATGACACAGGCACTCTCCCCCACCCCCACCCTTCATTCTCACTCCATTCACTTCTGTTTCTTAAGCTAATCTTTTTTTTTTTTTTTTAAGCTAAAACCCTAGTTGATTTATCAGGTCTTCATAGAACCTTATAAGTAATCTTAGAATTGCCTTCCCTGGGGTATATCCTAGATCAAGTATCTTGAAGATTTATTTTATTTATTTTAGAGAAAGAGAGCACACACAGGAGTGCGAATGTGCAGGGGTGGGGAGATGAGGGGAGAGGGGGAGAAGCAGAGGGAGAGCAAGTGCCCACCTTGGGGCTTGATCTCACGAATATTTTGAATCCAGGATTCATTCATGAGATTCAGGTAGTCTTTCCAGATGCCTAAAATGATACGCAGATTCTTATGTGCACCCATGCATTTGCTTGCTTCCTGGAGAGAGGACCGATAGTTTTCATCGTATATACCAGATGTCTCTGACACACAAGTCTAGAGTTGTTCCCAGGAAGAAGCACAATCGTCACATACCCTGTATCTAACTTGGCTTCAGCAAATCCTCTAAGGAGGCCTTCTTCGGTGATAATTGTTGAGACCTGTTTGGGAGACTGTCTTTAGAGAAGCATCCTTTTCTGTCTTTCTGTGTTATCCAAGGCTTGTTCCCTCCCCAGAATGGAAAATATAATTATTTCCCTGCCTTCTTTTTCATGAAAAATTATAACCCACTCTCTTGAGAGATGCTGTCTCTAAAGATAAAACTATTCTTTTCAGACAGCACAATGGTTTCTAAGGCAACCCAAGTGACTGCTAAGACAAAGGTGTCCTTTCTCACCAGGGGAGAAAGTTCCTAGGAAGTAGCTATCATTACACCTAGAGAAGATGGAATGTAAAATAATGTCACATTGCTCTGTGTATGTACCTGTGTTGGCTGTCTCAAAAGGAGCATTTGGGAAAATGAAAAAGCTGTTGCCAACTGCAAAGAACTTAAATGATCATATAAAGAGAGAAAATATTGCTACATCCCTTGCCTTTCGAATGATAATGACTCTTCCTGACCAGCGTAATCCTCAGGATGGAAGGACGTTCCTATGGGAAGCAAGACAAGGTGTTGAGTGCTGCTGAGCTGGTGCTATTTGAGGGAGGGCGGTAGACAGACAACAGCAACAAAAATATATATAAAGAATAAACAGAATTGTCTAAGCCTCGTGTCCGCACCTTCCACATTTGGGGCTTTGTTCTTTGACTTACTTCACTTCCACTTTGAAATGCAGTGTTCTTGGGAGATAGGACACATCAGAGCTGAGTTCCCTCACAGTTCTGTGGCTTGTTATCAGTCTGCTGAGGTGTCTTGTGTCCACCTCCACGCTTAGCTCACTAGTTGGCCAGGAACACGGTTAATTCCAATGAGCCCCAGGTGTTCTGCGGCAGCTCTGTGCAGACACCGGGTACTGTGTTCTAGCACTTTACTCTTAGTACTACCTCTGTGCTTGTACTCGTGTCTCACTGCCTTCTTCTCTCCAGCTAATTATCTTCAGAACTGCATGGTACAGCTGATCAGTATCTACACATGCTATATTAATTCAAATAAAACAAAGTTCATGAAGGCCTAGATGAATATTGGAAGGGGAGGAAATTAGGTTCAACAGAATGAATTACTCTTTGTCCTAAATCACTATCTCTGAATGCACTTTTATTATAGAGGTTACCGCGGTTGATTGCCACATATTACTTTTCCTGAACACCCTGTCTCCCCTACTCGTCTCATTCAGCACCCTACTTTTCATCTTCAGCTGACGATGAAAAGTACTTTGGCACAGAGTAGGCACTTAAGACATTTTTAAAAGTGAAACAATAGGGGATCCCTGGGTGGCTCAGCGGTTTGGAGCCTGCCTTTGGCCCGGGGCGTGATCCTGGTGTCCGGGATTGAGTCCTACTTCGGGTTCCCTGCATGGAGCCTGCTTCTCCCTCTGCCTGTGTCTCTGCCTCTCTCTTACTCTCTGTCTCTCATGAATAAATAAATAAAATCTTAAAAAAAAAAAATAAGGTGAAACAATAGGTGGGGCTTTAATTGGAAAAATTGGGAAAGAAGGTCACTTGAGGTAAAGATATAATGATTAAAAGAAGACACTAATTACATTCTACAAGTAAATGATTTCAGAAAAAAATGCACTTGGTACGGATTTTAATGGTACTCCATGTTCAAAGATTTGTGTGGTCTCGGGCCGACAGTTGTTAAATGTACCATGTTTGTGATAGATGTGAATGAAGCTTGAGGGACTTCCCAGAGTGGGCACATAGGAAGTTTGTCTTCCAACTTATTATGATGGCTCATCGTTATTCATGAATCTCAAACCTGGCATTCTTTTTACACTGAAAAGGATTACTCAATACCTCCTAGCTAGATCACATACAAAAATTATGTCAAATGGATCATAAATGTGCATGTAAGAACTAAAACTCAAACAAAAAAACAAACAAACAAACAAAAAAAAACCAAAGAAACAACAAAAAAAAACAGTCAAAGGAAACATAAGTGAATACTTGTGACCATGGTTTAGATCATGGTTTCTTAGATGTAGCACAGAAGCAGAAGTGAAAAAAGAAAAACAGATGAATTGGACTTACTCAAAATTGAAAATGTTTTTGCTTCAAGTTATAAAATAGAGAAAGTGAGAAAACAACCTGCAGAATGGGGAGACTATTCCAACTCCTATCATAAAGGACTTTTATCCAGGATATATAAAGACCTCTTTCACCCCAATAATGAAAATATAAATAACTCAGTTAAAAATGAGCAAAAGGATACCCATTACCTAAAAGAAAATAAGGAAATTACCAATAAGAACATTTAAAATATGTGTTAAATGCAAATCAAAACCATATGGAGGAGGAGACTGATGTCATCCTCATGGTGGAATAAGAGTGTTTTACCAACATCTCCAAAAAGAACACAGATTTAGACAATTAATCACGGACAAGAGATCCTTGTGGAAGTTCAGGAGTCTAGCAAAGAAGTTCTAGCACACTATTAAAGAAAAAAATATCAGAAGTTGGATACACTGAAGAGGGTAAGAGGTCACTGCTCTGCCAAGATGCTTACCTCAGTGCCCAGAAAGGTCATCTCAGGCCATGATTTCTTCCATTTTGGGGAGTGAAAGCATGTGAGTGCATGCTGGGGGTCCCCAGCTGTGCAAGACACTGCTCAAAGGCTCACCTCTTTCTAGCCCCACTTGGAATACTGAGGTGTGCTGTGTGACAGGGATGGGAAACAGATGGGAGAGTAGATGACAGAGCTCCAGGCGGCTCGAGAGGACGCGGCTAGGACTAGCTGCATCACATACTCCATCAGGGAAATGAGAGTCCCTGGGGACAAGCCCCTGGGAGTGCCTCACAGAAAGTCAGCCCGACTGTGCAGGTCTGGGAGAAACCACAAAGTTGAGCCTTCACGTTGACCTCAAGAAAGCAAAAGGGAGTCTGCCAAGCACTTGGCCAGGCGCCGCAGGATCAAGAGAAGGCACGCAAACCTAAGAATTCTGATACAAGAGGGAACAGAAGCGTGGGGCGTACTCATAGAAAATGTCCGGATTTTAGAATCCTTAGCACAGTTGACCGAAGGTATTTCTCTGCAAACCCCGTCGGTATAGAACAGAGGCAATGACCTCTTCTTCAAATGTGAAGACAGCAATGAAAAAATGTAAAGGATACAACACTAAATATAGTAGGCAAATACCCCTGAACAGAGATGCGACAGTACGGTATTAGCAAGGAAGCTTCATACCTCACTTTCAACAAAGGCTGGATTATCCAAGCAGAAAATCGGTAAGAAAACATTGGGCTTGAGTTATACTTTCTTTCTTTCTTTCTTTCTTTCTTTCTTTCTTTCTTTCTTTCTTTCTTTCTTTCTTTCTTCCTTCCTTCCTTCCTTCCTTCCTTTCTTTCTTCCTTTCTTTCTTCCTTTCAAGATTTTATTTATTTATTCATGAGAGAGACACACACAGAGAGAGAGAGAGAGAGGCAGAGACATAGGCAGAAGGAGAAGCAGGCTCCATGCAGGGAGCCCAACGTGGGACTCGATCCCGGGACCCCAGGATCACACCCTGGGCTCTAGGCAGGAGCCAAACCACTGAGCCACCCAGGGATCCCCTTGAGTTATACTTTAGACCAAATGGACTTGACAGGCATTTACAGAACATTCCAGCCAACAGCCAGACTACACATTCTTCTCAAGTGCACATAGAGCACTCTCTAGGATAGCTCACGTATTATCTCACAAAACAAGTCTTTGCATATTTAAGAAGGTTGAAATCATATCATTTGTTTGTGACCACAGTGGCGTGTAACTAGGAATCTATAACAAAAGAAAAACAAAATTTCATAAATATGTGGAAATTAAACAACATACTCCTAAACAACCGATGGGTTAAAGAAGAAATCAAAAGGAATTTTTTTTTTTTAGATAGTGAAAAACATATAAATAGAACATGCTAAAACTAACAGGATGCCACTTGTATGTGGAACCTAAAAAAGCTTATAGTAGAAATGGTGGTTGTCAGAGGCTGGGAGTAGAGGGAACTGAGGAGATGTTGGTCAAAGAATAAAGCCTTCCAGTTATAAAGTGAATAAATTCTGGGGGTCTAATGCACAGCATGGTGATCATAGTTAAGCATGCTATACTGAATACTTAAAAGTTGATAAGAGAGATCTCGGATGCTCTCACCACACACACACAAAAAGCAATTACGTGAGGTGACGGCAGTGTTAGCTTATTGTGGTAATCACTTAATACCATATATGTTTACCAAATCACCTTAAACTTGCACAACATTATTTATCAATTAATCTCAATGAGACTGGAAAACATTTAGAGACCACTCAGAAACATGATTATGGCTAATTTTTTTTTAAATCCAATAACACTAACTATGTATATTAGACAGGGATCTCCAGAGAAACAGAACTAAGAATAAATAAAATGACATAAACCAACTCCTTTTCTATGTCTCTACCTACCTACCTACCTATCAGAAATATCTAGCTGTCTGTATAGATATTTATTATAGGAGTCAGTGATTTTGGAAGCCTAGAAGTCCCCAGATCTGTAGTCTGCAAACTGGAGAACCAGGGAAGCCAGTGGTGTAATTGAGCTCAAATCCCAAGGCTTGGGCACCAGGGGAGCCAATGGATAGTCTAAACCTGAATCCAAAGGCCTGAGAAGTAGGGGAGAGAACAGGGGTAGGAGCAATGGCATGTATCCCACATATGCCACTCTGCATCTAAATGCCTGAGAAGTGTGGGCACCGAGGTCAGAAGGTAGTAGAAGATGGATGTCTTAGCTTAAGCAGAGAAACTGAATCCCCTCTTCCTCATCCTTTTCTATTCAAGCCTTCAGCAGATTGGTTGATGATCACCCACCCTGTTGAGGTCAATCTTCTTTATCCTGTCTACTGATTCAAATGCTTATCTCTTCTAGACACACACACACACAATATTTTATATCTAGCTGGAATCCCTTAGCTCAATCAAGCTGACACATAAAATTATCATGCATGCAAGGATGTGGGGCAATGGCTAGTGGGAAGGTAAAATTGTATAGCTAGTTTGGAAAAGAGTTTGGTCATTCCTCAAAATGTTAAACATAGAATGACCATATGGTTGAATAATTCCATTCCTAAATATATACCCAAGAGAAATAAAAACCCATATCTATATCAGAACTTGTACATGAATTATGAATATTCATAGTGTCATTTTCCATAATAGCTTGAAAGTGTGGAAACAAGCCAAATGCTCGTCAGCCGATGAATAGGTAAAATGCGGCACATCTATAAAATATCATTTGGCAGTAGAAAGGAATGAAGTCTGATACATACTAAAACATGGGTGAACATTGAAAATATGATGCCATGTGAAAGAAGCCAGTAACAAAAGGTCACATATTGTATGTTTCCCTTCATATGAAATCTCCAGAATAGGCCAATCCATGCAGACAGAAGGTAGATTAGACATTTCCAGGGATTAGAGAACAAAAGGGAATGGAAGGTGACTGCTAATGAGTACAGAAGCTTTTTGAGGGGTGATAAAACAGTCTAGAATTCACTACTGGTAAGATTTATTCAACTCTGTTAATCAACTAAAAACCACTGAATCGTGCCCTTCAGAAGCTTGAACTTTATGATATGCAAATTATATCTCAAAATGTTTAAAAAATCTGTTCATTCCTCATTGAACCCTAGGAAGTAGGCATTGCTGGTCTCCTTTACACCTAAGTGGACAAAGACTCTTAAAGGTCACTTACCCAAGATGCCAGGAATTTGAATTTCAGAGTGACGATGCATCTAAGTTGTCTAAGACTATTTTAAGACAACTGAGCAACAGTTGCAATTGTTAACAAAATTATTACCTGAATGAAAAAATTAAGGACTCATTTCAGTTAAAAAATGTCGATGTGCAAATAGATAACTTAGAGGGAGCTGGGGTCAGGAAAGACTGTATCATACGCTAATTTTCTAACTTTTATTCGCACATATGGTAATTAGGAAAGGGAATCAATGAGCTTCAAATGTTCGTTCCGTAATCGCAGTAAGAGGACTACATAATGCAGTTTTCATGTGCTGGGCATTATGCTAAGCCTGGTGTACATGTTCGAAGTCCTATGAAGCCAGCTTATATATATTATATCTTCCTGAAGAATGTAGATTTTTCACATGGAGAAGTGTATAATGAAAAGCCAAATTTGCCTTTAAAATTTTCATATCAAGGAAATGACAGAATTTTGAGCTCAAAGAGACTATGAGCATATAAATATACTTCTAGTATTTACAGTGTTTTTGGTTTTGACAGAAAACCAAGACCCAAAAAGAAAAAAAAAAAGATAAGGATTGTGAGAATCAATTTCGGATAAATTGTTTTTAGGCTCAACTAGCCCTACAGGGTCCCGTGATCTTGCTGGGACCAGTTTCTCTCTCTCTCCTTTTCTGGGCTCAGCTTTTTGCGTGGTGACCCCATCCTGAGGCAGGTTCGGTCTTCCTGGCCACAGGTCGTTGGCCAGCAACGCAGGCAGAGTTCTCCTACATCTGTTAGTGGAAAGGAGCAATCACCCTTCTTAGCACAAGGTGGAGATTCACAGCGATGGAAGCACAGGGCACCTAAACCTGTCCCGCTGACCAGAACTGTGAGGCCAGTGAACTGGTGCAGGCGGGTTCACAAGGGCCACTTCTCAAGGTGGGGAGAATGACCGTCATGCAGATGTCCACCTCGGTCCAAAATTAGGGCTGTTCCACAAGAAACAGAACTGGGTGTGGGACCAAGGAACAACAAGATGCCCACTGTGTTTCCTCTTAAAAGTTGATGCTCCGAGACTTGTAGACTTACTGAGACTCCCACAGCTGGACACCACCGGTGGGATGAGACTTGGGACACAAGCACTTGGCACTCGATGAGCTGTCTCTTTCCTCTTACTCCACATCTATTCTTTCAAGGTGTCAGGTGCTTCTGCTGGGAAATGTGATGACGCACAATGCGGAGGTGGACCTCACACTCAGGCTGGATAATAGCCTGGCGGTAAAAAGCAAGGTTTTTGGAGTCAGGACAGGCTGGGTCTGTTACTGTTGCAGCTATGCCCCACACTACTTTTGTGACTTCAAAGATGCGGGTTCACTCCGTGAGGTAATGTCATCTCACACCTGCCATTAGATGTTCAGCAAAATCCCCAGTACTTAGAAGCGCTTAGTCAATATTAACTACTGTTTCTCTACTATTGTTGTTATTACCTACATTTTCTTTCCCATTTCCTAAATAGAATAATTTAATCTACCTTCAATATGAACATTCCTTGATCCCCTTTCCTCCCCTAACATCCCTGTAAGATGATAACTCAAGAGCCCCTCACAATACCTGCCTCACAGGAAGCACTGCACATTCCTGTGGAGGGCAATTTTCTGCACAACTACCCCATCAGGGAAGGGAATTAGCCATATTTCTTGCTGAAGCCCATGTAGCTCTCTTATTATTCTGTTGGCCATGACAACAAGCCTGGAATAAGATGTTCTAACGGGAAACCGTTCAAGAGTTTCTTTTAGAAGCAAAGTGACATCTGCCAAATTTAATGATCCATTTAGTAACATACATAAGCCACATTTTTTTTTCTCCCCGTAAAATCTACTTGAAAGGGGAGATGTGATAGAGAATGCTTATCAGATGCTGAGTGTGCCACACGCAGACAGGGCTGGAGCCAAAGGAAGCCGCTCCCTCACTTTTACGGGCATAACCGTGCAGATGAGAGAGCGAATGTGTCCGTCAGCATAACAGGTCACACGGTAAAATTGACACAGTCATTGGGAGGGTCTTTGGAAATCCAGGAAGGATTCACAGAAGTGGTGACACTTCCGTTAGGTGTTGTAGGATTTCAGGCAGTGAATGCAGAAGTGTAGATTGTGAGGAAATGGCAGAAATACAATTCTAGTGCTTGAGCAATACCCACATTAGTTAGGAAATGAGGTTGTTGGGGCACCTGAGTGTCTGCCCTCAGCTCAGGCCATGGTCCCAGGGGCCTGCCTGGGGCTCCCTGCTTCTCCCTCCCCCTCTGCCCCGCCCCCTGCCCCGTGTGCAAGTTCCCACACTCCTCTGTGTGTGCACACGCTCTCTCTCCCTCTCCCAAATAAATAAATAAAATATTTAAAAGAGAGAGAGAGAGAGAGAGAAAGAGAAAATGAGATTGTCAGAACTCCCAGGAGTTTGGTGGGAGAAGCATCTAAGACCCTGTTATAACTACTGTTCTTGTACTTTTTGGTTTTGTTTTTGTTAATACATTTTTTTTTCTCATTTCCAAAGTAGAATGGTTTAATCTACCTTGCATAGCTATTGAGAAATCTTCATAAAAGTGGATGTACAACCCCCTGGCCTGGTCAATTTGCCCATGGCACATATTTAGTGAAAAAAAGTTTTTTTTTTTAATTTAAAGTGTTTATGACAATTTCTGAAGAAGAACATGAGAGATAATTAAAAAGAAACCTAGAATAACATATATATATATGTTTATTTATTTATTTAAATAAATATTTATTTAAATATATATATATATTTATTTATTTATTTAAATATTTATTTAAATATATATATATATATATATATATATATATATTTATTTATTTATATCCACGGGGCTAAGAGAATTCCTAGAAAAGCATGGTAAAGAAATTGAGGGTGAATTAGGGAGGTCCTGTCATCCAAGGGGGAGATGAGAGCTGGCAGGGATTGGAGGTGGCTTCGGATAATCCCAGGCCCCAGAACCTTGAGCCCCACCAGACCTGCTGTGTATACCCCACAGCCTGTGCTGGATGGACAAATCAGGGACATTTAAAAGGACAAGGAAGGAAGAAGCAAATGATTTGGACTCTTTGAATTTATTTTTTTTTAAATCATTATTTAAGGTAGACCGTATATCATTCTAGAAAGCTATTCCTTCCTCCTATTGTTGCCTCAAAGCATTTACCCCTCCTCACATTCCGCTTCCCTAATCAGACTTCACAGTTCACATGACTTCTTATTCCCTGAGCCACTACTGTCCAGGCTGCACTTTTTTTTTTTTTTTTTTTTTTCTAAATTTCCTTCTGGTTCTCTCTGTTCTATGCTTAGTTACAGCTTCAGTGCTAGCCTGAGTTAAAGGTCCAGGCTTCCTGCTTGCTCAGGCAAGATTAGACATCAATTAGGTTATAATTGGATTATGTATGCCTCTGCGTGTGTGAGAGAGAGAGGGAGAGGGAGAGGAGAGGGAGAGAGACCTTCTCAGCCTCCCAGAAATGCCAATTCTCCCTGCCCTGGATTCCATAAAACGTAGTGGATATCAATAAATAGCATTTACCATGTCAGTAGTATAGCTTGTTCAGTCTGTGTCTGTATCTCTCAAGGTATTGTGCATTGAAGGCAAGTGGAAGGCCTCATTCATACCCCAGCTGCAATCAGAAAGTCTGGTATACAGTGGCATCTCTGTAAATGCTTCGGGAATTGGGTAGAATTAAAGGGAGATCGAGGCACAATCTATCTATCTGCGTATTCCAGACATAGCATCTCTTTGGGGGAATTCCCTTTACAGATATTTTTAGAATTGTTAACAGACGTCGGGGGTAGGAGGAGGCATTAGATATCCTAAGCATAAGTAGCGAAATCACATTGAGAACTTGCTAGTCAATTGGAGAAGAAGGATGAGAGGACCATGTCTCCTCTTAAAAGACAATGGCATCTTGGACTCAGTGACTGTCATTTGTGGTGAGACAGCCAAGCAGAAGCCAGAGAAAATAATCCAAATGGCATTGAGTGATAAATTAAGTACAAGCAGGTGAGACCTGCTAGAAAGAGCAGCTTCTATAGAATTATCTGGAAAGTCACGTAAGCACGACTCAGTAGATACTAGTCTTAGATGGGAGTGACCTGGGAACCCCTAACAAGGGGAGGAGAGCTTGTATTGCTGTTATAAAGAACATGGTCCTGTGAATAGAATATTTATTGCATGGCTTTTGTGATTGCCCTTGGTTGAGTACAAAGTGACCCTGGAGGTGATGGCAGCAAACTTTGCCAATTTCTGGCTTTAGAACCTCCAACCAATACCCTTTTACTATTAGCATCTTATTGTCCCATCCGGGAGTATTTTCTGTTGATTTTAGCCTTAGTGCCTCCTTCCATGGCCATCTGTTTACAGGAGCTGAGGCAGGTCGGACCCGTCTGTTACCTGCCTTCTTGCATGACCAAACTACCTGACCCTGACCATGCATTTTCTGTCCGGATTCTGAATGCTTAGAGAATATTTTAGAAGGCCCGTTAAGAGTAGCTGCAGTACAATCTTCGTTATTGTCTCTGGGGAGTTGTCCTGCCTATTTTCTAATGCTTGTTTTCCAGGCATCCTATACCTCCAAAATCTTTGAGTACAGCAGTTGATTCATATACATACAATGTAAAGAGAGCTTGCAGGCTAGATGCCATAGTACTTCTGGCGGAGCTCAGGCTCCCTGGGCAAGCCTTTTTGACAATTAAAATCAAGACTGAAGTAGTGCCCACAGGGGATAAATTCAGGCTGGCAGCATAATATAGATAGATGGATAGATAGATAGATGATGATGGTGATGATGATGATGATAGATGATAGATGATAGATCAATAGGTAGGCAATATACATACATACGTACGCACATACACGAGTATTTCCTGTAAGGTAGCAAGCATTGTTTCTGTTACTTGCAAGTAACCTGTCTCTTCAAGGTGTAATTCCCTGGTTTTGGAATAGAGACTGGAGTGAAGAAACTTACAACAACCACCCCCCCCCCCCCGCCCCAGCACAAAGTATTCTAAAATCTCTGTGCTTTTGATGCTGTTGACTCAAAAATTGAAATTTGGTCTGTTTTAATCTGTTACAGAATAGCAGTTATGCAAAGTCTTAAGGGGATTGTCTTGGCTAATATCTTTTATTGAAAACAGAGATTCATTTCATTGGAGTCTTTATCTTGATCTTTTTCTTGGTAAGAAATCCAGCAGCTGTTGTTCTCTACTGGTGTCTCAGCTTACACTGTAAAGGTAAGAGAAACAATGAGATAAATTAGCCATGGGTTGAATGTCTACTTATTCAATTAGCCATCTCTTCTGGAAAACATTTATGTTACTCTCATGTTTCGTATTATTATAAAATATTGAACGATGAATGACTTTTTGCCTGGTACTTTTTTATTTTTCTTGTATTACTTTTAAGTTCATTCTTAAATGGTAACACGGAATTACAATGCAATAAGGATCTTAAGATAGATAAATATACTGTCAAATTATTTCCCAAGGGGGCTTTGTAAATTTATTTTCTTTTTTATTAGTATTTTAAAAATACCCCTCCATTATACTTTTACTTTCCTTCTCTTACTAAGTGCTTCATATTCTCTTTAAATTTTTGGAAACAAATTTGATACATAAAAATGTTATCTCTTCCAAATTTGAATTATGTTGATTACTAATGAGGTTGTCAACCACCATAATTTCTTTTCTGAAAATGGTTGATTAATGACCTTAAGTCACTGATACTTGGCTATAATTAGTCTCTTGAAATTTCGTTATCACTCCTATCAATCTGCCACCATCAACCAGTCATCATGTATACTTGACTCCAGAAACCATCCATTCTATAAGTCGTGATGTCAGCCTTGATTTATACCCCTGGGCACTTCAGTCTTGATTTTAATTGTCAGAAACACTTTTCAGGGGAATCTGGGTTCCACTAGAAATACCATGACCTCTAGTCTGCCCTGCAGACTCATAAGGCTCTCTTCACGTCAGTTCCAGAGATATCCTGCCTCAAGGAACAATGCCCCTCAAATGTATTTAAACACAGAATTGTTTTTAATGTTGTCACTATTACTATTGTATAGAGCTAATATTCCTTAGAATTAGAACTCATATTATCAGTAGTTTAATAGCATCTGGAGAAATTATTTAACTTAGAACTTTATCCAGTGAATGTGAACATTTCTTTGAGAATAACCAACCTACATCTTGGGGTGAGCTTTATGTGCAATGTGCCATTGAGATACTATAGGAAGTGATTTTCCCGAACTATAACGATACACAGCTCTACCTAACAATTGCCTTTTTATTCCTAATCTTACCTTATTAAGGAAGTGATGGAAATCTGTACGTTCTATTAATTGCATCTGATCCTGGCCTTCCGTGTATCTCCTTTTCCTGTGTCTCTTCCCCTTCCACCTCCTCCTCCTCTCCTTTCCTCTTCTTATCCCTGGTCCCTTCTTCCCCCTCTGAACCTTTTCCCTCCTTGTCATAATAAATGTCCAGGTTGTTCCGATTCCCTTTCATGTGTTCCTTTTCATATGTTCAGACACTATCTTTCTCTACATCTGCACGGGAGGGTCAATTTCTTGACATGTAAATGCGTTATTATCATTTACAGGCTTCCTTGGTGTTTATTCACACTTACTGAAAATTCACCTTCCCTACCAGGGCTAGTCTAATTCAGCCGAATTCTAAAGGAGGTTTGTTCCTTCTAATATGCTTTGCGCAGCGTTTGCCCCTAATGATGCCCCTATATCCATCTGGGATGATTTCACGCAGTATTTGCTGCAGTCTCAGCTGTCCTCCTTAATCTACTCACTTTGTTCCCTGCCCTGGCTGTAGCAGTTCAGTAGTGCATCTACTACACCATTTGAAGAGAATAAAACATTTTGGAAGATTAAGAAGCATATTGAAAATGTTAATTATCAAGGAAATAGCCTAAGCAAAAAAAAAGAACTGTGTTCTGTAGAAAAAGGCATTCAATATTTAGAAACTTTTCGAAACAGAAGTAAGAGAACTTGAAAAGAAAGAAAAAATAATTTTTAATTCTGTTGTTATTGTGACTGGATTCACGATAAATTACCCCACAGCCCCTTGTGGCCTCAGAGGTGGTCTGTACAAGTAGCCCACTAGGCCTCAATAACATGGAGAAAGCCTCTTAGGGACCCCTCTGAATACACACAAATACTGTACTATTTTAAAATAGAGGGAATGCTGATGAGCAAGTCAAGGATTTGAAGAACAGTGAATTTTTATTGTTAAAAGAATAAACATGGTGAAGTGGGTTGTGTAAGGAAGTTGTCCTCAGAAGTGTCATCCTTACCACCCGTTTGCCCCAAGGGATACTCTAAGCTCCTGAGTATCAAATGGGGGAAAGGTCTAGATAGCCTAAAAATGGGTCAGACAGCTGTCCTCTGGACAGAGGTAGGCACATAGTGCAATATATCATTGCTCTGGCACCAGATATAGGAATTTTATGCATATTTTTGGGTGATGGTTATCATTAAAACTCACCCAATCTTCAGGTAGAACTACAATTGTGTCATGTATCATATTAGAGGGGAGAGAGGATTTTTTAGTATCACACTCTCTAATATAGTCTTAACTGACTGGCTGTAGGATTGAAGGCATATCCTTCCAGTACTGATAAAAAGGACTCTCTTGGAATTTGTGAGGCCCAGAGAAGAATACATATCTGTTAGAATTATAATTTGGAAAAATGTGTGTTATTGATGGTTGCTGTATTTGCAGACTTGGTTGATTATAATTCCAATCCATTACTTTAGGATAATATGATTCTAAGAATGTTCCCAACTTTGGTAAAACCTAAGTAGATGACTGTATATTCTTGATTAAAGAATTCCATAGATATTGGACACATTAAGATATAGTGTAAATAATCCAAACTGATGTAGATCACTGTGATTGTCCTTTTTCTTGTTTGGGAAAATATACTAGAGCTTAATGGAAAGACCAACAATAAATCGTTCACATACTTTAAAAAAAAAAAAAAAAAAAAAAAAAAGAAAATGTTAATTATCTATCAATTCTTCCCAAATCCTCTCTTCCTGAATGTTTTGATCCCGATGTTATACTCACCAAAATGGAGAATACTTTAAGCATATGGAAGCAGGAGAGGCAAATATGGGTTTTTTTCAATCGACCAGGAAACCCCATATTTTAGGAGAATCCTGCACACCGTAAGTTTTAGTTTATGCTTCAATTTCAGTGACATAAGAATATATGGCATATGCAGAATTGCATTTGTGCTATTTACAAAGCACTTGCACATTCACTGCATCCTTTTGTTCTCCCACAACAAAAAGGCAGACGTAATTACAGATGGAGAAACTGAGGTTTAGAAACGGCACAGTGCAAGTTATGTCTGGGGCGACAGTTATAAATAGGAGCCCCAGGACTAAATAAAACATGTCTGTTTCATTCTTTTTCCCCTGTCTTACACTCCATCAAATAAAAAGTGAAAAAAGTCTCAGTTTTGACCATAAGGAGAATAGTATTAGAAGAGTCTTTGCGTCGTTCTTGTCTAATCAGCCAAGTCCAGGTGCACACCACATGAGCAGATGGAAACGCAATTAAGACAGATGTGATGACAGTTCATTCACAGCCTCTGATGCTTTAAAACCCCAGTGCTAGGCTAAAAGCACACGCTCACAGCAGGCATGGCACGAGAAGAATCAGATGTGGGCACAAGATGTGTGTCAGCTGCAGGTCTTTCCAAATTTTCAAAGTGAAATAGCACTAGTGATCTTAAAATCCTACATCTATTCATAACTCCTTCAAGTAGTGTGTATGTTTTACATTGTTGAGCGTAATTAGAAGAATATAAAGATACATGCAGGATCATTAGCCATTTAGACACTAGAAGCCCAGCATAAGATAAATCAGAATGATGGAGTGAGCAAATCTTTGGTCTTCAGAACGTAAGTTTTTGTATCCATATTATGCGAAGAGCCTAAATTCGTGCTTTGGGCAGCCAGTTAGTATTACTTCCCTCTCTCTTCCCCCAGGAAAACCCTTTGACCTTAGATATTACCTTCAACATTGAAAATTGCTAAGTAGTTCTTCTAGTTGGAACAAATTGCAGGCACTAAGGGCCAAGGTATCAAAATAAACATCCTCATGGTTTGGTCAAAGGTGATAAAGCTGAAACCACCGTGGGGTCATGTTTGGGGTCATGCCCTCCACCTTCTCATTATTTGGGAGACAGTTGCAAGAAGGTGAAAATGAGCACAGGGCCTGTGCTCAGGTAAAGAGGTTAACCCGCCTGTGCCTCTTAAGAGCCATGTAGCTTTGGGCAAGTCTCTTGACCTGAGTGTCAGTAAGTTTCCTTGTTTGTTAAACAGGAATACTACATCTTGCCAGCTACTTAAAGGTTGCCAGAAAGCTTGTATAGGAGAATGTGAAAATTTAACCCTTTTTAGTGATGCTACATGCATTTCTTCTATAACATTTGAGCTCTAACACCTGCCAGGGATAAGTAAGTATAGAAAGACCAACCTGTAGATATTACAGGAGAACATTAGCAACAGGAGGGCATAAGATAAGACAGAGAGATTCCCCACACTCAATTTAAAATCCAGCCATTTCTTCCTCTCACTCTGCAGTGGTTTTAAAGTTTAATGTGCATAAGACCCTTCTGGGGGTAACGCTAAAATGGAGCTTCCTGGGCCATGTTACCAGAAACTCTGATTTACCAAGTCTGGCAGGAACCTGGATCCTGATTTAAAATTAAATACCTGGGGGGATCCCTGGGTGGCTCAGTGGTTCAGCACCTGCCTTCTGCCCAGGGCCTGATCTAGAGTCCTGGAATCGAATCCCACATTGGGCTCCTGGCATGCAGCCTGCTTCTCCCTCTGCCTGTGTCTCTGCCTCTCTCTCTCTGGGCCTCTCTATGTCTATTATGAATAAATAAATAAAATCTTAAAAAAAAAAAACAATAAATAAAATTAAATTAAATTAAATACCTAAGGTAATTCTGAAGGTGATTTGAGGACTCCTGTGTGAGAAATCTGAAATAAATCCTTTATCTCTGATGCTTGCTTTTTCATTAGATCGGTCCCAAGTGGCTTGGGAACAAGGACCAAAATTCATAATCAGTCAATTTCTGCAGACTCATAGAGTATAGGGCAGGCCGTAGGTGGACTAATGCTGTCAGCTGAAAAAGCTGCTTTTCATGTGTTTCTGCTAATTAACCAGGCAAATGTGGCAAAGGTCAACAGTTCTCCAGCAATAGCTGTTTTCTCTGTTCTGAAACAAGAGGCCACTTTCATTGAAGCAAATGGACCTCCAGAATAAACATTTTCCAGCCTCCTTTGCAGCTTGCTGGGGCCAGGTGCCTAGTTCGGTCCATTGTTCTATAAACAGAAGAGATGTGAGCACCTTTCAGGTTGTATCCATAAAGGAAAAGCAATTACTCTATTTTCTTTGCCCCTTCCTTGATAGTGGAAATGTAGACGTAAAGGACCAAACAGGCGAGGGCAACACCAAGGAGGTGGCGACACATCCAGTGAGGAGGAGTCTGGCTCTTAGCCCCATCAAAGAACAGAGCCACAACATTGTGACTTTTATCTAGGAAACGTCAGGGAAAGAAAGAACTTCTATCTTATTTAGGATTCTGTTATTCCGCATCTCTTTCACATAGAGCGGAACCCAGTTGGTTCAAACTAATCAAAGTTTCCAATGCTCACCCAGGGGTAGGACAGTGCAGTAGTAGAGTGTGAAATGCACAGCCTTTCACTGACAAAATGGGCATCTCCGCACCATAAAGCTAGCAGAAGAGCCACAAGAGCGAAATACGCCTGTACGATGCATGACCAAATGCCTACAACTGCGCAAGTGAACAGTTTTATACGTATTTTGATTGTTCATTTGTAATTATTAGATCCTCAGTTATTTTTTTTTTTTTTTAGATCCTCAGTTATTAAGCCATCAGTTCTATGATAAAGATAATTCTAGGCTAAGGTTGGTAGGGTGACTCAGAGAAAAAAAAAAATCTACCCCCAATTCTAGGCTTTAAGAGAGACTTGAGTGAACTCCAGGCCAAAAAACCTTGCGTGGAAAACACGTGCCGGGTGTCATTTGGTGTCAGAGCCCTGCTGAGCTGGGGAGGAAGCGTAAATGCGAGTCAAACAGGGGCAGTGCTGACGTCCGAGGCCCTTCCGACATCCCCAGGGGATGGCTGTGAGAGTGCATCTTGGTAAGGTTACTTAGATGACTGACTGGTCACGCATGAGGGGGGTACGTGCAAGGTTTACGCTAAGGGCTTTTCGAATCGTATTGCCATCGTCATGACAAATGGCCCCGTCACAGCACTGCAGCCAGGGAGCTCGGTGGGTGCCCTTTGCCATGTCGGGGAGGGCTGCCCCGCAGGGCTACTGGAGTGGCGTCTGAAGGTGGCCGTGCGTTAGGTGACCTGTCGTGTTTACAGTCACTCGGGGTGCAGTGGTGGAGCTGAAAGAATGGGAGCAGTTCACTTAAAACCAGTGGTGTCAGGGGTGTGAACCAGACGGATTTTATTTAGCTGTGAGCATAACACCAGGACATGGTAATGTTCACCAACGACGCTCAGACTCGCCTGTGTAAATCTGGGGCAAATTATGACATTATTACAGTAGCTTGCAGCAGGGCTTCGCAAGCCTGAATGAGCGGCGGACGGGCCAGGCCCTGCTCCCGGAGCTTCTGGTTCGGTAGGTTAAGGACAGTTTGGGGCCTACAGACTTGCATCTCTAGTAAGCAGCCAGGTGGTGCTTGTGTTGCCCGTCCAGAAAATGTGTTTTGAGACCCACTGGCTGATAGGAAGTTCCTGGTAACGTTTGGTACGGAAACAACCCATTTCTGTGTCGATGCCAAGGTTGTAGGGTTCCTCTCGTTCTCTCCATACACAGGGATTATTAGATGATAAAACCGTAGGTGGTAAAGACTTTATCTTGTTTAGTATCTTAACTCTATGAGACTTTGGGGCTGGACATTTTTCTTAGCTGCTTCAGATTTTTGTTTCTTTTGTCTTTGTTTTTGTCTTTGTCTTTGTTTCTGCTTTTGTCTTTGACAGGAAGTTTCCCTTCCTCCCTACCTTCGTTCCTTCATCCCTTCGTTCCTTCCTTCATTCCTTCCTTCCTTCCTTAGGGCAGCACTATCCTCGGCAGCCACATGTCCCCTCAGACGTTTCTGTGTCGTGGAATGTGCTTTGTAGGGCTGCCATGCCATATAATTATTGCCATATAATTGCTTCAAAGGAGGTAATTTTTCCTAAGCTGAGTTGTTACGTACTTTGGGGGTAGGCAGAGATCTGGTCTGTCTAAGCCTGAGCCGTGGAGACCGGAGAGCTAGCTGATGGAGGCCAGCAGTGGATTTGAATCTTGGCTCTGTCTCTTCTTTGCCATCTGAGCTGAAGAGATTCACCTCATGTAAGCTTCATGACTTTACTCTTACATGGGTTTAATCATTTGGAATAATCATAACTTCTGTTCTGACATGTCAAGTCTTTAATGAGTTGATGCATTTCCATGTGTTAATGCATTTAAAGTTCAATCACATTGCTTTTCAATGAACTGAGATATTTTGGTTATAGTTTAAGGGAAATAAAAGTTATTCTTGGAGAAAGATATTTAGCAATGATGAAAGGAAGGGGCTGAGTTTTAGCCAAAAAAGCAATACGGTTAGAACAGGTATCTTAGCAAGAGAAGTTTATGCAATGGGGGGGAAAAAAAAAACTAGATCTGACCATCTCTCTGTGGACAGTATGGGTGAGTCTTGAGTACGGAAGGGGCACCAATACTGTACTTTTGCATGAGTTCTTCAATGCCAAAGCTGAGGCATTCGACTATGTATTTGGGAGAAAAATGGAGAGTAACTAGAAAAAGTTGAAAGTAATTTGATTTTAAAGCTAAATGCTTCAAATATTCAGATAAAGGTAAGTAATATTTACCCAACATATATATTCTTTCTTGCTGGGACCACTCTGTTAGAAGCAGAAGTCAAAACTTGGAGTCATATGATGAAAAGAATCACTTAAAATTCCAATGTAAATATAAAACTAAAGTGGAAGAAATGTTTGCTGACACGAATGATATCTACAGTAAACCAAAGTGCTTCTATCGGAGTATTGGAATTTCATTGAGCCGCTTTTATGAAACATCTGTAAAGACTAAAGGATATAAATACAATCAATTGTATATATTTTACTTATTTAAAGTGAGTATATTTGTGGAAATATGTCAATTTGAAGAAGAATTAATATTCTCTTTTTAATGTGCTTATCTATTATTTTTTAGTTACTTTAGCAAACAATAGAAAGGCTATCTATAGCTTAATTTGTGATCCCTGATTCACAGTCCATTATTTCAATAGATCTTAAGTTCTTAGCTATTATGCCACTACTTTAGGACCTTTCAAAGAGCTTTCTGAGATACAAAGCCACCTTATCCAAGTTAAAGTAGTTTTATTATAAAGCTGTGTTTTTTTTTGTTTTATTCAGTGTTTAGCAAGTTATCAGTTGTGTATAACACTCAGTGCTCATATAAAAGTATTCATAACATTTTTTATTAACATTCATTTCTTTATGCAATCATACTGATAATTTTCCTTAAAAAACATAATTTCTGGGATCCCTGGGTGGCGCAGCGGTTTAGCGCCTGCCTTTGGCCCAGGGCGCGATCCTGGAGACCCGGGATCGAGTCCCACATCGGGCTTCCTGCATGGAGCCTGCTTCTCCCTCTGCCTGTGTCTCTGCCTCTCTCTCTCTCTCTCTCTCTCTCTCTCTCTCTCTGACTATCATAAATAAATAAATCAATTAATTTTAAAAAAACATAATTTCTGTGGGACATCCATTAATACTTGGTTTAAATGCTAAATATATGAATTAGTTCAGTCTATTTTTGTATAGATTGTAAGATCAGATGGTGTTTTGTTTTTAATAGTTCTGGACAGGTTCATTTATTTTAATAGTTTTGTTCTTTGAGGTACTTTTAAGATTATGTGAAAATTGAGTGGAAAGTACACCGTTCCCATACATCCTATGTCTTCATTGATCCACAGTCTCCTCCACTCTCAACATCTTACACAAAAGTGGCACATTTGTTAACATTTATGAACCTACATTGACCATCATTATCACCCAAACTCTGTGGCTTACTCTAGGGTTCTCTCATGGTGGTGTATATTCCATGGGTTTGGACCAGCGTGTAACCCCATGGAGCCACCGTCTCATAGAGATTAGTTTCACTGCCCTAAAAATCCCCTGCGCTTTACTTATTCATCCCCTTCGCTTGAACCCCCAGCAAACTGCACTTTTTCCTGTTTCTATATATATTTTTTCAGAATGTTGTATAGTTGGAATCTTACAGTAAACAGCCTTTTCGGATTGACTCCCTATACCTGATGATGTGCATTTAAGTTCACTTTTGTTATTTTATCGCCTAATAGCTGTTTCTCTTTAGTGCTAACAGTCCATTTTTTGCATGTCCTGCAGTTTATTCATTCACTCACCTGCTGAAGAACGCCTGGTCATTTCCAAGTTTTGGCGTTTATGGATAAAACTGCTGTAACATACTTGTGCAGGTTTGCTGTGGATATAAGTTTTGAATTCCTTTGAGTAAATACCGAAGGCCATTATTGTCGGATCATATGGTAAGGGCCCATATAAGTTTTATTAGAAACTGCCAAACTGTCTTCCAAAGTCTGTAATCTCACCAGCGGTAATGAGTGTTCCTGTTGTTCCACGTCCTTAAAAGCATTTGGTGCTGTCAGTGTTTTGAGTTTTTGTCATTCTAATAGAAGTGTAGTGGTATCGCGTTGCTGTCATTACCTAATGACACATGATGTGGAGCATCGGATATTATACGTCAATACCTCTCTGTACGCGCCATATGTGGCTTACGGGAGCACTTGTTTAATATTTGAAGAACAAATGAATAAATGACAAAATGAATAAAATCAAAGCCAGGGTTCTGGCTTTAATGGTGAAATTTCTGACACCACTGGAGCCCAAACCTGAGATGGAGAGAGGCAAGTTGGCCATGAAATGCTTCAGCATCATTACATGAGCAGCTGCCTCCTCCATACCATTCAGAAGGCACTCTAAACACAGATGTTTCAGCCAGATCAAAATACTCATCCGCATGCAAAAAAATTCAGAGCGACATAATTTCCTTTCAAAGGAGAAAGTCTGTACAGCACCACCAGTCACTCTTCTCACAGCATGCCCAATCACTTGGAGTGCAATTGCAGTAGCAGGATTATTAAGCTTTAAATAACTAGAAAAGGATACTGGCAAAATACTTGCTATTTAAGGTTTGTGAGCACACTTTCAGATAAGACTGAGCAAATTTGTGCTTAAGAAAATGGTGGCAGCAAGGTGTACTTGACCCTAAGTAAAGCACATTGTGATTTAAGCATCAAAGTTTATTCAAAAATTTCTATTGATCCATCTGAGCTTCTTTAGGTTAATAGAAAGCACTAAGCAGTTATCATTAATGGTTGCCAGTAGTTTTAGCCAGGCTCAGCCATGGTTTGTGCGGAACCCCAGAGAGCCAGAAGAAACAATCGAACCAGTGCTAAGATCTTAGCTCACCACAATTTGTTCTATTCATTAAGTCAGGTAAAATCCAGATTACTCTGTAACAAGAAGTGTGACATTCTAGTGCATGGAATGATATTAATCACACTGTTTCCTTAAGTAAAACAGCATTTGAATTGTGCAGATTCTTGGGGGGGGGGCACCTGGGTGGCTCAGGGGTTGAGCATCTGCCTTCAGCTCAGGGCATGACCCTGGAGTCCCAAGATCGAGTCCCACATTGGGCTTCCTGCATGGAGCCTGCTTCTCCCTCTGCCTGTGTCTCTGCCTCTCTCTCTCTCTCTCTCTCTCTCTCTCTCTCTCATGAATAAATAAATAAAAATCTTAAAAAAAAAGAAAGGAAAACTTCTCATCTTCAATATTTCCCCTGATGTACCTATATTAAAGCACCTGTGCTTTCTATCTCTAAATGCCTTTTTTTCTCTCTCCTTATTCCAGAAGCCACAATTTAAACTTTATTTTGGTAGGGAGGGGAGCTTAATATAGTTCTTAATCTATAGCGTGCTGGACCTCATGGGAGAATTATGCTTTTCATACATTGTAGACTGGACCATATAAAAATGCATAGTAGTTTTTGACAAAAACCTTTCAATTAAGGCCTTTCTAGCCAAACATATTCTTATTTAAGAAATATGACACCTGTTTTATTAGTTTGCTGGATCCAAAGTTGAGTCCAGCACTAAGGATTATTATCCTTACTAATAGGATTATTATTAAGCTGAATCCTTAATTCAGCTGAATCCAGCTGAATTCAGCTATGGATATGAAAGAAACATGTAATTTGAGAATTATCAGAATGTAAATAAGTGAAATCCATCCCTTATATATTTCTCCATGACATAGCTACAGGTGTTGAGTGCAATATCCAGTACAAATTTTATTATGTTCATTCTCTATAAAGAACATTGTATCTGATATTGAAGGAGGAAAATGGCCTGTCACTTTGAAGAGTCCAAAGATTGAAAAGAAAGAGAAAGAAAAAGTCTGGATTTATAGCCATTAAAATAATTTAAGATAAAAATAAAGCTACTCTAGGGAGAAAAAAACTCTTGTACGGACAAATTATGACTCCACATAATTTAAGGACTTAAAATTTCATACAAATTCAAAGATGTGAGTGAGTGTGTGTGTGTGTGAGAGTGTGAGTGTGGTTAAGAGACATGGATAGAAAGATTGAGTCTGAAATATGTGTCTAATAGGAGTTCTTGAAAAAGAGAATAGAGAGGGATGCAGATGCAACCTTTAAGGCTGAATATGTATTTTACAATGAAGACAACTATAGGTATTGGGTAACCTCCACACATCGTGCCAGAAATGGCAAGAGTCAAGAATGCTGCAAGGTTCTTGGAGTGAGCAGCCAGAAAGATGGCTTTATCCTTAACTAAGAAGGGAAAGACCGTTGGCGAAGAAGGATGGGGAAAAGGATGGCACTGATTCTCGATACCTGAGCTTTGAGATGACGCCATGTGATGGACGAGGTAGCCGTGGGAGTTAAGAAGACAGGTCAAGCCAGGAGATATAAATTTGGTAAACCTTGGAAAGATTGTGTTTAAGGCCATGATCATAAATGAGATTACTGAGGTAGCGAGGGCAAAGAGAGAAAATGTTGAAGTACTCAGCCGTGAGTTACTCCAGAGTTGAGATGTCAGAGAAGCAGTATCCGCTGAGAGAGAATTTTAAAAAGCAAGAGGGAGAGAGGAAAAAAAATGCAAGAGTGAGGCATTTCATAAAACAAGTGGAAAAAAATCCCCAACTATTTCAAGAAGAGGGAATGATCTCCTGTCAAATGCTGATGATAAAACAAGAAAAAAACAAGAACCAGGAATTGTCCCCTGGATCTAGCAGCAATGAAATGACCCAGAGTTAGCACACATTTTTGAAAAGTGCATGAATTATCGTTGACGGATACATACATATACGGAATTACGTATGAAATGTAGACTTGGGGGCATAGGAAGAAACTAGATCTTTTCCACTGTGACAAGACATATCCCTTATTAGTGGAGTCAGATTTATGGTATTGTTAAAAATGTCTTTATCCTATTAATGACCCAATCAATTCCACGTAATAAAGCCATCAACAGGGCTAATTATGCAAGCTTGGAGCACAGAAGCAAATGGTAAGTCTCTTCTCCCTGCCATACCTGGTGGATATTTCTCTGCAATCTTGGGAGGAAAAAAGTAACCCCAAGTATTAAATAAATCATCTTCCTTAGAAATTTATGACTTTATTGTCTGGCTCAAACTACAACATCAGATCTTCCCTGGTACTATGTTAAAAAGGAATTGCTGACAGCAGTCAATATTTGGCAAGCTTCAATTAAATCATAAATAATAAACCAGGTCCAAATTTATTCTTGTTAGCAAGCATTGATGATGACCTTTAGTCATCATTTGTGCAATGGTGACTGACTAGCAGAGACCGAACAAAACAATTTTTAAAGTTAATGGCATTAGCTTTAAATGACACAGCCTTGGTATGTCGTATGCAGTTGCACCATTTTTCTTTCAATCTGGAAATATGTTCTAACACTTTTCTTTTTAATCCTGGGCCTAAGGAAATGTTGGTAAAACTCCGAAGGAAAAAAAAAAAAAAAACAGGAATTCAGTTCTACAAAGTTAAAGACAAGAAAAAGGGAGATCTCCTCTCAATTGCTGTATTGCTCAACTGTGTTCCTAGGATGGAATGACTTTTTTGGGCCAGGAATTCCCAGCGGGATTGCAAAGAGATGGTGGCAGGTGTTCAAGTCTTAACTGGGCATAGCTGAGGATATCCTCGAAAATAATTAAAAGTGAATTAACGGATCTTTCCTAATGATTTCACAAATTTACTTTGCCCGACTGCTCTAAGGGTAAAGTCTCTGGTTTGTCATTTCTAAAGTGGAGATAATTAGGGGCACCTGGGAGGCTCAGTTGGTTCAGTGTCCAATTCTTGGTTTCAGCTCAGGTCATGATCTTGTGAGACGAAGCCTCACATCGGGGTCCACACTGGGCGTAGAACCCGCTTAAGAGTCTCTCTCTCTCCTCCCTCTATCTCTCCCCCTCTCCCTGCTCCTGTGCAAGCTCTCTCCCTCCCTCTCTCTCAATAAGTAAGTAAACACACACACAAACAAATGGAGATAATTAAGAATGTTGGCCTTGTAGGGCTGCTGTGAGGATTCAGCGAAATAGCTTATATAATTTGTAAGATAGCTGGCACAAAAGCATTCAACAAATGATAGTTTGAAACGCACACATACTCAGCATCCAGGTATTTCCCCATATTTCCCGAGGTACGGTTGACCTATAACGTTGTGTAAGGTGTGCATCACGTTGACCCGATATATTTATATATTGTAAAATGCAATTGCCATCATAGCTTTAGCTAATACCTCCATCTTATCATATAATTACGGTTCCTTTTTGGTGGTCAGAACATCTAAGATCTACTCCTCCTAGCAACTTTCAGGCATATGACACAGTGTTTGCTAACTACAGCCACAATGCTGTGCATTAGATCCCTAGAACTCATTCACCTTCTAAGTAGAATTTGATACCTTTTGGCCAACACCTCCCCATTTCCCCCACCACCTAGGTCCTGGTTCTGATTCTGCAGGGTTAGCTTTTTCAGATTCCACATATAAGAGGTACCATACAGTGTTTGTCTTTCTCTGACTTATCATCTCACTTAGGACAATGTCTTCAATGTCCATCTATATTGTTGCAAATGCTGAGATTTTTCTTCTTTCTCGTGGGTGAATAATATGCCTCCTGTGTGTGTATGTGTCTACATTCACTACTTAGGTTGTTTCTGTGTCTTGGATATTGTGAATCACGGTGCAATTTACATGGGAGGGCACACGTCATTTCAGTATCCTGTTTTCATTTCCTTTGGGTATATATTCAGAAATAGGATCGCTGGATCATAGGGTAATTCTATTTTTAATGTCTTGAGGAACTTCCATACTGTTTTCCATGGTGCCTGAACAAATTTACATCCCCCTTGATAGTGCACCAGGGTTCCCTTTTCTCCACATCCTTACCAACACTTGTTTTCTCTTTTTGATGGTAACCATCCTAGCAGGAGTGAGGTGATATCGTGTTTTTGCTTTTTGTTTTTCTGATAACTAGTGATGTCAGACACCTTTTCATATTCCTGTTAGTCATTTGTTTGTCCTCTTTGGCAAAACATCTGTTCAGTTCCTCTGCCCGTGTTTTAATCAGATTTTGCTGCTTTTATTGAGTTCTATGCCTTTTTTATTCTCCCGGTAAAATACTGCCTAAATCTAAAATTAGTATTCCCTATTTTATTTTTCTAAAAAGTACATCTGACACTCCATCTACACACTCCAAGCCATGGCTTCAGTGGCATACAGGGCCCTCTGTGGCTAACCCCCATGCACCTCTATAGTCTCATCTTTCTACTCTCACTGGTACCTCATGCATGATGCCACCAAGCATCTTGCAGTCCTAGTGCACCGACTCTCCCCTCTCTCTTGCCTCTTCCTGTTATGCAGGTGACTCCTTTACCGCAGCTGAAGGCAGCTCAGTGTCGCTTCATGAGTAGCTGCCTCTCCAGAGCCTTTGAGTGCTGCTGTCCGCCTCCTTCATGGATTGCAAACTCCTTGAAAAGAGGGATTGCTTTAGCCTCATTCCTAGCACATAAAAGGATTTTATAAATGTGGACAAGAATATTAATGCTTTTTTCATAAAGTTATTTCTGGAGTAAATGACATTTCATATATTTAGCTAAATTTTTTTAACCCATCAGAATGAGAGCTCTCTGATAAGGAAAGGGAGTTATTAATGACAGCAGAAGTAGATTCCAGCAGCAAGAGGATTGTCTGTGTTAAAAGAAATGTCAGACGTAGAATGAAATACCATTGAATTCAATGACTTCCACAATAAACTCTTATTTATTGCTAATTTAGTCTTTAGCTAGAAACTTATCTGCCATCTTCTATAATATATTTATATATTTATATGTTATATATATATATTTATATATTTTATTTGCGATGCTGAAATCCTGAAGCTTCTGGAGTGCTGTCCTAATCATCAGAAAAGTGTTTTTTTTTTCTTTATTTTTACAAGATGAAGTGAGGTTTATTGAAATAATAAGATCTAATATTTTTTGAGTGCTCACTGTGTGTCACTGTCATAAGTGTTTTGCTTATATCATCTCATTTATGCAACTGCCCCATTAAGATGGCCATGATTGTTGCCTAATTATATGAGTGAGAAAATAGAGGTATTAACAGAGGTGCATCCAAAATTATAGAGCTTATAAAAAGTGGAATTCAAGTGCAGTAGTTTTGCCTCAAGAACCCAGCAACTGTGCTGCGTTATATCCATACTATTTGAAAAGTGTTCTTGCAGGTATGAGATGAGTTTAAGCAGCAAATAAAATATCTAATTAATTTACTCACTAAGTTGGACTGTCACACATTTATCTCTCACTTGATATCAGAATAAGTCATCAGTCCATATCCCTCCCATCCTCTCTTGGTAGTAGGACAACCGTCCTTAAGATGCACGAAATCTGGGGTGCCTGGATGGCTCAGTCAGTTAGCCATCCGCTTTGGGCTCAGGTCATGATCTGGAGTCCCGGAATGAAGCCCTGCATTGGGCTCCCTGCTTAGCAGGGAGTCTGCTTCTCCCTCTACCCCTACCCTGTTCATGTGCTCTTCTTTCACTCTCTCTCAAATAAATAATAAAATTGTCTTTTAAAAAGATGCAAGAAATCTAAGAGATGACTTGATGATTCTCCATTATTTCACATATGTTGACACATATGTCTAGGGGTTAAATGACTTACACTAGAAATTAGAGCTAGTTTGGTGCCAAGAATAAAACTCTCATTAAGCACTCTTACCATCTTCTAATGTATTAGAGCCAACCTCAATATCCCATCCCCTTCCTAAGTTAACCTCAATGAGGAAATCTGTTAGCACTTGTAAAACTTCTGTTACACCTGCAACTGATTTAAAATTGAAGTTGGCAAGGCCAACACTCAGCAGGGGTATGTGCCATCACTTGGATGATAGCAAGGTTGTCTGGTGACTTTATTTAAATGTTTATAGAATGATTGTTTCAGTCACAGCTACTCAATTTTAAATCTTTCTGAAAAATATAAATCTTTATTAAAGTAGTAATTAATCCACGTATAGATTCAATCATAGCATTATACCTAAACAGGATGATTCAGAAAAAATATTATTGAAAACACTTAGTTTCAAGTAAGTGCCTTCCTTGTTACCTACATTATATTTTTTGCAGAATTCAAGAGAATAGCTTTAAGTCTTTTGGACAAAAGTTATTTCACTTGTCTAAAGATCCATATGTGTATTATGTTATATGTAGGCCTTTGGCCTTTCTCTCCATTATCAACTTGAAACTGTTTCATAGATAATTTTCTCTCTCTCTATTTTGAAATTATACTCTTGTCTTCTGTGTGGCTTATAACAAATAAAAAGGCCAAATATACATTTCTGATTTCCCTACTTTCTCTACAGTTAAACTTTCCCAGATGGAAGGAAGAAATTCTCCCCTTTATTAACCTCTTTACTTCTTATTTTGGAAACAAGAACTGTGGGATTAACAATTTTTAAATTTTAAGGAGTATCAATAATAAAATGGACAACTTTCTTAAAGTGGATGAACTGTACATACTAAAAGGAAAGTGTGCAATGTTGTAGACTACATCCTGATTTCAGGAACAGTAAGAAGTTAAAAAAATGTACATCTAAGAACTAATAAACACTCATGATTTAAATTTCAGTCCAGTATGCCATCCCTTTCCTGACATGTCTTCAATAAGGGACTCTTAAAAAATTTATAAAATGTAATATCTACTAGTATTTTAGAAGCAAAGCATTTATGTTACATATTACACCTAATGTAATAACCATAAATAAACTATATTGTTTTCCCTAATATGGGATATAAGATTTCCAATTTCAAAATGACTTATTTGAAAGAGCATGGCCATTCTCTAGGCATTTTAGAAACATTTTAAATTTAAACAAATGTGGATTTCAAGCAGTCATATATAGCGCTTTCTGAACAATCAGTTTTAGGAAGTTCTAAAATAGGAGCTACTTTCCACAGTTAGGCATTGCCGTCTCTGGTTTTAGTTTGAATACCACTGCAGGTGTTTTTACTTTTGGTTTACATTTAGTTGCACATGCTTTTGACTACCTGGAAACATTGTTTTTTACATTTTTTGTTTTTTTTTTTTTAATCTAGGAAACAACATTACAAATGCATATACATAATTTATTTTATTTGACAATTCTAAGGTCCCAGATTATGATTTTACCGTGAAAATTCATTGAGACCTCATCATTCTGCCTTGTGAATAAGTCTAGTGATTTACAGTTGTCACAGTAACTCTATTCTGTCTTATAATCATAAACACCTCATCTCATTTGGTTTCTGCCTACTTTCTGAGCCTTCTTCCCCAGACTGTACTCAGCTTGAAATATTCACAATGAATCCATGTTTTTCTCGATTTGGCCATTTTTGGTTTTTATTATTTACAAGCAAGAAGACCTCTTAATACCGAATTTCACTTGAAAGCACTATATAGAATCTTGACCATAGCAATTTTGGGATTTTTTTTTACATTTACATACAGAAAGATTATGAGAAATACCAGACATGCTTCTATTTCCGTTTTGTAGCCTAGAATATTTGGTGGGTTTGACCTACCATGTAAACTCTACTGAAAATGTGATGGTTTGAGTTCTCAGGCAAAAACTAGAACTAGGTTAAGCCACTCTATTAAGAGAGATATTCTGTTACTATCAGATTTGAGTTTGAAATTTATCCTGTAGACAGTGGGAAATATTAAATGGCATTTTTAGGCAGGGCTGACAAATATAGAAACTGGGTTCCCAAGAAGGCTATAGGGACATTTGTTTCATGCTACTCCAAATTTGTACAGCATCCAGTTGGGAGACATTCCTTAAATAGGTACTAAGCAAGGTCTGCCTTCCATTTAGAAAAGGCAAAATAGATGGCTGGCATCCAAATAAGCTATGGCCTTAAACATTAGATATAAGCATGGCTATTTGGATGTAATTTTTTGCTACTCTGAATCCTAAGGATGCGATAGAATTATGTGATTATGTAAGATAAGGTGGACAAAATGATTTAAGTATGATTTCAGGAGAGCAGAAGGGCTTATGCTGGAAGCATATAATTGGAAAACCCAGGAGCATACTAGGCTTCAGGCAAGTATGAAGTAGGGAAGAAGGGCTGACATCATGACCCGGATTCAGTATTTCTCTCTCCACACTCAGGTATTGTTTTCCCTTGTTAGGTCATCTCAGATGGGTTCTAACTCAGTGATAGACCCTTATTCTTATTAATTCTTGAGAATAAAAGATTTATATTTGAGTTTCATCAGCAGTATCTATCTATGTTGCTTTGTCAGATCTTGACCAAGACTGATTGGCTGGCCTTGAGTTTTATCCTTTTCCTAGATAGAAGGGATGGAGTTAGAGTCACACCAGCCACATGGAATTAGCACAGGGGTATATTTCTCATAAGAAAAATCAGAGTATGGTTATTAGAATAAGGGATAGCAGAAGTGTCACAGAAAGAACATTTAAGCATCTGATGGCTCTTTTAATCTACTTTTCTTCATATTCCCTCAAGTGAGGCATAATCATAATTGGATCCTGGCATCTTGGGCATAATTATATGTGTAAGTTGTTTTAGATCTTATAAAAGCATCATTAGGTTTGATAGAGATGAGATCCATTGGTTAGAGGGTATATGAAATGACACAAGTCTGCTTGTAAAGCTGTAAAAAAAAAAAAACCAAACTGTGTTCTTAATGCCTAAATTTTATTGATATCTCAAGCCATGATTCCTTCTGGAATTAAAAGAAGAATTATGATCACTAACCATAGGGGAAAGGTTAAATCAGTGAAGTGTCTGGGAGTCAGTATTCCCTCCTCAGTGCTCTGTGCCATCCATGTTTCTGAGAACAATCTTAGCATGGGCCTTGACAGGTCTCTCTTGTGTCTCACAATTGGTCCCCTTGTGGGTGATTATAATTATTATCCCCAGTTCTGGGTATATTTCAAGCAGTGAAATACTCTAATTCTTAAGCTTTAGAAATGGCATCCTGCTTTACATGGTCGACACAGTTGTCGAGAATTATCAACCGCCAGCACAGACGGTGGACGCATAATAAAATCACTGCTCATTTTGGGGTGGTCACAAGGATATGCATGTTGAGGAGTAACAGTCTTCCCTCTACAGTTCCAGGCGCATTGTCCAAGTCCATCATAAGCACTTCCAGGGAAATCATATTATGTTCATTGCTATATCTATCATCTTAGAATTGAACATAATGAAAAAGAAAAAGGAAGGAAGGAAGGGAAAAAAAAGAAAAAAGGAAAAAAGCTTTAAGTGAAGGTGTAAACTTATACCATATACACTAAATTTTAAATATATTAGTAACTGTATTATCATTTCTAATGAAATTGCTCTGATGTGGATGGTTTGTGTTGATACATAAATCTTCATATCCAATACGCTTCACCTATCTTGTCTCATTTATTTACCTTAATTTAATTTTTTTTAAAATTTTGTTTGTTTTATTATTATTTTTTTCATCAAAAAATCATTTTATTTCCATTAATAACACAGGAGCAAGTGGGGGTATGTGGATGGGGCTCACTGACAGCAGGGAATTCCTGAGTTGTCACAGACTAAGTGCCATACTCATACTGAACAGAAAAGTGTCTCCCAGATGAGAAAGATGAATGATATTGGAGAAATGTATCATTTTATCTGGAAGGATTTTCAGGGAAGTCCTGCTGCCATGTGATAGACCAAGCCTTGTCATTCACCCCCAATTTGTCTATGATGCTGTGGGCAGTCCTGATGGTTTTGTGCTGAAAAGAAAGGTAATATTTCCTAGATGTCACTCACAGTGAAAGAGCCAAAGGAAAGGTTATATTGGGTTACAAGTGGGCCCTTGTGGAAGGCAAATCATGAGATTTGAAAAAAGGAATTCCCTTCTCCTAACTGAAGTTTAATAAGAGAACCGATTTCTTCTCTCTGGAGACTGGCTTTTTTCACTTGCAAGGCTAACATGTCTCCGACATAGGGGAAAAAAATACTTTTTCTTGTGGTGGGCTGATCTGGGAGGCAGGTTGAAGGACAAGCTCGTGCCTCCGACTGCCGGGGCAGAGTTGCAGCCCACACAGCAGGTTCCTGAGGGAGGGCTAGGTATCTGTCATGCTGGAGCAGGCTCATGAAGGCTTTATATGTCCCATTAGGCTGAGGCTCTAGAACCGTGTGCCCAGTGCAGGAAGTGTGAGGATAGTCAGGCTCTGGAAAGCTGGAATTTGGCTAAGGAGGGGGAATGCCATTGCTTGCCAGATTAAATGGAAGGGGTCCCCGCCAGGGACTCTGGGTACTGATCCACAGCCAAAGGACTAGACTCCTTCAAGCTGCAGTTGATGAATACCCAAAAGATACTTCTGGGTATGGTTTTGTCCACTGAGAAGAGAAGCACCGCTGGTTTGGAGGCATGTTGCTGTCATTCCTCAGGATCACATCTTCACACTCTGACTCTAGGGAGTCAATCCCTGGGGGCTCTTGGCATTGCTCAAAGCCCCAGAGGTGTTCATCCTCCATGCTGCTGATGGCCCCTTGAAAACAGGTGAAAAAGAAATTCTACTCAGTCTTTTTAGGTCTCTGCACCTCCACACAAGTCTTCCCCATTTCTTCCATTGTGAGTGACATAGGTGACAGCTTAATGCCTGACCATCACCTGAGAAAGCGAGATGCTTTGGCTAGACATTGGTGGTACTATGATGCCCAGAGTTGCTCAGTCTTCATTTTATTTTTCTTAGATAATTTAACTTTTTTAAAAATATTGTGTTTTAGAAAGATAAAGAGCATGAGCAGAGGGAGGGGCAGAAGAGGGAGAGAAATAATCCCAAGCGGACTGCAAACTGAGCAAGGAGCCAGACATGGGGCTCTGTCCCATGACCCCGAGACCATGACCTGAGCCAAAATCAAGAGTTGGACGTTCAACCAACTGAGCCACCCAGGTGCCCCTAGATAATTTAAGTCTTTATTTTGAAATAAATGTTGACATAGAAAGGGCATACCAAATCAGTGTTAAATGTTTTGGTGTATCTTTGCCCTGAGCCTTTAATACAACATCATCCAGAGTAGATAAAACAATTACTGAACCAGAAAATTAACATGAATATAATACTATTAAACAAACTATTGACCTTATTTAAATTTCATGTCTTTCCACTAAAAGAGTATAACCCTTAAAAAGATGAAAAATCTGTAGCTGCTGGATGGCTCAGTCACTTCAGCCTCCGACTCCTGATTTCAGCTCAGGTCGTGATCTCACATTCATGAGATCAGGCCCTGCATTGAGCTTCGCACTGGACATGGAGCCTGCTTAAGATTCTCTCTCTCTCTCTCTCTCTCTCTCTCTCTCTCTCTCTCTCCCTCTCTCTCTCTCCCCCTCTGCTCTGTTCTGACCTGCTCACATGCCCTGTCTCTAAAAAACAAAACAAAACATAAAGATGAAAAACCTAAGTGACTATTAAATCTTAAGAGGTAGGTAGTGAAGATAGTTCTATGTACAAAGATAACAGGAGAAATCAAAAGGGGAGAAATAGACCACTTTGGGAGAAAAAAATTAAGATTGCATACATCAAAAGTATCATAAA
Organism: Vulpes lagopus; assembly: GCF_018345385.1. NCBI lineage: Eukaryota > Metazoa > Chordata > Mammalia > Carnivora > Canidae > Vulpes > Vulpes lagopus. The sequence goes on along the minus strand of NC_054838.1, from coordinate 3,809,434 downwards.
TAGACACAAACAGAAGGAAAACTAGGATATTTTTAAACCTACAATCTGAGCAACATTGCAGAGTTAGAACATTGGTTATGCATCCTCTTGTTAGAGTTTACAAGCTTTCAATATAGGAATAATATATATTGAATTGTCTTTAAAAACTCCAATTGTGTGCTTTGTTGTATGGTGACTATGAATATTTACCAAAAAGCCCCACATTAGTTGAGTGAATCAAATCAAGATAACTCCTCATGTGTGTAAATCATTTCGTAGTATTGAAATTCTAAGAAACGAGCTTTTTAGAATTTCAACTCTTCTCTAAAGAAGAAAAATTAGCCAAAGGTTCCTTTCACACTGAGACAGCTGTACCCCTTCTCTACATGACCGGAAAATAAAACAGGAAGTGATGTTCAAAAGGTGGGGATTGTAAGTGGAGAACCCTCAAACCTGATGTATTCACTCATTCGGTTATTCATTCATTCTGCATAAATTGTGTTCAGTTTGCTCCTAGTGCTCATCACATCTACTCTCTTTAGAGTCATTATGCATGAGCTGTACCTTCCTACTACATGATTTGCTCCTGTGGAGACAATACAAAGTCTGGGTCCTGTGGGTTTCGTCGAGTGTTCTGTTCTCCTTTAGCCCGCCTGTCTAAAAGTACCCGAGTTACCAGGACAAAGACAGAAAAACCTGAGCTTAATGAGGCAGATGTCATTGGAAGAGCTGTAAGGGTTTAGATTCAGATGGCTAAGAACACATGGCACTTATGTCGGAAGTAACAAACATTCATCTATAAATCAAGGCCAGTTACGGTGAGTTCAGAGGGCTATCACATCTGTCCAGACTCAGGCCCAGCAGGGAGAGTCCACTGACGAAGCCTGGAAAGAGAAATGGCTCCTGAGCATCAGGAACCCCTTTGAGTAGCACCCCAGGCCTCTAGAATATAACACTCAAATACTATCGTCTTTAAAGGGAATACGGATCCTAGTGGGTCTGTGACTACATTAACTAGGACCCAGATGATAGTCATAAAAAAAAAAAATGCTGCTGTTTAGAGATGTGCTTTCAGAAACCAGAATCAATTGCAGATTTGCAACTACAATTATTTTATAACACAACAATATGCCAATATAATAAAACAGCATTAAATGTAAGGCTAAATAAAGTTCCATCTTTTTAAATGAGCGTGTTCGTGATAATACATCAAAGTTTGAATTGAAAGAAAATTCTTTTACATTACAGGTCCCCCTCATTTGTTTTTTTATTTTATTTTTATTTATTTATTTATTTATTATTTATTTATTTATTTATTTATTTATTTATTTATTTATTTATGATAGTCTCACAGAGAGAGAGGGAGAGGGGCAGAGACATAGACAGAGGGAGAAGCAGGCTCCATGCACTGGGAGCCCGACGTGGCATTCGATCCCGGGTCTCCAGGATCGAGGTCCCCCTCATTTGTACAGATCCATTACATCTCCTACCCTGAAGGACTTATCCGTGAACAAAACAGAGAAATGCGCCTGACGTATTTAAGGAATCGTTGGTGTTTTATGACTTCTTAGCAATAAACTTTGTTTCTTTCAACAGAATAAAAGCCTGAAGAACAAACTCTTGTCAGGAAGCAAGCTGTGTGGCATCCATGCAGAAGAGGTGAGTGCATAATCTAGCTTCAATGGAATGTATAGTGCTGAAGTAGTAGTGCCAAGTTCTTCTGTATTAACCCAGAAATCTGGAGACTTCTTCTTTCACTAATATAAATGAAAACACTGGAATAGAAAAATGAAAACAGATTTTAAACTTTTAGGCATTTTTGGATATTTTAAAATTGCATAACAGCAACAACAAAAAAGGCAGCTAAGCATCACTTCCCTAAAGAGATTTTATGGATTCCTTCCTTAACTGGATTATCAGGATTTTCTTAATAGCAAATACCTGGAGGTCCATGAAGTTTTCATTTTTTGAACTATTTATGTGATGATGTCTACAGAGTTTTGCAATGACAACTAAATGTCAGAATGAGGATTCCGGGGTTGACCATAAGCCTCAAGAAACAAATCCAATCATTGGTTCTACTTGCAAGGCAGGAAAATTACTTCATGCGTTTCTTAGTGGTGGTGGCAGGGGAGTCCTTCTGGTTAATCCAGATTTAAGCAAAATCAATTTCCTGTACTTCTGATTTTCCAAATCCATCGGTGCTTTATGATCCTCTATTTAATGTTATAGACACGGAGCTCATGTAATTCTTCGTGATAGTAACGTGATAGTAGAGAGAGCGTCCTATGTACTAGTCAGTGATTATACCTGGAGGAGGAGAGACCTCGGTCACTGTGTTAGCCGAATCCTCCAATAAGCACACCAGAGATGAGAGTCTTTGTTCAAGGGATTTATTAAACGGACAAACCTATGAACAATAAAGAGCGAGCATGAGAGTCTTTAGGCCACAATGTAGATCTGATGTTTGCGAAGGAAGGGGCAAGGTGACAGTTTAGATAGAACAAGAAAAGTGACTCACACAAGCTAAAAGTTTAACCCCTTTCCCACAGTAGTTAGAAGTAAGGCACAAAACTGGTGAAGTACCTCTATAATCTCCAATTGTGGAACCACCTTTTGTTTCAATGACCTTTTCTTGCTATTATTACCCTCTAGCAGAAGGAATGGGGTAGATTACCTGGTGACTCACAAGCATTGCTTTTTAGAAGTCCGACCAGGAGGTAGTGACGCATGTCTTACCATACCCTGTCTGCCAGGCCTAGGTCACACGCCCAGCCAAGCTGAATGGTATCTGGAAAATGTCGTTAGGTTGGTAGGTTGGTGGCCACGTGACTATCCAGATCTTGTTTTTGTTTTTTTGTTTTTGTTTTTGTTTTTTTTTTTTGTTTGTTTGTTTGTTTTTTTAGTGAACAAGCTGAAAATATTCCCTGATGGACTTGTAAAAGTCATTGCCATAAACACTGAAATTAGAGTCTACCATGAAATAGAATAACCTCTGCTTATAATGCCTTCACAATAATATTACACATGAAATGAGTAGAAGTGCTCAATACATCGAAACTAAAGGTTGATGCTCCATAAATAAATAACCGATGGAATGGCTTGTAGATTTGGGCCAGTGTAGTGTTTTGTTTTGTTTTGTTTTGTTTTTTCTCATTATACTTTTCTATCCAAATAAACATAGACACATTGTCTAATTTACTAGGTTTCTAGAAATATTAATGTGTAGCATACTGTCTCTGGATATTATTTATAAGAGGGTAAGCAAGTGGAACCAATTTTTGAATAAGGATTATGTGGACTGAAGCCATATCTTGAGGGTTCCCATGTTCCCAGTCTCCACAACACTCCCAAAAGAGAGATGGCCTCTAGGATAAGTTGTCTGTGCTGTACAGAAACAAACAAACAAATGAATAAATAACCAACAATAATAATCTGGGTCTGTCTGTATTTTTTAGACCCTTACTTCAAGCATTATTCATTTTTTTAAAAATTTATCTCAATTCTTTAGAGAACATATTTATCTACATTTTAATTTATGAATTCCTAGATGCTTCATATATTAGCACTGCATAATGTTGAAATTAATTTATTCATTTGACCTATCTCTCTACTTACTTATTTATGGAAAAAAAAATAGAGTTTAACATTCTGGGCAATAGAGGCATATGTTTCTGTTTGTTTTTTTTTTTTTTTCTGTCACAAAAACACTTCCCAAGAATGCAATAATAAATCCAGTTATTTATTTTAACACCACCACTACTACCAAAACAAAACAGTGATGTCGTCTATCAGCTGAGGAGCTACAATGAGCTGTCTTCTAAATCAGTGACCCTAAACTATTCATAGATAAATAAATATCCAAATCCCATTAACACCTAATGGAGTGCCAATATTTTAATTTGCCGAGGTAGGATATTGAAAACAGTAGAGTCTACTACAAATACCACTACCATCATATTCACTATTATTTCATGAAGGGAATGCTACCTGGACATGGATTGTGGAAAAGAAAAACCTCAGAAATTAGCTAAAATGTTCTATCATGGCCCCCTTCTTTGTCTTCGCCTTCTCCATCTTTTTATTGTACTCACAATCATCACCATCATCATCACAGACTTCATTTCACCGTAGACTTGTGAAAACTTCATGACACGAACATGTAAAATCGCATTTATAAATCGCTAGTTTTAAAAATTACTAAAATCCCCAATATAGTAATAGCTCAATGGTTTGAAGATTACCCCTCTGACAGTTTTAATTTTTCAAAATGATGCTCGAGGAAGCTAAAAGAAAACAAAGTGTCAATGGGGTTTTAGATCAATGTGCTTTACAAATGCACTCAGCTTAAAATGTACTTATTCTTTGCATATTCTTGTCAGATGGTTAGATAGGATTTTGCTTTTTAACTCACTGAACATTAGAAGTTGGCTGGAATATACAATGCAGAGAAGTGATGGGTGACTGTGATGAAAATTTCTAAGAAAAAAAAATATTTATAAACAACTTTATGTAAGGAAATTAGCTGTTCTTGCTCATTTAGTGCCGAACAAAGATGTGTGGGCTTTTATTATGTAGCTCCTGAATGAATCACTGCATAATACAAAAATTGATGTTTTAATAATTCAAGTTACGAATAAAAGTTTAGATTATCTTTTATGTATTCAGCATAAATATGCATTAAAACGAACACCCAAGATGGTTAAAATTAGTCCTTTCTGACACTTAAAATATAGAGCATTAATTATTTGGAAGAATAGAAGTGAAATTGGGCAAACCGTGCACACCATATGTGGTGGTAATCTTTCATTCCCCATTGATATTGGTCAAATTTAGTTTGGAAAAATAAATAAATAAAATCTGTTTACCGAAGAGACTATCCTGGCTGTAAATTAGCCCTGGACCACAGATTGGAACAGCAGGGAGACAACAAACTGTGCGTTTGAAGTTGGAGAAGATAACAGAAACAATTCTTTATTGAAATCAGTAGCACAAAATTAAGTATAGCCATGGAAACCAGCAAATGTCTTGGAGATGAAGTTAATGTAATAAGAGAGAGATGCTATGTCCGGAATATCGCTATTTGGGGTTACTTGGGGGAATATTGTGGCAGGAGAAGAGAGTTGCAATAAATGTAGACTCCTGGAGTAGAGGTGTGAATTCAGGGCGCCGATGAGTTTTTACTCTTAGGAGGTAGGACCGACCATACACATACAACAATGGCTCTTCGGCTTCTTCTGCATTATATCATGCATTTCACTTTCACTAAACCTATCAAGGGAAAAAGGATTCCTTTTTTATGGAAATGAAAAAAAATAGTAGCTAGTTTGCAAGAAACCACAAATCCTTGCTTCTTCTAGGTATAGAGCTTAATCGCATAGTTCTGAATTGTTAGTGTTGAACTCTCCCTGCTTCCCTTCCTTCCTCCTTCCTTCCTTCTCTCTCTCTCTCTCTCTCTGTCTCAAATCATCACTCTCCCCCCCCTTCATTTTCCTCTCTCCCTCTTCCCTTGTCTCTTCTTCCTTTCCTTTGTTTCTTTTCATCCGCTCTTATCAATTGCCTGATTCACTAGATCACAAGATGCAGTTGGTTCATGGTAGGGATGTCTGGGAAAACCGTTCCTAATAGTGGAGCCTTGTGCTGCTGCACCATAGACAGAACGTGTAAGATTCTGCTCTAATTGACGGCGCTTCCAGAATTAGACACTAATCTAGGAATTATAACACCATCAGAACACAGTGTCCCACGTGGCAAACTCTGCTATGTTGCATCATTAGCCGTGTTCTGTGTATAATAGGAAACCGAATCCCAGTGTAGCCACAGCTGGTTCAGTGAAAGACTCATATACATTGAATGGAAGCTTGGAAAATTATATTTCAAAAATATGAGTGGGCTCCATTTGTTGACGAGGACCTTCGTCACAGCTTACTGGGATATAATAGTCACACGAAGATCTTGTGGTTAGCATGTACTATGGCCAGCGACTTTTAAAATTGAAGTTTGAGATAAAGTTTACATACAATTCATCCTACTTAAGTATACAGTTGGATGGGCTTGACCAATGTATGTGTTAAGGATATAGAACATTTCATCATCCCCAGAGTTTTCTCTTGCTGTGTTATAATCTCTACCACAAATCCCCAGCCAGTGTCACCTACTGGCCTGATTTCTGTCCCTCTTTTTTTGTCTTTTTTTAGAATACCGTATAAAGGGCATTATACAAGAGATAGCTTCTAGTGACTGGAGAATTTCACATAGCGCAATGCTTTTGAAATCCGTCCGCACTGTTGCAAGCTTCAGTACTTATATTCTAGTATTTCATGAATGTACCATAACGTGTTTGCTCTTCACCAGTTAATGGACATGTAGGTCGTTTCCAACTTCTGACTAGTACGAATAAAGATACTATAAGCATTTATGCATATATTATAATTTCCCTTGGACAAATACCTAGAAAGAATTGCTATACAATGAATGCCCTTTGTGTATGTTTGGCTTTATAAGAAACCACCAAACTGTTTCCCAAAGTGACTATACCATTTTGCATTCCTATTCAACTCTTTCATTATTTTTTTTCAATTATCATTTTTTATGTGACTATGATAATCTATTTGTGTTTTTATTCTCCTACTGAGGAGTCAGTACCTGTGATTTTACATACAGGAAGACAAATAACTGAGGTCCTTATGTTAGAATGTTTCAAATTGGGTCTGCTCTGGAAAAATGGAAAGATGAGATCATTATCTGTGGCTCACCAGATATGCTTCCATATAGTAGTCAAGTGGTGGTGAGAGAAATTTCCTTGTTATAAAGCACTTTTATATTTGGCATAGTTCTCTTAAAAGGTACATTCTTCTACAGAACAAACACCCTTCACCTCAGCATCTTAGCATTCTAGCTCCTTCTTTTTTTTTTTTTTTCCTTCCTGTCATATTTGCTTGCTGCCTTCCCTTTGGACATACGTCAAATTCAAACTTGGTTGTCAATTTAAATTTACAAATATTTAATCTTTAAAAAGAAGTGATTGCAAATAAGCAGTGAAAACTGAGGCATACATAGACATAAGTGTATTTAGTATCTAAAATTGGATTGTTGAACATGCTCTGGTGACTAAAATTCTCTGTGTGTATGTGTAGTCTTTTTTGGTTGGGGGAGGAGGATGCTGGAGAGAGAAACAATAAACTACCTTTAAAAGGCAAAATATTGCCTTTTAAACAATATGGTTCCTATTATATGTCATATAAACTCAAACTGAAAAATTAAAAGTTTAAAAGTAAAATTTCTACAAAAAAATAAAATAATATGGTTCCTTTGCAGAGGATTAGGTTTTCTCCTCCTGCCTAGACTGGCTGGATGTCCAACTTCTAGAGCAGAGATTAAGCTTTTGCTTGACTGCAAAATTCATTCCTGAACAGCTTAAAACAATTTTAATCTTCAAGTTTGAAAGTGTAAATGAAATTAGGCACTAATATATGTTTCTGTTCTTGCAGTCAAAAAAAATCCAAGCCCAGCTGAAGGAGCTTCGTTACGGGAAGAAAGATTTATTATTTAAGGTGAGCGTTTTCCTCACCTCCTTTCCCCCTCTACCTGTCCAATACATAAACTACAATATCATTGAGGTTAAATTTAATTTCTGGATTTTCATAAGAAAAACAGCTGTATTTGACTGCATTGAAGGTGCTTTCATTTTCTTGCTTTCTTAGTTAATGGAGACAAATGCAGATATGGTTTCCAGGGTACATTCTTAATCAAAGTCAGGTGTCACTCCAAAGTGTTTAAAGTCCCTTTGCAACCTTCAGTTACTTTAATTCAGTATTGAGGAATATGGGCCTTTCAGAATATTTACATTAAGGACAGCATAGATTGAGAGAATTTCCAGAGATGAGATCCACTGATGATCTACGTTCTTGACTTCCAGAGATCCCTGCATAAATCTCTTCATAGTACTGAGTCTTTACATTTAATCATTGTTGATTGATTTTTCTTACTGATACTTTTCTTTGCAAGATTATCAAGTCAAGATCTATGTATAGGTAGACATCGACTACAAACAATGGGATAATGGCCTCCCAAAGATACCCACTTGCTAATTCCTGGCACCTGTGAATCATATAGCTAATGGCAAAGGAGACTTTGCAGATGTGATTAAGTCAAGGATCTTCAGATAGGAAGGTTATTCCAAAATATCCAGGTGAAACCTAAATATAATCATACAAGTCCTTTTAAGAGTAAGACAAAAAAGACCTAAATAAGAAGGTTATGTGATCACAGAAGCTGGAGGAGGGAAGACAATGTAAAGGATTCCCTTCTATAACCTTCAGAAAGAACCAGCCATACCAACCCCTTGATCTTAGTCCCATAAAATTTATTTCACACGTCTGACTTTCAAAACTGTGAGAGTACTTTTAAAAATATATATATTTTTTTTATTTAATGATTCATGAGAGAGACAGCAAG